>NC_090610.1:3967409-3973338 GCF_004359215.1 Bremia lactucae | reverse complement strand
GATATCCCGCTTACAGCGGTTAGCACCCCAAGCGGCATGTTATGGGAGTGGCTGGTTATGCCACAAGGGCTTTCCAACGCCCCGGCAACATTTAATCGTCTAGTGACGCAACTGTTTCGCCCTCATCGAGGTTATGCACAGACTTATTTCGATGACATTTTTGTCCATAGTCGTGCGGAGCAGGGTCGGTCGGATATGGAAAACCATTTAGACCATTTGCGAGCAGTGCTCGAGTGCATGCGCACAAACAAATTGTATGCCAATGCATCTAAATGCATTTTTGGCGCAGACGAAATTCCTTTTTTAGGATGCTTCATTGGAAAGCGAGGCCTTAGAGCGGATCCCGCTTAGGTAAAAGCCATAGTAGATTGGCCGGTTACTAAAAACCAAAAGGATTTGCGTAAGTGGTTGGGTCTTGCCAATTATTTACACAAATATAGCGAAACTTACGCTATTATGGCTAGACCATTATCTAATCTCCTTAAAATGGATACAGAATGGTGCTGGACTAGCGCCAAAATAATGCTTTTCGAGCAGTTAAGGAAAGTCTTATCCATGCCCCGATTCTGGCACTGCCAAACCCAAATTGGCCTTTCAGTGTCGTCTGTGGCGCATCAGATTTTGTCATTGGCAGTGCTCTGTTACAAACAGATGTTGTTGGGCATGAACGTGTTATTGGGTTCGAGTCTTAACAGCTTAAAGCTGCGGAAAAGAACTATCCAGTTCATTGCAAAGAGTTACTTGCTATGAAGTTTGCTCTCGTCAAATTCAGAGTTCATCTGCTCGGCTCTAAGCCGTTTGTGACTTATACAGATCACGCGTCGTTACGCACGGCGACTAAGTCGCCCGAATGGCCCGATGGCTATACTTTATTGCAGAATACAACTTCAAGGTGAAGTATAAACCCGGCAAGCAGAATGCTTTGGTCGATGCGTCATCACGCAGGCCGGATTATGAGCACTCTTATTTAACGACTATCATGTCGCCTATTCCTGAATTAATCCGTTCAACTTACGCCAAGGATAGACAGTGTGTAGCTCTGCTCTAAAGATCTCTGATTCAGTTATTAGATTGCTGGCACGTTGGCGTGCAAGGTTACATCGATTTTCTATCGATAACGAACTGTTGCTTTATTGCACAGACATCGCGGACCCTCCGCGTGTCATTGTTCCTGATGATGAGGATTTGAAGTACCGAATCCTCTATGAGGCACACGATACTGTCCTTGGTGGTCATCTCGGTAGAGAAAAGACCTCACGGCTCTATAAGCCAGAGTTATTGGTGGCCCAAATTTTATAAATGGGTCAGCACATATGTTCGCACATGCGAAACGTGCCAACGGGTTAAACCCTCGGCACATGCTGCTGCGCCACTGGCGAGTCTTCTCGTCCCCATAGGTTGCTTGGAGTCCATTAGTATGGATTTTATTTGGACTACCGAAAGATTCAGCCGGTAACTCCGGTAAAGTGGTCTTTGTTGACCGTTTGAGCAAAATGGCTTACTTAGCGGCCGTGCCGGATTCCATTGATGGAGAGGGTACAGCTAAGCTGTTTATCGATCGCAGGTTTCGACAACATGGTTTGACAGTGGCAATTGAACGCTGTTCATGCCTCTACAGGCTATACTCCGTTCTATGTAAACGGTCTTACCCACCCGCGCGTTCCATTAAAGATACCACTGCGTGGTTCAGGACTTGGTGGGGGGGGAATTAGCCGATAGGCTTGCTGATATCAGCCCTGTTACCGTTCGGAAACGTAAGCGAGTTTCTCGCGACGCGATTTAGTGTCTTAAGACATGTAAGGGATACGATGGCTGATACCTAAGACAAACAAAAAGAACAAGCAGATGCCAAAGGCAGTCGGAGACCGAATTTTACTAAACACTAAAAACCTATCTACCAACTTGATTTCCGCGGTCTTCAAGACCAAATTGCGCTTTATTGGACCATTTACGGTCGTGGCCAAGAAAGGCCTAGCTTATACGCTAAACCTTCCCAGCAAGCTGCATACACCAGTGTTCTACGTTGGCTTGCTTAAGCCATATCGAGACCCTTCCCACATGGACTTGAAGTCGCTTGCGCCGAGACAGACGGTCGTGCCGCAGATTGTTGCATCCTCACCAGGATATCCAACTGGCCCTCTAAACGAGGCTGCTGACGGTCCAGCGTCGAAAGACGGTCCCGAACCGCCTCAAAAGAGCTCTCAACCCGAGCAAGGACCTGTGCCGTAGAGCATCAAATGCTTCCGCAGAAATTTCGGCCCCCTCCTGCGCTGGGGAACCTTCACTTTCATGTGGAGAAAGTTTTAAAGCGACGTCGTCGTGAAGGCTAATACCAGTATCTGGTGAAGTGGCTAGGTACCCCTCTTCTGAAATCTCTTGGGAGTTAGAGGAACCTCTTCGGCAAGATTGCCCGTACGCCGTTGACGTTTTTGAGCGCCAAGCTCAGGGTCAATTCGCGTCAAACGACGCTCCCCACCACTAAACGTGAGATTAGGTGGATCTAAAAGCTTCAGGGCGGCTTCGATCCTTGGTTGTACGGTCAACCGAACACTGAAATATCGGCTAGGCCTTTCTTCGTTTTGTGGCATAAATGCCGAACGTAACTGGCCTTTCACCTTAAGCTTAGCGAAGTCGAAGCGAAGCTTCCGTTCCGAACAAACATCACCTCTATCCGCAGACTCTCTGATATTCCAGATATTACGAAGTTTGCGGGCCCGGTGAATCCAGTTCTCAAATGAGACTTCGTTTTCAGTCCTTGTTTCGTTTGGAAACAAAACGATCGGAATAATCCTCATGGAAGTCACCGAAGCCCCACGGGCTTGATCACGTAAACGCGTCAGATACTGGCTTCGCGTCATTACCTTTGGCGTAAGGTATTGCTCATGAAGAGCGTCGCGGGCAGCGATCTCCTCCGGCGTTTTCGCCGGGTCACCAGAGATCCAGATGGCCAAGCTACGACCCGCTATCTCTTTGAGACGCTCGTCCGCACGAAGCGGAGTGAATCTACATTCACTATCAGCTTTAGCTTTCGCTATCTCGGCAGCTCGACGACGAGCTCTTTCCTCTATGAGGATTATCCGCTCTTGCTCTTCATCGAGCGGATTTGAAATGATATTGGACTCAGGGTCCCGTGTCCTGCTCAACGCAGTTACGACATCAGCGGCACCACATTCTGGGAACGGATGCGGGGCCCGCCGACGTTCATCCGGAGGAGAAGGCGTGAGCGAACGTCGCTCTTTTTCTTCGTCCTATGATTAAGAGTGACTTTTAAAGCTCATTATTCCCTCATCGTCGAGGAATGTGCTGACAGTCTGTGAATCGCACTTGATTGTCATGAGACAAGGGAAAGAGAAACACAACCGAACGGTTAGCTGTTTAAGTTCCAACCTCAAAGAGTATATGAAGCAAATGTTGTCACTCGGTGTCAATAGTCTGATGGGGAGGGCGTGTTGGGGCCCACATTGGTTGGAGAACCGTTATTGTAGTACATTTCCTTTATGGGCAAATACCCTTTTATCTAATTTTAAAATAGATAGTTACTTATATCCCATATATTAAAGGTAACAAATGCGGTCGCCGCCAGATATAAATCTGGCGGCCAAAATCTATTTTAATTAGCTAGGGTAAGGTTTTTAGATTCTAAATAAACATATAAAGTTCAGTCCCCCTTTCGATCTTAAAGCGTTAAGTGCATTTCGAAGGCTTGCGCATTGATCTGTAAGAGATAGAAGCCTTTCTAAGGTATTTCTTCTTGGGCACTAGTTGCCACTTGGTTCTACGAACCCCTGAATCCCTTGATTCCTTAAGCTTTAATACTTTGACCGCTCCTTGAGTTGTTAAACCCATTATTTCAATAGAACTAAGTGACTCTCTGAGTCTTAAAGTCTTCCTTTGACTTTGAAAGCGAGGTAGCTCCGCTACATGTCAATTTACCTGCTGTTTTCCATGCCGCTTATTTCGCGACGAATCACTAATTACTATGCTTTTCCAGATAAAAAATGACATATCATCGTGGCGCCTTTCTCCATGTCATTTTTACTCGTTCTTTCTCCATCGTGAAGTCTCGGTGATGTACACTCAATTTACTATCAAATCCATAAGATCGCAACCCGAAACATCCATGCCACAGATTGCATCGTCGTGAATCTTTTTTTTCGGATTACATTGGTCTATTTCCATCGTGTATTTTCTATGTTATACTCTCAATTTACTTCCAAATTCCTCTGTAAAAAAATATCGCACTCAAAACAGCTGATGCACTGCCTCACTTATCTCGACGCTGACGCCGCCTTGTGCCATTTCAAGCTGCTGACATTCTTAATCGTAGAGAAGTGAATTTGCACGGTAACGCCAGTGATCGGAAGAGTAACTGCCTCAGCACGCATGTCGACCATCACTGGTTAACGCTTGCGTAACTTGGATAAGTACTGTTGAGGGCCGCTCACGCCTAAATGCGTTTTTATTTCTTGATATCATCCGACAAGTTGGGATTCTGTTACTCTAACCGACGCATGGCTTCTTTCCGTTTCTTCAAATGAGCTTGGCTTGATGGCGATCCCGACGTTCCTGGTCCGTTTCCTTGCCTACCAATGCCTGCTGCTGATTCGAGGCCCACTTGGTTCTGCGTACCCATAAACGACGTATTCACCTCTCCATTGTTCATACTATCCGTCTTTGACGTCTTTTCATCTTTCACGTCCGTTTCGTCTTCGATATCATACCACACGTTTCCCCACGCTTTAAGAGCTTTCGTAAACACTTAATTTCATTCGCTAACACGACGACCCTGTCAGCGAGAACACGGCGTAGCTGTCCAGGTTTTTCTTCTTGCGCTGGGATTCGGGAATCGAAATCTCATTGAACCCAAACGCGACATAAATGTCATGCCTTCCTGAATGGTCCTCGTGTCCTTAGTCGCGACTAAATCGCACGGTTCTCGAAATTATACACCTATGCCAAACCCAAGTTTCTTGATTTTCGAAGAGCGTCGCATTTCTCGACAGAACAAATTTGCATAACGATCATGCGGTCTGGCTGGGTTATTCGGACGCATTTATTGTTTAATATGGTGATAGTATCAATTTACGCCTTGACGTCGTACATGCTCGTGTTTAACGAGTCGAAGATGCCCTTTGAGACCGTGCGCGATATCTACGAAGCGTTGGGGGCGTACAAATAGCAAAGAGGGGTGTACATGTAGCGGTAGCTTAGATCTAGGGCTTAAGAGTAAGGTACAAAATTCCGACCAATCACAGGCGTATGCAAAATAAGCTTGTCTGAGTTTTTCCCATTAAATAATATTTGAATTCATGATAACTTGTGGTGACATACATCATTAAAATAATTGGTCAACTGATGACTTACTGTGACGATCAGATACTGCCCTTGAATATTTTAATTTTTAATATTTCGATGAACAAAGTTTGATGTAAACGACAAAACAATTTACAAAATCAAATTTCGACTTTTCCAGACAAGAATAAAATTAAACTTATTACAAATCAGGAAACTAATATCGTGGTTCTTTAACAGCCGCCGTTACCGGCCTCATCTTCCAGGATGTTGGATCCTCGGGAGACCTTCTCAGGCGTAATGGGTGCCTTTTGCTGCGTATACGCCGGGCTACCTTTCGAGGTTGTTAAAGTGCGGTTACAAACACAAGGTAGTAAGGATGCGTACAGCGGTGTGACTGACGCCTTTCGCCGCATCGCCACGGAAGAAGGTCTCTTCGCGCTCTGGAAGGGAGCGGTGCCGGCTTTGTCCAGCTCTATCATCGAAAATTCGGTGCTTTTCAGCGCTAATGGGTTTGCCAAACGCACTGTACTGGCGCTTCACGCAAAGAAGCGTGCTGCGCACGAGCAGGAGTACGAGCTGACGACATTGGACGAAGCCTGTATGGGTTCATTTGCTGGCTGCTTTTCCGCCACGG
>NC_090610.1:3967124-3967346 GCF_004359215.1 Bremia lactucae | reverse complement strand
GATTCTACCGTGGTTGGTCTGCAGCAGTGCTGCGAGCATTTCCGGCCAATGACTCGCTGTTTCTTGGGGTCGAGATGACTCACCGAATCTTTCATTGGCTCGATGGAGATTAGCTTACGCCTGTATCAATAAGATAGATAAGTAATCTCACATACGAATATCTATACTCAAGCAAAGTAATAGAAATCTAGCACTTTCATCTTCAAATTGTAGCTTTGAATT
>NC_090610.1:3963008-3967024 GCF_004359215.1 Bremia lactucae | reverse complement strand
TTGGCGCTATGCAGCCATTTGTATCACTTATGAGTTTGTTTGCTGCGATTATGCAGGCGATTACCGTACCAGAAAATATTAAATGCAAGCTACAATTTCAGCGCGGTGGAGGACGTACGTGCTAATTACTGGCCATAATTTTAATTCTTACTGGATTCATTTATACAGGTTATCATGGTCCATGGGACTGTTTCGTAAAAGTGGCCAAAGAACACGGTCTTAAAGGTTTATTTCGAGGCTACAGCGCACTGCTACTGCGCGATGTGCCATTCAGCTTCTTCTTTTTTGGATCGTACCATGCATTTACATCCTGTTTGACAAAATTGCTTCATAAAGAGTCCAAGAACGATCTAAATCCTGCCGCTATTCTTGCTAGTGGCGGCCTTGCCGGTGCCACGAGCTGGGCCATCATGTTTCCGGCGGACGTGCTCAAGTCACGAATGCAAACGGCCAGCTCAGTTGGTTCACTGTCGCTCAATAAAGCTTTTCATGCAGTGTACTCTGAGCTTGGAATCCACGGATTCTACCGTGGTTGGTCTGCAGCAGTGCTGCGAGCATTTCCGGCCAATGGCTCGCTGTTTCTTGGGGTCGAGATGACTCACCGAATCTTTCATTGGCTCGATGGAGATTAGCTTACGCCTGTATCAATAAGATAGATAAGTAATCTCACATACGAATATCTATACTAAGCAAAGTAATAGAATTCTAGCACTTTAATCTTCAAATTCGTAGCTTTAAATTTATCGAGTTAATAAAACTCCATACTAAAAGCTTTTAAAAAAATTGCTCACGTGAAAACTTTGCAAGTTACCCATAATGGATACTAATTGAATTGAGACTTTTGACGTTGACAAAACCAATGAGGCAAAGAGCAACTTTTGTAGGCTACGGAGCTGATGCAATTGCATCTATGACGAGTACTTGTACATTTATTGTGAGTACGACCAAGAGTTTGCAATTGAGCTCGATAAATTAGAGAAAAAAGACGCAGCAGATTGAGTCGACTGTACTTCAGCATGAAACGTAAAGATAGGCTGAACGACGAGCTGCAAACAATAAATCGCTTCGGGTATAGATGAAGCGAAAAAAATAGCGACAGGAGCAAACATACGACGAGTTTGTAATTCTAGCTCCAGTTGCGTAACGTCCGATCGAAAATTTGCATCATCAAGCAGAAACGCGCTGGAACATGCTGTATATTTTACATATGAGAAAGAGGAGCTGCTCAAAGTATTTTATTCGTGGCATTGCTGAGGTACACCCTGTTCCGATGACGTATGGGTGCACCTCTTCGCAGCTTATTGAGTGTATCAGAATAGATCTTGATATATCCAAGAAATTTTCGCAGAAGTCTTGAAACATAAAGGTCGTCGTCACCCTAAAGCTCTCAAGACGTGGTTTCATCTTATGTGTCAGAATGCTGTATCGTCACACCTCGCATTCACACTGGAAATGACGAGAAAAGGCCGTATCGGGTTTCGATGAAAATCTTAGAGCTTTACGATTCCGCCAAGCGCTGACATTCGTGACGATAGATGGAAAATGACACAAAGATTTCGTGCAATATTCGACTCACTTCTCAATCGACTGTGCTCAACGCAAGCGATACTAGACAAACAAATGATGAACATTTTTGCGAACTCTCAATTTTTGATTCTGCTGATGATAGCCGGGCGTGATTCCATTTATGCGAGGCCGTGCACCTCGACGGACTTGGGCGTATTTAACGACGTGAGCAATCAAGTGAGTCAATGTCGTCAAGACAGTCAGCTGAATTTCTTGATCCCGCCTCATATGAGCTTAACGAAGACTGAGCAGTCGGCTCTGTGCAAGTCAAAAGCTTGCCAAGGAATGATCGGCTCGATGGACGATTTGGATATTCCAATGTGCGAAGCGACTTTTGACTTGAAAAATATGACGTTGCAAATGAGTCTTGACAAATTTGTGGCAGCGTGTGACACGTCGACGCCAGCGCCATCTCCCATGAAACGGCGCAAATCATTGGAGTCGTCGTCTTTTAATGACTCGGACTCGAAAACGCGGCGCTACGAAAACGTGGCCACAGCTATTCAATTCGGGTTGCCGCATCAGATTGTTACATACGTGGCTATTGGCATTTTGTCGCTGGGGTTTTTGCTTGATTAAGCAGGTGAATTGAGATATGGTAGTTTCTTCGTATTTCAAGGCTTCTTTGGTAGTCTGAGCATGAATATCAACGCCTAATATATCTATATACTTTCTGCCTAATGCTTTTCTTGATTTGCGCCGTAGCTGCTTTTACATGACTAGACTAATTCAGTACCTGATTTGAGTCCCTTCGACTGCCTTAAAGTTAGATATTTCTATCGTTAAGCTTTCGGGTCGACGTGGTAGCGTTGGTCCATTAGCAGCACATACATGCTGCTATCTCAACAGTTCCAACTGTTGAGCATCCTGTTCTTTCAACACCTCTGTGTGATGAGAGCCTTGCTGGTGAAGAAAGGTTACTTTCTCTTGGGCCCCTCAAGTTTGTGTTAAATGAACTCGGCTATAGTCGCATGCTGTTCATCTCTGCCTAGAGTGTACAGCATAGCGCGAACAACTGACCCGCCTACGACCGAACTCTTTCAATCGCTTTCCATTCGAGGTCAAACAAATGAGTAAATTTTCTCACCCGTTGCGTAAAAACCTTCTTGAGAAGCTTGGAAGCTCCATCCTTCATCATCTAAATGTCCATGTTGGATGGAACGTGCGTGGGCCGTTGAATGGCATAAGCGTGAACATCACGCTTGCCTTGCTTGAGTTTCAGAATCTCCGATCGAGCTCTGGACTCAGCCCTAGGCGGTTCAAACGTCTGTTTGAGCCGGGCTTTAAAAGCCTCTTGCGACCCAAGACATATGGGTCGCGCAACTTAAGGCCTAGTGCCCAAGTTTTGGCACGACCTGTCAAATTTTACTGAGCAAATGCGACTTGCATTTGCTCGTCGACGAAGTGACGAGCCCTTATGGCATCGTACAACTCGACAAACCATCTTATCAGGGATTCTTCTTCGACTCCTGTATACTTAGAAATATCAATCTTTAAGGCTTCGGGAAGATGCGTGTGCGTCATCCCAGGTACAGGGGTCTGTACCTGTTGTAACCTTAACACTTCTGCCTGTTGAGAGCCTTGCTGATTCATCAAGGCTACTTTCTCCTTCACCTCGTCAAGCTTATATAGTATGAGCTTGGCGATGGCTGAATGGAGGGCATCTCTGTCCAAAGCGGACAGCATGGCCAAGATGGCATCGTTCTCTACGGTCGAACTCATTCGACAGCACTCCTTTCTGTGTCACTTAGAAAGGAGTAGCTATCACGCTAAACGTGACGCGTATTTCCATTATCGTCTAACATGTCCATGTTAGATGATGGAACTGTGGTCCTTGGACGGACTACAGAGTGCTAACAGGTGTAACGGGGCACTACTGACTTGTACTGCTTCGGTACAAGTCCACTACGCATTGCCTCAGTGCGAGTGGTGCCTCACGTCACTTCACGTACGTCACATGAGTGGTGATAATTTTCCATTTGCTTAAAAGTAAATTCACACTGATTAATTATACTAGTGAACTGCACTAATGTACATTTTATGGTGCCTAATCGTAGCTAAGTAAGACATGCCTACTATTAGCTCCCCCAGCATACCACTTGAGATACTAAGTGTAGGCGGGCACGTCGTAATGCGGCCACGCTCTACTTAGGCACACACCCTAGCACAGCGAGGAAGCGGTTCAACCTGCTTCTCTTGCGTGCAGTGAGGCAGTTGTGGTGGGCGCGTTAGCGGCCTCACCCAACACACTAAGAACTCTGGTTAAGTGTCGTCACGGGAGCGGTAACTCGTCTCCTCGTGCGCACTTACCAAGTAGGAAGTAGTTTTCAGACTGATTTATATTTAATAGAATTAAATACAAATACCTATTTTTACCAATTAAAATGTTATCTCTATAGATATCATTTAATATGTATTGCGAGCGTATCTTTATAGATACCTCGCGTAAC
>NC_090610.1:3951002-3959618 GCF_004359215.1 Bremia lactucae | reverse complement strand
GGATGACGCTGGGCGTCATCCCTCCTAATGTGAATGCACCCATGTGCATCACATCCACAAGGGTTGGTCACAAATGTGCACCACACCCGAGTGTTGGGTCTAATTACTATTATTTAGTAATTGACCATCCCCTTAAGTACACCAAATGTACTTAACGGGGACTATGTAACATTAGGGCAACTATAGCCCGTTACACTAAGTGTTTTCAATGGAATACATAATTACGCATGAGGATAAAAAAGAATTCATCGGTGTAATAATGACGTGCTGAGTATATATCTCATTGGTCAAAAGTAGTTTTTTTAGTCAATAATGCCTAGCGGCGACATCGAGGTGCTTGTGCGTGCGCTCGGAGAGTTTGCGGTGTTGTTGCGCAAGCGCCACAGCTTTGATAAAATCAGAAATGCTGATAAGCAAGCTATTTTGAAATGGCTACGCAGTTTAAGATTGGAGGAGTTAGCATCCTTGTGCTGCGTGGAGGACGTGGGGTTCGTCAAGACGCTGCTGCATATGGCGGCGTGCTCCAGAGCTTGCCCAACCAAATATCAGCGTATACAGGAATTTCAGTTATTGCCACCGAAACATCTTAGTAGTGCTGTCCAACATACCCGGACGCTACCTAAGACACCGCAAAGTAGCGCGCCAAGGTTAGGAACTCGTTATGATGAATTCGTGAAATTCTTAGACTGGTTCAATCGTTTTTAGGGAATATGTAAAGCGGCCAGTGGTACAAACAGCGGATGGTGATCTCGTGGGTAGCTTGCATTCGCGTGAGTATGAAGAATGCTGCCTCAAGCTTCTTAAAAGCATCCGTGTGCTGAATACCGCGCAATCTTGTGATACCGTGGCACTCTCAATGGCCTTTATTTTGCCGGCAGAGACAAAAGAGCAGCGCGATAAGATTGATTTTTATCAATTAATGGATTTGATAACGTACGGTGCATTTTTGACGGAGTGTCCATCTGATACGACTTTAAAGCATCGAATATGGGGAGAAACGAAGGTTTGGCAACGTGGTGTGAGGTTCAGAAATGCAAGTTGATTTTAATTGTGTCGGATATAATGGCTAGTGGCTGCAAACGCAAGGATATTACTCGTTTCAAGCACTTTTTGTCAACCAAATTGTAAGTACACGATGCATGTTGATGCGGACGCTTAATGTTTCTAAATCTGAGTTTTGCATGCAATGAAACAGGAGCTTAATATCTGGTTCTTTTGGAACCAACGGCAAAAAGATATTAACGCAAAAATTCCTTTGCGAGGCCTTGCATCGAAACTTTATTTAGTGCAAGGTTGGGAAACGGCAGGTTATGATAAGCAAAGTGCAGCTATGCAGGCTTTAAGCTCCAAGATGCTTGTGCACTTGAAGGATTTAAGGCAGTCACGAAAACGAGAGGCACAGATGGAAAGTTTTAGCTGTGCGCGGTTCTCGCTGGAAGCACTTTTGAGTTTTTTTAGCGAGACATCACGACGTGAAAATCAAGGAGCTTCGGTGGATAATTGCTTCAGCGTTTCGCTTGAAGGCGCAATCGCATCTCCACAAGCGGCGGTCATGAAGTTGCTGCTTGCAGAGCATTTTCAAGGACATTGTTCACTGCTCCTCAGCGAACGGCTATCAAACGAAGAAGAGGATTTAAAGTTATCCAGTGCTACTGGAGATCCATCTATTAATCGCGGATTAATAGGAGGTGATAGCAGAGTCTTAGCTCAAGGCGCTAGTCATTCTCAGCGGCGTCGAGCGAGTCGCAAAAAGGTGCTTAAGCAGCGACGTCGTGACGGGGAAATTCGAGCACTTCAGCATACTCGCTTAAATTGTGTGTTGCGTGAGCTATCCCAGTATTTTCGCAAAAAGCGCAAAGAAGCTGTAAAGAAGGGTATTCGAAATGTCAACGAAAAGGCTGCTGACGCTCAAATTACTGTTGGTGGGTGTAAGACTACTCATAAACACACTTCTTTTGAGCATATTGAATTAAGGCAGAAGAAGAAAAAGAAGTCGAAGAAAAAGAAAGCGGATAAACTGATTAAAGATGACGCATCACAAGTGGCACAGTCCTCGCCCCCGCCTTTGCATAAGATAATATCTTCATCAACAAAGCCACGGAGTCACCAAGTAAGCGAGAAAGGAGACGCGGAGGAATTTAGTGTTGTGACCGCTGGTATAGATTCATCCCCTTCAGAGCATGCATTACCTCGGCAAACCGAACATTTTGGTGACACTAAAGAGGATATTGGTCCGCGATTAAATTATATCCCACAAGTTAGGTCAACTGAAACAGCTACACCATCACTTTCGCCTCTATCGACGTTACCGTCGTTCGGGACCCATTCTCTCTACTCTTCAGCAACTGCGACACCGTATTTCTTGTCAGTGGCATCACGCGATCACTACCCACAATCGCCTTATACTATCCATCGAAAAATCTTTGAAGATGATGGAAACGATGGAAAAACTCCGCTGTCTCGAGTTGGTCCGGATATTGCAGCTCGCGAACCACAGACTTTTTCAGAAGCTTCAAATTGTGGATGGTATCTACCATCCGTGTTGTCATTACAGACCCCTCCACATCGTACAATGTGCCCGACGCCTCCTCTTGACTGGCATTACACTCACTGGCAATACAAGGCTTCGGATGGAGGGATGCCAGACAAGAGCACATTATCGGATGCGGTCGCGATCGCAGATTTTGACCCACCACCGCCAATTATTTCCACCTCGTCGGTCTCCTCGGCACTGTCGCAAAGTACCAACACGAGAATGTCAGGGTCAACAAAAAACTATTCTCTTGCCTCATTCTCCAAGATAGCTGGACTGGATGCAAGTCAGAAAGGCACGCCTCCGTCAGAGTTTACAAAAGGAGGCTTGACCATGGCTTCAGTACGGGAACATGACAGTGATTCCAGTGCTGCAGACAGCGAAAAAGAGTCGGATTTTTTGTATCGAGAAGGAGGTTTTTTTGATCGCCAGCGTTCTCTTAAACGTAGAAGGCGACCGTGGCCTTTTAATTATGCGCGTGAAGAGGACGACGAAAGCATTGTTGAGGAGCAGGAGACATCAAAGCTATTTTTCAAGGCGTCGTCCACAAAAAATTGCGATTCATGGAATAAATGTTCCCACTGCTGCAAGTGTGCTTGTCATCGTGCGGACAGTTCCCAAGATACGACCGAAGAAGCCCTGAATGAAGAAGGACACCAGAACCAGCATATCCACACAATGCCAAATGTACCGACGAATACTGTTCAAGCTCCCGAGAACGATTTGTCCGCCAAGTTGGCATTAGCCTTTGAGCGCATAACTCAGTTAGAAAACAAAATGCATGAAAATTCAAAGGTACGTGCGCATTGAAGACAAATGCCATGATACCACGAACTAACTTCATTGTGTCTTTAGGTTGTGGACGATAAAGCTTCCAATTCATCGGCAGAAATTGCGTCTCTTAAGCAAGCAGTAGCCACATTGACAGCTCAGCTACTCAATTTCGAAAATGAGGTCCAAACATTGCAACTACAGCAAGGATCTGGATGTCCCAGTGGCTTAGACGGTTCTTCACCAGGCAATGCAAGCTCTTACAGCTCGCCTCAAGCTCCATTTTCTCCGGCTCCATCGTCATTAGAGCAGCATGTCGACAGTCCGTCATCCGCAGCATTTCCTCGTCGACACAACTATACACCAACAAATTCCGTGATGGGCCCCTTCGTATCGGTTCCACTGTCAGTCCTTCCACCACGAAGTAAATTACACTGGGACTTGTGCGAATTCGCCGCTCAGCTTCAAGCAGACAGTGACGCTCGCTTTTCAGCGCAACTTGGTGTACAACGATTGTGTACTGCAACAGTCCAATCGCTGTGGCCGCGTGCTCAAGTGCGACCATACGGATCTCATGTTACAAGGCTAGTACTTCCATCAAGCGACGTGGATCTCGTAATTTGTTTACCAAAGGTTCGCCGCGACGCACCTGCTGATGCTGCTGGTGTTTTGGAAGGACGAAATGCCATCAAAGAGACATGGCAGCAAAACCTTGCGCGCAAGTTGAAACAAGAGCCGTGGGTCATGCAGGATACGGTCAAGACGCTCCCACATGCTGCTGTTCCCATCATTACACTCCTCACTGCTTCGCCGTATAATGTGAGGCTTGACATTTCGTTCGAAGGCCCTGGTCACAATGGTTTAGCAACAAACGACGTCGTTATGGCACTACTGCATGAATTCCCACCACTAGCTCCAATGATGCTATTTTTAAAAAGTTTTGCGATTGAGCGTGGCTTGGCGGTCGCGTACTCGGGTGGACTCTCGTCGTACGCATTATTACTGCTTGCAGCACGTTATCTTCAAGAGCATAGCGACACCATGCCCAATGGATTCGCAAACGCTTCTAGAGCTGTTCAGCATAGTTTGTCGACTGTACAAGCAGGTGTGGCTGACTTTGGTCTCATGCTTATGGGCTTTTTAGATTTCTACGGAAACCGATTTGATCCACGGACAACAGGAATAAGTGTGGCCACGCGCTGCTTTCTGAATCGTGAGAGCGCGTTTATGGCTGGAGCTGTGGCTGGATCTTCAAGTATGAATGACCCTCATCAAGTACCGCATCAATATCAGCAACAATACGCAGCCGACGATGCTGCTGTGGATGACCGTACAAGCCAGTATGGCTACTATGCTCAGCATTGGCAAGTATCTGCGCAACCCCAAATGCAATTACTACCAAATGTCGACTCAGCTTCTGCTCATGGTTCTCGGCGATACGGCTATCGTTCTTCGTTGGATTTACCGGCATCGCGAGCACAAGATGGATTGGGAGCGACAACTGGACTTTTAGACTACCAGCAGCTACAACAGCAGACGTACGACCCCCACAAATTCGACCCCGTATTCATTGAAGATCCTTTGTGCCCAAGCAATAACGTCGGTCGCAATTGTTTCCGTATCATGCAAATTCGACGAGCCTTTTCAGCGGCACACTTTGCGTTACTTGCTGCCTCGCGAGATCCTACGATGTTTGCTGACAACCGCGTGGATTTAGTAGCCGGTGTAATGCTCCATCCTGACAATATTCTTCGAGCCATTCTAGGCCAACGGGCTCCTGTAAATACAAAACCTGATGCTACGACCTCGGCTAACATTGGGGTCACGGCATACATCCATGGAATGGACCACCCTCACCCGTACGTATTCCATCCGAACAATCTCCAGCAGCAAAATCAGCAATATGCTTACCACCACCATCAGTATCATCAACCGGCACAACAGCCATTTTATCAGACAGGAATGCATCCGCTTCGAAGCGTCAGTGCTTGTAGCAATGAACCGAGTTCACGTCGACATAGCGAAAGCGAGAGTGCAAAGCTGACGACACGCTCGACGACTTCAGCAGCTAGTCATAATCCTCGGACACAGAGACGGCAATTTGGAAGTCCCCGGCTTATACTTCAGAGTCAAGATCCGGAATCCCGCATCCACTCGCACTTGTCCCGTCAAAAGTCCACGGATCGCCTTCACCGTCAGTCCAAGCTTCAGCTTGTTCACAGTCCAAGTATCGCAAAAGCGCTTAGCCGAAAAAATAGCGAACGTTCAATGAGTTTTGCCGACGTTGTCCGGGACGGAGGAGGCTCTAGTAAACCCATTCCCAAGACTTCACCTTTATCACTACCACGGCCTCCGCGGTTTTCGCGCGATGACATGGCTCTAAAAGAGAATATCAATGAACGATGGGAAACAAAAGATGATTCAGATCTGAAATGAAGAAACCACCTAGCAGTTTGAAAAGGTATTAATTCGATAAATACGACTGACAGGATCACGCCGATTGTCACCGTCAACTAGCTGACAGCTTTCATCATTTCGGCAAAGTTACAGCTTTATTCGGCAGAGCCAAAACTGTAGAGAAATCCCTACAAAGTCGACACAAATACGAGCAACCATCAAGAAAATGCCAACTGCGATTGCGAGAAATAGCGTACCGCTTTTTCACGCTTGCGCTCGATGATACTGAGCTTCATGAGCGTCTGCAGAATTTCCTTGCAACGGATGACCGGTAATCCACTATGCTTGACTAAATCGGAGATTGATCTGTTAAGTTAGGCAAGAAATGAGCATACTTCAGCTGTAGCAACAAAGGATGAAGAGCGTACATCGCGCAGTGTCGATTCTTGAGGTAAAGTACAATATTCTCTAATTTTTTGAGCTCTGCGGGACTTTGATATTTGCGCGGAATTTTTTCTCGGATATCTAAAGTAAATTTTGTCAGAATTATTGGCACTTTAAATTGCTAATAGTAACGTACGGCGATCCCACGTCCATGCGGGGGGCGCTGTCTTGGGTATAGCTTTCCGTCGCTTTAAATAATGATTGTTAGAATCGACTTTTGCGTGACTCTTTAATTTAATCGAAGGCTTCTTTTTCAACTGTTTCGGCTTCCCATCCATTTCCTCGCTCTTTGTACTGCCCAACGATAAGTTTTGCTTATTTTGAAATAAATTGCGGTTGAGCGATGCTTGTGAGATATTTTGCAGGGAGTTGCTGATTCCAGGTGCCATCAAGTTTTTGTCCTTTGGCAGCGAATGAGCTTCAGGCGCCGGGACGTTCTTTGGATACGTCAAACACGACGCATGCAGTGCCATGGCTCCCTGAAAGGATCCGAATGCTGCATTAAAATCTTCTATGGCATCATGTACACATGCAAGCCGCTCAACTTGCTCGTGAAGGCCGCGAAGGGCCCCGCAAAGCCCTGCGAACGGCGCAATTAGCGGATCCGACATGCCAAACTGAAAAGTTAATTTTCAATCTGGTTATTAATAATTACTTTGTATAGAATCAATTTTGTTTAAAATTCATATTTACAGATCTAAATATCATTAAATAGGAAGACGATTAACGTGCAATTTTGAGCCAAACAAAGCTTTATCTAGTAATTTCCTTTCTGTCGAAGTGCAAATGGCAGTCCTCCCACCAAAGTATCGTTAAGATGATATAAGCGGTTTGATTCAAATGCCTGCGGTCTACTATTCATGCTAGAAATTTAGGCTAGAAAAGTCGCGCAACTCGGTTCTTTGAGCCGCTGCAAAATAGCCGATATAACTCCAACAGATTTACGCTCAGATGTGATGACAGAAATGAATCTCGTTAGCTAAAACTTGGTTATAACTTACCCTAGATATGCACAGAATAAAATCGTCAAAGGAAGCATGCGTTCTATTGTCATGATTCACAGTTTTCGACCTATTGAAAACGATATTTTGTCTTCAATTCTTACAGCGTATAATGCTCAGCTGTCGACCAATCAAAGCCGAACGATGGTAGCCAATCATTACCTTATCGATTTCGAAATTGCGCTTCACTTATACATTGTTATCCTTTGTCACACATAGATGAGCAAATGATCTATTTCAATCAGCTACTCTGAAAGAGGTTTAGTCGCCTCGCAAAATACATGTTAGAGAATGGTTTATGATGCTCAAACTGTTTCTGTGTGACTACATGAACGTTGTCAAATGTGGAGGATCTTGTTGTTGAGTGAGCTTCTGGCTTTGAACAATTCTTATAGATTACCAAGCGTGAATGCGTGTAGGCCTTATGTACAGCGGTAATCACAGCAACATCTTTGCGGCTTTGACAGAACTTAGAAGATCCAAATATCAGTAACGAAATCAGTAAGATCTTTAGTCCCGAACGGCTTACGTCGACGATGAAGACGCATTAACACAAGGTAGTGCCGCGCCAATGTCGGTAATTTCATATGCAGGTTTTGGAACACCGATGTTTTGGATTCTTCTGTAAGCTTGTTAGAGCGCGCTGCTAAAAATGTAATCTTACCAGTAGTTTGCATCTTCATGAATACCGAAGTATAAGCAATATCGCGATTTTTGGCTTACAGCGAATGGAGCTTCATTGCTGCGCAAGCTGTATTTCGTGTTGCTTAGCGTACGAAGTGGCGCTACTGACGACGCTGGTCTCTGCACAAAAATAGTTTTTAAGGTATTAAGATATTAATAGCGAAGAACGCCGCCATTATTCAATTTTTGCCTATGTATAAACCATTTTGTATCGCAATTTATTAGAGGAGATTTGATGCAAGCATCCAACCATGTCACAGAGCCGAAAACTGGAATAATACGTAGTATAAGCTTATCAAACGTAAACTTGAGCAGGCCGACCAAAATTGGCCGAAAATGCAAAAATTTACCACTTAACACAATTTATCTCAGCAACCACAAGTGCCCTCGAGTCCATTTATTTAAAAGCAAAAAAAGGGATTCGAACTTGATTTTTTTATCTGTTTGTCTTCATCTAAAAGCATTAAAAAATATCTATCTCTTTTTTTCTTCTTCTTTCTTCTTTCTTCTTTTGTTTGATTTTTATGTCTTTTTTTATTTTTTTAGTATCATTACCTTTATGGATTTTGATTTGATAAATCAACTTCCGAATTTCAATATTTATTTAATATAGAGTGGATTGATCAATTTCATATTAATTTTTATTTAGGTCTTGTAGCCATCATTAAAATAAATAGAGTTATACCTGAACACATGAATCACCAATTTTAAATAATTTATTAAAAAATAAAATAATTTTTTTTTTAATTCAAATTTTTTTATCATTAAAGTTTGGGCCGTGTCTCA
>NC_090610.1:3915776-3949988 GCF_004359215.1 Bremia lactucae | reverse complement strand
TAGGTAAAATAAAAATAAGAATTTTTCTAGAAAATTTAAAACACGTGTTGTTCGTAAAGTTATCTTACAACCTACAATTATTTTTTTATATTTTTAAGAATATATCATTTCTTTTTTATTTAGTTGTCGATTTTCCCCGTTTTAAAATATTTTTTATCAAAATGTTTTTATAATATCTAAAATTAATTAAATTCTAGTCATAAAAATAAATTTTTTTTAAATACTTTTTTACAAAAGGGAATTTAAATTTAGCTTGGACAATGCTGAAAATTAATAGTTAAATTGTTATAGCTCATTTTATTCCTAGAAGGTTTTTGTGCCTTTTTCGTTAAGTTGGTTTTTATGAACGGCTGGTATTTTAATAAATTCTTTTTTGAAATATTTTTTTATATTTTCTCTTTTTTTAATTTTTTTTTTATATTGTTATCAAAAATTAAAGGTTCATCTAAAAATTGAATAAAAAATTTGAAGTTAAATCAGCATCGATTTGTGGATTTTTTATTTTTTAAAAAACGCTCATAACAGATATTTATAGGAAAATGACAGTACTTAAAAATGAAATTCCGGCTAATACCCGTGCAAGCAGCCGCGGTAATACGGGAGGAGCGAGCATTATTCGGTATGATTAGGCGTAAAGGGTTTGTAAGTGGTTTTTTAAGTTAAAAGAAACAAATTAAATCTTAACTTTATCAGTTAAATCTTCTTGAGACATTTCAAGTTTTTGATTTTTTAGTGTTTCTATAGGATTCGTAATAGTTGTATTCATTAAAAATTCTTTAGCTTTAGTTGTTGAAAAAAGCCATCTAGTTGACCATTGTTTTATTCGTTGAAAATAAATTTTCTGAGAATAATTTTTTTATTTAATTAAATACAAAATTATATTATATATTTTTGAAACCACCCATAGCAACGGCTCACCACTTTCCTATCTGTATTCACTATGAGCTTTAGCTTTCGCTATCTCGGCAGCTCGACGACGAGCTTGTTCCTCTATGAGAAATTATTAAGTTTTGACGTTCACGAACACGTTCTAATGTTACAGTAGCGACACTATCTACTTCTAAGGGCATTGAAGGTCTTTCTGCATAGGTCGAGTTCTTGAAGAATCTCCGAATAATCCTGTGAAGATTAAAGTATTGCTGTAGACTTAATTCGCGAAAAACGGGTGGAATTACTGGAAGCCATGGTTCTTTTTGTGAAAAACGACGTTATGGAATTCAGAACGAAAAGTGAAACAGCCGAGAACGGGTTGAAGCTGCGTCGATCTAATTAATAATCTTTTTTCAACGGTTCGTCCTGCCTTACTAATGACAAGTAAAGCCTACATTAGTCGTCGCATCGACATAGCTGACACTGGTTTTGTCAGCGGCAGTCTCATTGCAAATGAGAGAGAAGCCTGAAGATTTTGAGATAGTTTCGAACACTCCATCATGTGCATCTGTTGAGCATTTAACTCGAATTCTTTTGCCTCTTTTCTCGCTTTATTGGCTACCTACTGACCATCTACTCAGTAGATTAATGATTGAACATTCAGCTAATGTGCTGAACTCTCTATCGACGGATAACCGTACGATGAGTGAGATTAAATGTAGTAAGAAAACACTCCATGAAACACGAAATACAGCAAATTCTTGGGCTAATCGACGATTAATCCATCATCGCAGAAAGGAAAACACTTCTGGTACAAAAACACCACCTCTTCATCGGGTTCAGCTTGAATATTAAGCACAAGACAACGGCCTTGTCGATTGTACAGTCGCGCATACAACGCATCTTAGCTCCACTTTACGATCCATGATAACCCCCCGGCCTGACTCAGAACCCTCTCCAGCTCGAGGTCCTCGTATCCGCGTGACCCGTGCATTCACTCAGGTTGACGAGCCGGCATCGCTACAGGAGATGCTTACGCCCACCTCTAATGCGCTCGATGCGTGGAGACTCTCCCCGCCGCATGACTGCGATGTCGTTACGATGCAGACCCCACTTGTACCACCCACCTCACCCGCATCCTTGTCCCAGTCGTCACCTGCAGTCAGAAGACCGGCGCCAGGTAGCAGCGATGGCTACAGCGTCTCGAGCGCTCCTCAATCGGCATCACGGGGTCGATCAGGGCTACCACCACGAATTACTAGCAGTACCAAAGACGATACATCGGAACGACGCCGTCACCTGCCGCTTAATCGCGCCGAGGACGGTGCAGTGGCAATGCGTCGCAAAGCCAGCATGAGCCACGCTCAATTGGCAGCTACTAACGAGCCTCGACACGACATGACAGAGTGGGCAGAGACAGCGGCAAGATTAAGTCGACGAGTCCAGGAACTCGAGCTAGAAAATTATCGATTGAAAAACGGTCAAGAGCTTCACAAGTGCTTTTCAAGTGAAGATGACCACACACCTTTTGTTGGCACGCATCGGCCACTTGGGAGGTTAAACAAATCAATAAGCTGTGCAAGTGGGTTTGGATTCACGGGCCTCACTGTAGCCGAAGCAGCTGCGGCGTCGCGTCGAACACGTTCAAGACGGTTAGCATCGGCTGCAAGTGCCATGGAAGTGGCTGGGAAGCTCCGCTCGGGCTACTGGAATGGTGTTAATAATGTCAAGAGCAGTTTTAGTTGCAACAATTTAGAAGATCTCGAAGAGCCCGAGTTTTTGCCGGAACAATTAAGCACGCTCCCTTTTGAAGCATTGCCATCTAACGGTAGAGACAAGATCCTTCTAGTTGGCGAAACTACGCCACGTAGACATGAGACCTCGCGTCAGAGCGACTGCACAAGCTCGGAGACAGAAGAAGATATGATCAACATGGCTTCTCATCATTTTTTGTCGTCGTCTTCAGCTCAGCCACGATCGGTATCGGCTGGTTTGAAGCTCGATGCAAATTTGGACGAGCTAGAGAATCGTATTACGTCGCCACGCTCGTACTTTGAGGCAGGACTACGGACTGGTAGTTTCTCGAAAGGACCGACAACGTCGCCTCCTTTAAAGACAGCCAAGCGCGTGGGTGCGCGAGACGTGCGTATGTGGGTAGGGACCTGGAATATGGGGGCCGCCGACCCGTTTGAAGATGGGAAAGGGATTATTGACGAACAGCGGTCAGCAGCGATGTTGGTCAATTTTTTGCCACATGGGTATCAATTGTATGTCCTTGGAATCCAAGAAGGTGTGGCGGAGAATGTCTATCACGCCGTTGAGGCGTATTTAAATCGTAATGAGAAAGGGACACGGTATTATCGTATGGAGATGAAGAATAGTAAGTTTCTAGTGAACCATAAAAATTATCCTTTGGATGCTGTGATTGATGCCGTCCATGGTCGCGGAGATGGAGCTTTTGTGGGTACGAAATTCACGGGCATTGCGGTATTCTATTGTGCTGCGATTCAGAACAAAGTCAAGCTTATTCGAGCAGGTGCGCATAAATTTAAACTAACAAGTGGATCAAAAGGAGGCGTGGCTGTAGCACTGATGATCAATCATACGACTATTGTGTTTGTAAATTGTCACTTGGATGCACGAAATGATGCATACCGCCGAGAACAAATACGGAATCTTAATGCCAGTCTTGGTCGTGTCATGGGTCACTACAGCTTTGACCTTACTGAACAATTCCATCACGTTGTGTGGATGGGTGATATGAATTATCGTATCGTTTTGCTGGACCCTCAAATGGTGCTCCATATGCTGGAAGAAGGTCGCAACCTTGAGCTGCACGACAAGTTTGACGGCTTGTTGAATGATCGACGTAATGGTGGCGTCTTTGAAGGCTTTACGGAACCACATAAATTCCCCGATTTTTATCCAACGTATAAAAAGTTTCCAAAACGTGGCCCTGTGGACGAGACGCTACCGTTATGGCCATCTCTTGTGTGGCGAGTGCTATATAAAGAACCCTTTTATAAAGGAGGCAAGGTAAAAAAACGTGTACCAGGATGGTGCGATCGCATCTTGATCCACTCCCTGCTCGTTAGTGATTCAAAGTTGGTTCCTGAGAAAATTTCAGATCCGACGTCTCGCGAAGCACTGCCGCCATTTATAGACAATTATCGATCTGTTAATCATGGCGTTGGGATGGATGTGAGTGACCATAGTCCTGTATACGGCACGTTTGTGCTCAGTTTTCCACAGCAAGACAGCGATCGACAGGCATCGGGATCGCCAAAACCTTTTTTGTTGCGTCGCAATTCGCTGTCTTTATCGACAGTCAAACGAATGAATGATGTGGACAGGTTTTCAAGTTCAGTAAATGGCAGCTACTTTGATCAAGCTCGCGTGGTTCAGCAAATGAAAGCGCAGCACCGGTCTGTGTCGACAGTTCTTAGGGTTTTTAATATGGTGCTAGTGTGGGGCGGAGCGAGAAGTGTTGTACCAAAGAAGACACGCATTGTTGCGCCATTGATTGGAGAAGATTCCAAGCAGTGTGACGTCATTGGTGAACGATGTCAAGGCTCGAATGGACTAAATTTATCCCTTAATGCCGTGATCCAGCACACTCGACCACTTGAGCAACTCCATATGCTACTGTGGGTCAAAAACGAGTCGGTCAATGGTCACTGCACGCTTTCACTTAAACGTGTCGCGCGTCAGCTAGACGGAGGCGAGGTAAAATACCGCGTTCCGCTATATAATGACTCCATGCGGGTGCATCTTGATGGACACCCTTTATTAGTAGTTTTCTCGGTTCGAAGCAAAACATTTGCCAAGTGAGATGGAACTGGTGCATTTAGATGGAGTGATAGGAAATAGGCTTTGAAACAATATAAATTGTCGATTCTTTGCGGTAGTACTTCGAAATAGACAGCAATCCAAACGCAACGGATTTGTGCTCGAAATGATTGCACCATAATGGACGCGGATGAATCAGATTCAGCTTCTGAGGGATACGCGCATGGTCTGAGTTCTTAGTCACTTGAGGGGAGGTTGTAGTGCCAAAAATGTAAAAGTGTTTATAATACATATACAGCAAGCCGCATTCGATTGAAAGCGTACAGGCAGTATATGATGCACATTAGCGTCTTGGAAAAATTCGCTTTATTGCTTCTCGCGATATTTTTCGATGCCAAGAAATACCATAACTAAGGATCTAACAGAAGATACTTACTTAAAGAAAGGGTGTCATTCTTTTATATTAACATCAACAACAAAAAATCGGTATTTTTTTGTTGAAGCGGCTGTTGTTATATATTTTAATTTTCGAGATTTTATTTAATATATCCCCGTTGGCTGCAAAGGTTACTGAAAGTTGTCATGAAGCTCTTGCCGATTCGTCTGGGTACTGTTCGGACGTCAGTAAAGCCTTCAGTCAATGTGTCAGTCTCGCATCTTCCAGCTGAATGCCCGTCCATTTCCAATGCATCACTAGTCCGAGTCTGTCGTGTATGTACGACGCGAGAGGCGAGATATACGTGTCCACGTTGCAATATTCCGTATTGTAGTGTCGGCTGCTATGCCCCTCACGGCCAAGACTGCACGGAGCAATTTTATGAAAACCACGTGCGAAACGAAATGCAATTATCATCAAAAGCACGAGAAAAAGATACAGGAAAGCAGGAAAAAAACATACAAGAGCTATTGAAGCGTGTGCAGGAATTTCACAACAAACACCAGCAATTAACGAACGGTCAAAACAACGAAGAAGCACTTGCGCTACGAATGCAAGAGCTCGTCGTGCTTGAAAAATCCGGACAGTTGACTTTAGAGAGTCTCACACTTGAAGAAAGGAAGAAATTTCTTGGAGAAGTGGCGGATGGGAGACTAGGAAAGCTCGTGGAGCTCTGGTCGCCGTGGTGGCTCGTTGACGATCGCAAATATCGTAATGGAACGTCAGTAAGGCGTCATCAATTGATTTTTGAAGAGATCGATCGCGACAAGATTGAATACGAGTCAATTGGGGTAAAGCCGTCGGTTTTGTATCCCGTGGGACTTTTTACAACCAGTGATGCCCAACATCTACCAACAAACATCAGCACTCTCTTGCCGCATGGAAAGCAACCGTCGCCGTGTTTGGGTTACCATTTAATTGAAA
This sequence comes from Bremia lactucae, assembly GCF_004359215.1. Taxonomy (NCBI): domain Eukaryota; phylum Oomycota; class Peronosporomycetes; order Peronosporales; family Peronosporaceae; genus Bremia; species Bremia lactucae. The sequence continues at coordinate 3,943,969 of NC_090610.1, read as the reverse complement.
TGTTGTGGACGTATGCACTCGTTCTTCGATATTTTAACGGTGACTATAAACAAGATACTACTGAGGCAGCGTTTCTGCTATTAGACTACTGTCGTGTCCTTAGTGAAGATGCGCGTTATGAGTCTTTAGAGCACGTGTGCTTCGCCTGTTTAGAAAAGCAGAACACAGAAGGATTCAATGCGAATCTAGTAGCTCTTGAAGACACACAGCATATTCTTCGCTCAAACGTATTTTTACTTGATGCCATAAGCGACATTCAAGCCTTATTACAGCAATGTTTACAAGAATTGGCACGTGGTGGCAAAGCACCAAAAGAAGGGAAAGCAGCTCTCAAAAAGCTCGCGGCCGTGCAAAAAAAAGTAACCTTTTACCTAACTTGGGCCTACCATACTCCAATTGAGGACTTTCAGGCACTAGCTGTTGAGATCGAAGTCTATAGAAACGATAGAAAACTGCTTCATGCACGTAACTAATATATAATACTTCACTTTCATGCTTTATTGGCAAGTCGCCCTATCCGTTGCAAGCTTGACACGCTGCCGAGAGCTATTCTTTTTTAATTCCATCTATTGCAATCGTCACTGCCCCACCTGCGACTACTGCGGTGGACAATGGCCTCAAGACTCTTATGCTACAAAATCCTAAGGGATTGCGCTCAATTCTGTGAGCCAGATAAAACTTCTCACGATTCTCAAGCCGCGGGGGTCGAAGACTGCAGCGCTTGCAGAGCCGTTGTCCATTTATTAAACTCCCGTGTGGACGTCGCTGTTAAGATGAGTTTCTTTCCCGCTTGGCTAAATTCAGGCGTCGTGATGACAAAGGAAAGATTACGGGGATCCGAGAGATCAATTTTGGCATCTGCCAGGGAGATTGTGCTGCTCTTAGCACCAACTTGATGCACCATACTCTCCTTCTTGTAGCCCGTGAGACAATTGCCTCGCAGAACAAAATATCGTTTCTTCGACACGAGAAAGCGTCTGCTGCTTGCTACTTTTAAAATACCTTGAGTGCACGTAAACGGCAGAATGGCGCGTACCCAAATGACAGGCCCAATAAAGTTGTCAATCAAGACATAATCTGTCTTGCTCGTGGAAATTGTAAGCTCCTGATACTTCGAGCGCGAGCTCACCGTCACAATCTGTGAGCCCATGATCTCATCTTCTAATAGATTCGTGTCTTTATTTACAAACAAAAGACGTTCGTGATCAGTGAGTAGCAAATGATAGCGCTTTTTGCGCTTCAGCGACACGGGTCCCGCAAGCAAAATGCGCTCTCGAGTCTTGAGCAAATTATCCCAAAGTCGCATTAAAGGAGACCGTACCAATGCAACGAGCGCATTATTGTTTTTTTGCTTCACTGCACAGCACACGTCTGGTCGCATGGCAAGAACCATTTCTTTCAATACTTCCACCTCTTTTAAATTCAGTATCCCATCCGTGCCTAATCCGTCGCAAAACTCGACCATTTCTTCGACAAGCATGTTTTCGCCATCCACAGCACTCAACATGGACGAGCCCGAGCCACGCCGGGATCCAAAACTGTCGACAGTACTTGGTCGAGGCGATGGGGCAACTGTAGACGCGAAAGAAAAGCGATTTGTCATCGAAGCGGTATACCTTCCAGGTGTCGAAGGCATAACTTTCGAGCGTGCAAACACGACCACCATAGGGCGCGTATTTTGACTTAGGAGGCTAATGGCACGATTATACTCGAGTCCATTGATGACTTTTCCATCTACGGCATGCACAATGTCATAAATACGTACACCATGAGCTTCAGCGTAGCCCACAATATTTGGATGGGCCATGGGCAAGTCTTTCACGATCACATTGACATCATCGGTTGTAATCGTCATGTTCAGACTTGCCCCACGAAATTCAACTGCAAAGAGGCCTTCGCGTCGAAAAGGACGAAAAAACTGGATATTCATTGGACGCGTTTGGGTCTGTAGCATTTGTACGACATTATCGTACGTACGACCGACAGTCCGAGCGCCATTGACCTTGTAAATTACGTCGTTTGGCTGAATGAGTCCACTGGCTTCAGCTTCACACGGTGAGCCATTCGATTGGCGTTTAAAGTGATTGACAATTACGCTCTCATTGTGTTCACGAATCGTCATTCCCAAGGATCGATCCTGGAACTTGACTTCAAAGACTTCCGTCTTTTTCATCGGCGCCAGCGCTTCTGTCTTTGGAGATAAACACAGACATAATGACTCCTTAATATTACTCAAAACGTCTTTTGTAATGTGCACGAGGCTCGAATTGGCCGTGTCAATGAGATCTACCCACGCCTCGTCCGATACGCCAAACTGGGCACGGAGCTGTGATTCCACAAAGCTCTCAAAGTCCTGGTCGGGGACGTTCTGGTCCCATGCAATAATGCGAACAGACCCGTCGTCGAGGTCAATGACGCGGATACTGCACGAACCCATTTGGTCCATGAGCTCCACTCCTGGCTCAATGTTTACTCTTGGTGTGGCTTGGAACAAGACAATTGCCGTGTGAGCGGAAGAGAGCGACAAATGCTTTCAAGGGGATGCGAAACAGCCGTTTTGTGGTCGCAGCTTACAAAATTCGCTGAGCACAAACGCGGCTTTCCCCAGACACAAAATCCGCTGCAATTTAGTATGAAATGCTTTGTAAAATATAGTTTTAGTTTCTTACAAATTGGCTCGATTGTGGATTTTATTTGAAAAATCCAATATATAGATGGGCCGCGCCAGTTCGCTGTAATTTAATATTCTCGTTCGACGGCAGGGATCAAGATGCACAAGGGCCACGTAGCAATACGTACCAATTGTGGACCGATTGTCATACCGTTACGCGCTATATATAGGGTGGAAATTTGCCGTGCAATTAGAAGTAGAATCAAGTGTTCGGACGTGTATTCGACGTTGCCACTGAAAACATTACATGTAGCATTTGCAATTTTTACATGTATACCGTACATTTCCATGACAGTTAGTGACTTGTTGTCGAGACGTGGAAGATCCAGCGTTTCGTTGGTCGTCACGTAGTCGGCAGAATATGTTTGTATCGTTTCAAATGCGATTGAACTCAAAGCTTGCTATGCCGGCTATTTCATAATTCGTTGTCGTGCTTGAAGGTGTTTGCAATCCCGGCTTGTTGCTTCCAAACTGGTAGGAAGCTATTTCATTTGCTTAATCTAAAGCCGCGTCAATTTTGATAACGATAACATTGCTCATGTGGGGCCATTACTCTCTTTACTTGTGACTAGCAATCCAAATCTTACATGTCATTGCTTCAGCCGTCCTCTCGGTGGATCGTAAGTCGAAGCAACACTTGCATTCATTCGATCCTCTGATCTGATGTTTTTTACATCAAACTTGGGCGTTTTTTTCTATCTATTCAATGACACTTTTTCCTTATCCATTCGACTTAAAAACTGGTCATGAAGCGTGGACGTGTCGACGTGGGTGTATCCAAGCAGCAGTACGCGGCGTCGCTCGACGCGCCAGCTTCCGAAAATGATGAAGAAGGAGCATTTCCACGTGCTCCGATGCAGGTCCTTCAAGGACGCAGAATCCTGACAGCCACACCATCTTCGCGGGCACAGGAAACGGTCCGCCAGCTCGCCGCGCTCAATCGTGCTTTTGTCGCCACTTTGAAGACGCAATGGGCGCACAATAAGCATGATAGCTGGGAGAATAATATGAAAGAATATATTATTTACGCGCGCGAGATTGATGCGAACTTTGGCACCCATGCCGGTCAAATATTAACATTTGGCAGCGGTGACTGCGGTCAACTCGGTCACGGTGTCGAAGAAGAGAGTGACCTCATGGTCAAATTTCCACGAGTTGTACGTCCGCTGGCCACGCTTTCGATCGTTCGCATCGCCTGTGGTGGTCTCCACTCGGCTGCAATTACAGCGGCTGGAGAGGTCTATACGTGGGGCTGTGATGACGATGGAGCTTTGGGTCGTGTCGGTGACGAGAATGTACCAACCAAGGTGAACGGCTTTGGACCGCAGGAGGCGATAGCGATCCGAATTGTAGGGGGTGATTGCCACACGGCTGTCGTGTCTCTAGCGGGTAAAGTCTTTACTTGGGGCTGCTACCGTGACAAGGAAGGAAAACAGTGGTGTGACGCACGTTCGGCAAAAGATTCATTCTTGCAAAAACAGTTGCAACCATTTTGTATTGAAGCTTTGGAAAACATAGCTGATGTCCGGTGTGGTAGCTCTTTTAATCTAGCGCGTACTAACGATGGTCGTGTGTATTCGTGGGGCTTGGGTGAAATGGGTCAACTTGGTCGGAATGTCGACGCTGAAATGAAGGATTCTAAGGGCAAGTATAAACTTGATATGGTGTATCAAGATCACTTGCAGCCAAAGCTTGTGACATTCGGAAATGACTCGCTTCCGGTTGTGAAAGCAATTGGCTGTGGCTCGTATCATAGTCTATTTGTATTAAGCTCAAGTGGGTACCTCTACACTTGCGGTCTTAACAATTACGGTCAATTAGGAGTTGGTAGTACGGAAAACTGCACCGAGTTGCAACTTGTAGAGGATCTGAGTGCAAAGAATGTGGCGTTTGTGGATGGAGGTGCTCATCACTCGGTCATTCTCACCAGTACTGGCGACGTCTACACGTTTGGTCGCGCGGACTCTGGCCAGCTTGGAATGCTCGAAAGCTGCAGTACTGGTGATTATAAGGACCGTCCGCAGAAAGTGAGGATTCCCAAGCCTAGGAATGGGAAGTCAAGCGAGGTGCGGATGGTGGCGTCGGGGTCAAATCACGTGCTTGCGTTAACTGAAAGCAATGCAATATTCTCTTGGGGTTACGGCGATATGCTCGCACTAGGCAACGGAGCTGACCGGGATGAAAATACACCTCATGAACTGAATTGGTCAAAGGTCCTAATGAGCGAGAATGGCAAGGGCCAGGACTTTGGCAAGGCAAAGATTCTTCAGGTTGAAGCTGGTGGTCAGCATAGTGCCGTGCTAGCACAAGCCTGCGAAGACAATTAGATTTTTTGTACTCGTTAAGGGTTGCCTGTATCTTTGCGATAATAGTGATTCTAAAGGACACACACTAATGAATTTTTGAGATGGTGAAGAGCCCATGCCGCTGAGTACTATGGTGCAAGAGAGGCGTAGTAGTGTACGTGCATTTATACTGAAATTGCTTTTCTTAAAAAAAGAATAGACACTAAATGAGTTCAATTGTATAAAAAAAATAAAGCTTTTCTTGCAGTGCAATTCAGGAACTGAATTAGTTTAGTTATGTAAAAGCAGCTACGGCGCAAGTCAAGAAAAGCATTAGGCAGAAAGTATATAGATATATTAGGCGTTGATATTCATGCTCAAACTACCAAAGAAGCCTTGAAATACGAAGAAATCACCATATCTCAATTCACTTGCTTAATCAAGCAAAAACCCCAGCGACAAAATGCCAATAGCCACGTATGTAACAATCTGATGCGGCAACCCGAATGGAATAGCTGTGGCCACGTTTTCGTAGCGCCGCGTTTTCGAGTCCGAGTCATCAAAAGACGACGACTCCAATGATTTGCGCCGTTTCATGGGAGATGGCGCTGGCGTCGACGTGTCACACGCTGCCACAAATTTGTCAAGACTCGTTTGCAACGTCATGTTTTTCAAGTCAAAAGTCGCTTCGCACATTGGAATATCCAAATCGTCCATCGAGCCGATCATTCCTTGGCAAGCTTTTGACTTGCACAGAGCCGACTGCTCAGTCTTCGTTAAGCTCATATGAGGCGGGATCAAGAAATTCAGCTGACTGTCTTCACGACATTGACTCACTTGATTGGTCACGTCGTTAAATACGCCTAAGTCCGTCGAGGTGCACGGCCTCGCATGAATGGATTCACGCCCGGCTATTATCAGCAGAATCAAAAATTGAGAGTTCGCAAAAATGTTCATCATTTGTTTGTCTAGTATCGCTTGCGTTGAGCACAGTCGATTGAGAAGTGAGTCGAATATTGTACGAAATCTTTGTGTCTTTTTCCATCCATCGTCACGAATGCAGCGCTTGAAGCGGAATCGAAAAGCTCTAAGATTTTCATCGAAACACGTTACAGACCTTTTCTCGTCATTATCAGAGTGAAAGTGAGGTGCGATGATACAGCGTTCCGACACGTAAGATGAAGACACGTCTTGAGAGCTTTAGGGTGACGAAGACCTATATGCTTAAGACTATCGCGAAAAAATCTTGGATTTTCAAGATGTATTCTGATACGAGGCCGCAGGATTAGCTGATTTAATAAGCTGCGAAGAGGTGCACCCGACGTCATCGGAACAGGGTGTACCTCAGCACTACATGAATATTATTTCTTATAAGAGGAGAATAAATAAATATTATTCTCTATGAGAGGAATAAATAAAGAAGTGTAAAATTATTATCTTTATTAGTAATTTTGGCTTATTGGTTCCAATATTATTCAATTTGGTAATATTGACGCAATAAGGCATTCTCTTAATTAATGATTCAAGTTTAAATCCACTCCGCCAATCGTTAGAAGACACGATTGTGTGGTTCGCAAGTAGGCGCCATACTAAATTTGACATAAATATAATAAAGCCAGTAGTAGATAGAAGATCGTCTAAAATATTAACACAATTTTACATTTCTCTATTTCAAAGCCTTAGAATTGACTTTGGAAGCTAAGACTACTAAGCTACATGTAACTTTCCTCGGCACGTCGTGTACGTGATGCAATCAAGGCGCCCCACCTTCACTGTAATCCGTGTAGGTTGTCGACCACTGTTAATGTAACGGGGTGTCCCGTTACATAAGTATTATTTCCTATGAGAGGAAAACGGCAAAGAAGTACAACATTATTATCTTTATTCATTTTGACTTAAATAGTTCCAATAATACCAAATTTGATATTATTGATGCAATAAGACATTAGCTCTATTGATTGGTTGATTTAAGTCTAAATCAACCCCGCAATCGTTTCAAGACACGATTGTGCGGTGCGCAAGGAGGCGCCTTACCTAGTTAGATATAAATATAATAAATTCAGTAGGACATGAAAGATCGTTACGTAGGAAACTAAATATATAAAAACAGTTTACCTTATTCTCTATTTAAAGCCTTGGTCTAGACCCTTAAAGTTAAGTCTACTTAGCTTTATCGAAACCTTCATCTGTACTCATGTGTACGTGAAGTTTCGAGACACCTCACCTACACTTTAATCAGTGTAAATATCACTAGATCTGATCAGACTAGTGAAAGGTGCCCCGTTACACCTCGTAGAACTTTGTAGTCCCACCACACATGACTCTTAGCGAGTTGTGTCACGAACAACCCAGTTCATGAACACACGCTGATTACGGTGTTCTTGCAAGGTCTTACAAATACTTCTCTAAAGACCCACCTTTTCCGCTTGGAACTGGATACTCTTGAAGAAGCAATATCCGTTGCGACACAATAGGACTTTAGGCTCAAGCTAGTTCGTCATCATATCGTCATCGAAGACGACACGAACTGGGAGGTCCAGAACCTATGGACCTCTCTAATGTCGAAAGCGAGAAACCTCGCTTTTTGAACAATAAGCGAATGCAGAAATGCAATCACTGTCAAAAGTTGGGACACTACGCTCATGAGTGTAGTGCCCCACGCCCAGTACCGGAGGTACTGAACGTAATTATGGACCAAATCACCTTGAAATTAAAGTGACAAATGGTTTGTCACTTAGAGCCCTAGTGGACCGTGGAGCGTCGAATAACTTTATTCGTCGCCAGTCGCTAGAGGGTCGTAGGCTCAAATATGTTGAGCGCGACATCCCTCCAACGAGGATGACGGTGCGTCTAGCGACAGGCGCATCGATAACAGTAATGAAACGCGTAGCGAAGTTTCACTACACTTCAAAAGATTTATAGTACGATGATGATTTCATCGTACTGGATTTGGATGATAAATTTGATGTCATCCTAGGTTTAACTTGGCTTAGAAAACATGAGCCATTAAATCAGCTGGCAGCATCGATCCGTAAAGATGCCTGCCACTTGTTTATCAGATGGCCATCTGATGAGATCTTGGACCGTCCACAAGCATGTGAATGTACTACGAGTTAGTACGACTGCACAAGATCACAGTATGATTACTAATCACCCTGTGGAGTCAGCTGCCGGCGGCTATGCGAATGTACACACAGCGCCGAAGTTCTACCACTCGAATAGGTCGAGTGAATTGAGATATGAATGTAGTCTAGATAGCGACATTCAAGGAATATACCGGTTGCCCAAAAGGTGCAACACGATGATCCTAGGTCGAGTAGAGAGTCGACCGTAGAGGACCCGACTGGGATAGCGCAATCACAGTCGGAAGACGTTGAGGGAATAAGTCCTCACATACTTGAGGAGGAATCTCCTCAAATCGTTAATGCTGAAGTGACTAGACTTCAGCATCCCGAAAAATTGATCCCTCGGCAGCCAGTGGATAAATCCCAGGAAGAAACCGAGATTGAATGTCTTGGTTAATGACGGATCAAGAGAAGGCGCTTACACTCTTGATCTGTATGCGCCTCCGAAGTTAACTTCGGAGATAACTCAATTGCCAACCCTAGAACCCAAGCGGCTCTTAAGATATCTGCATAGTGGTAGAATCAAGTAGATCGCGTACTCGTCACAGAGGACGAAAGCGTTACCAATATTCGGTCAGCGGTATTTTTTTGCATAGAACGAACGGGTTCTCAGCAGCTCATCGATGGACGAAAGTGTCCTCGATGTAAAGACTTGGATTGAGATATATACTACTTAATCCTGGGACAAGGATTCGATGGAATTCAGGGACGTATTTCCTAAAACAGCTCGATAAGAGTTGCCTAAGGTTAAAGGCACTCGACATGAGATCGAGCTCAATCTGGGCTCGAAGTACTGTGTCATGAAGCAGTTGCCTCGTAAACAAGTACTTGCGATCGATAAATTATTTATCAATTGATTAAAAGCGGGTCATGTGAGGGAGTCAACCTCCCGACACAGTTCTCTGACCTTCTTTGTGCGAAAGGCCACAGGCGGGTGGCGGATAGTGAACGCATTCAACAAACTGAATGCTGCAACAGTACCGGCTCAAACGCCGATACCTAGAAAAGACGTAATCATAGATGGTATGTCTTAGAGTACCATCTTTTGGTCTATGGATCTGATGGATGGATTTCATTAGATCTTTATACGTGAACGTGACATCCCGTTCACAGCAATGAGCGCTCCCAGCGGGATGCTCTGGGAATGGCTAGTAATGCCACAGGGGCTTAGTAACCCCCTCCAACATTCAACAGATGTGTAACAAATCTGTTGAGACCGGTGCGAGAATTCGTACCGAGTTACTTTTACGATATATTCGTCAATAGTCGAGCAATGGACCGTAAGACGGACGTGGAAGTTCATAAAACTCACGTTCGTCAGGTTCTTACACTTATGCGAAAGCATAAGTTGTATGCAAATCTCAAGAAGTGTATATTTGCTGCAAGCGAAATACCACTTCTTGGGTGCATCGTCGGTAAATACGGCGTGCGCCCTGATCCCGAAAAGATCAAGGCAATCACGGACTGGCCAGTTCCAGTCGATGTCAAGGGACTTAAGAAGTTTCTTGGATTAGCGGCGTACTTGCACAAGTACTCCCGCAATTATCACTCGATGACAGTTCCTCTCTCTCGTCTCTTGAAAAAAGACGAGAAATGGCTATGGAACGCTGATTGTCAGCGTTCCTTTTGAAAGTATCAAGCAAAGCTTGATGCAATCGCCCATATTGGCGATTGTAGATTAAGAGAGACCATTCCATGCGGTCTGTGACGCCAGCGATTTCGCAATCGGCTGTGCTTAAGTGCAATGCGATACAGACGGCGCGGAGCGCGACGTCTATTACCAATCGCGTCAGCTGCAACAAGCTGAACGAAATTACCCAGTGCATGACAAGGAACTCCTTGCCATGAAATATGCACTGGCTAAGTTTAGGGTCTATCTCCTCGGAGATAGACCGTTCATCGTATATGGACCATGTGTCATTACGCATTGCCGTAAATAGCCCACATCTCTCGCAAAGAATGGCGAGGTGGCTATCTTTCTTCGCGGGGTATAATTTTGCCGTGGAATATAAACCAGGACGACTTAATGTCGTCGCTGATGCGTTATCACGCCAACCCGATTTCATGTCGGCTGCGCATTCCAACAGTTAGAATAATCCCATTCATTACAAGTGTTCCGTCATCAATTTTTTTGATGATATAATGAAAGCCTACGCAGAAGATAAGGACCTTCTGCGTCTAATGGATCATCTGATGAATCTATCCGATAAATCTTCAAAGATTTACCGGCTTTATATCGTCGTCATTCGATCGATACACAACACGCAACGGCTTACTGTACTACACAGTCGTTACCGGCGACACTTCACGTGTCGTCGTCCCAACGCACAATGATTTGCGCTTACACATCATGTATGAGTGTCACGATGCACCTACGAGTGGGCACCGAGGACGTGAGAAAACTTAACCTTCAGTAAGTCGCGACTTTTACTGGCCCCACCAGTATCAGTTCGTGCGCAAGTACATTCGTGCTCGCGAGGTTTGTCAACGGGTGAAGCCTAACCCTTCATCCCGTGCACCTCTTCAACCTCTACCACTTTCGGCAGAATGTTGGCAGTCCGTATCTATGGACTTCGTCTTCGGATATTCCAAAGATGATCACAAAACAATGGAATCCTTGTTTTTGTAGACAAATTCAGCAAGATGGTACAACTTGCGGCAGAACCAGTGTCGATCACGGCTCCGGGCTGTGCCCGTGTCTATATCGACACGGTATTCAAACTCCACAGGTTACCCCGTGAACTGCTCTCGGATAGAGATCCGAGATTCACGGCGGAGTTTTGGCAATCCGTGTTCATCTCTCGGGACACGGCTGACTTTGTCAACTTCTGATCATCCAGACACAGATGGTCTGACGGAACGTGTAAATCGCGTCCTCAAAGAGATACTTCGAGGTTACGTTCAATCGTGTCCGAATTGGAGCGAGTTATTACCGATGGTCGAAGTCGCCATCAATAATTCGGTGGGTGCGTATACAACGCACATACCATTCTTCATGAATGGCTTACGCCATCCACGTATACCCACCCAATTAAAGGGAACCTCTAGTTTAAGGGGGGGTGGACTCGCACGAGCAAAACCATTTCTGGCTCATGCTCATCACGCGTCGGAGTTACCAACGACGTGAGTGATGTCGATGTCGAAGATATCGACATCGAAGACGAGAATGATCTCATGGCAGTACGCACAAAGCCTCTGAAAAAGACAAAACAAATGAGTCAGCAGAAAATTTTCTGCTAATTCAAGAATCAATAATCCGTTTCGTTTAGGATTCCATTGCTCACGCAGTGGACCGACAGAAACGGAATGCAGACAAACAAAAAGAGCAAATGTTCATTCATTTAAAGTTAATGACCTAGTACTACTCTCTACGGTAAACTTACCTAAGCGTGTAGTCACTAATGTGGGTAGCAGGAAATTACTACCCAAGCTCATTGGGCCTTTCCATTTACGCCATCGCAGAGGCAATGCGTACACAATAGAATTGCCACGTAGAATGTGAACGCATCTTACGTTTTACGTTGGTCGGCTCCGCCCGTATTATCAGTACGCGGTTACTTCCGACGACGGATCTGACCACTCTTTTTAAGAAACCCTAAAAGATTCTTGAGGTCACGAACCAGATTTTCATGTTGAATCTGGAGGTTCTCATGCCGGGTCTTAAGATCCTCGACACCGCGATGAGCGAAAAACAGCTTATCTCGAAAAGCGTTATTTTTCCGTTCGTACTCCAACATGAAGTACGCACTCTTCGAACGATCCTCCAACCGTTCGAAATAGTGAGCCTGCACCGTCTACACTAACGAGTGAAGCTTACCGCGCTTGTGATCAAGTCTCTTCTCTAAATTATGGAGGAAGCGATCGAGTTTGTCGATCATCGACTCTAGATCCGACCCATGTGTCGGATCTATTTTTTTTCCTCCGCCACAACCATTGGTGGATTTCCACGGTGGTCAACGTTTCCTTGTGGAACGTATTCAAAACCACCTTGATGTGAAGGGGCAGCGAACGAGTTATCTTGTTCGCTGGCGTGGTTATCCACCTTCATATGACAGCTGGGAGCCTCATTCCCAGCTGGTTGCTGACGTTGAGGGCCTCGTCCATCAGTATGACGAGACCCATCCGATGGTTCAGAAGGCCCATCAGAAATCACGCGCCCCTGGCGCCTTTAAATCGATTGCGAAACGTCAATCACATCGCGCATCTCGATAGAGATGCGAGCCCTTCCCCAGGGCGAAGAAAGGGAATAGACATCCCCTTTTACTCGCTTCGTGTTGTAAACACAACACGGAAAGGGATCACCCCACGTGAGGCATCGAAGTCCTGCCTCACGTGACAACCGATGCAATTTATACCTTGCACCGGTTGGAGTTCGTTTCTTAAACTTAACGTGAATGCGTTAAGTCTTTGAAGCAAGGCTTCGCTTCCAATATCTTTGAAATTGCGAATGAACGTGCTCCAGGCTTGCATAAGCGGGACTTTATCTCGCTGATTGCTACCACTATACCATCGATACTTGAAAAAAGCATCGAGATAAAAATCTTTCTAAGCGCGGAAGTTCTTCGCGCTGGAATCAAGGCCATGTAGCTTTGTCGCAATAAATAAGGGATATTTATTGTGAGGAGTGGTCTTTCCAGACAAGCTATTAATTAGCTGTTCGGGCAAAAGCCACGGCTTTTTGTCAGGGGCAAGACGAGACATTTTAGTGTCTACGTTCCCCTGAGTGGTTTCCACTGAAGCAGGAGTACCACAAGAGCCTCTATTACGATGGCTTACGCCATCGTCATCACAACGCACAGTGCGGGAAACAGCACAGGAGACGGTGCGGGCGATGAAGAATCATCCTCATCGTCGGAACCGAAGATGCTGTAGCGAATGCAACAGCGCGCCTACTCGAATAAGTCCCCTAATTCGAAGGTTATTAGTCAGCCGCCTGACGATAATCAGGCGACTGTTCTTTTTGCCGTTTCGTCCGACTCGCATTCGTAGTCGACCTCCAAAGAGGGATCCCATTCACGTGGTGTTACACCACGTGAATGCACCCGCAACATTTAGAGTTGCGGAAGAAGATGACACTACGGCAGACAGAACGTCTGCCGCATGAGACAATAATGCGTCGCCCGCGGCTGTATGAACCGCAGCCGGAGGCGCCGCACTATTCGCATACCGCATGGACTTGTTAACAATGCGATATAATTATATTATGGTTCTGATCAATCAGCGTCGTTTTTATTAAAGTTGTCCTCTAGTGACCACTCTTCCTAATGACAGTCAGAGTGATTGTCTTTAAGGAATGGTGATGTAACGGGGTGAATCGTTACATGAAATTAACACTTAAAGGTTGTTAATTAATATATTATCTAAAAGGTAGAGAATATTTGGAGAATATGACTTTGCATGGTAATATTCTTAAAGCTTATCTATTGGTAGATATAGACCATTCTATCTACTTTTTCCGCGGTCCAGTCAGCGCTGAACGCGCGCAAAGAGAAAGACAGATAAACTTTATTAAATGTTTTGTGTTAGTTTATAATTAAGTTGGTATTAAATAGATAGACTCGAAGAACTTAAATATATACATACAGTTTTTAATTAACCCTCTTTAAAGCAAGTGTCTCAAAAAGATTCTTCCTCTGCATGAACTAGTGTACGCGAAGTGACATGTGGCACCACTCCCACTGAGGCTGTGCGAAGTGGACTTGTACTATAGCAGTATACGTCAGTAGTGCCCCGTTACATCTAGCAACTAAAGGTCAATACTAAGGTAGATTTAATATTAAGAAAGTAAAATCTTTTTAGTATAATAAGCTCCTACGTACTGCACTTTTTAAGCTAACCTATTACATTAATCTAACTATGTATTACGACTCATTGCTCGCCGCCCATTTTCTAGTCTAGCTACAATTGGCGGGGATGATTAAAACTTATATCAATTAATAAACAGAGCTGTCGCATTACCATGCTAAGTAAAGTTATTCAAAAGACAATTGTTTTATTCGCCTTTGTTAGTCCTCTTATAGAAAGAAATTATTTATGTTAATTGACATGCCGTTTCACCCCACTAATTAACAAGCACTATAGCGACTGATGTACAGTTACAGAGACTACTATTGTGTCTCTCTCGCTCTTCTCGATGTATAATAATGACAATGTTTGAGATGATAACTAAGCCCATGCGCGTCGCCTGTAAGGTGATGAGTCTGGCAGCTACACAACTAAGTGTAGCTGCTGGTGAGCAACCACAACAGTAGGTCTACCACGGGAAAGTAACTCGCCTTAAACATCGATTGGAGGCGTCTTTTATGAGTCGATTGAAATGTCCGACTCTAATTTAGCTTCAAAACTTTTCTGTTAGCTCAGACGATGTCGCCAAATGAATGGGTTATGGCGAAATGGAAAAAGAGTTGTTTGTGAATTTGTTCAAATCGTCTGGACCTCTTGCGCAAAGTCATCCTGTGAAGACTCCTATTATAGTACAGCATCACCAGGAACGAAGTGATCATTAAAATTCACTTCGAAGGAAACGTTTAATCAAATGCTAGCATAGTCAAAGGACTCTAACACGTAACGTGTCACTCCTTAAACGAAATCGTAGTTGCCCACTAAGGGCGAATAAATTCGTTGGTCTGAAATGACCAACTAATGATACAAAACTTTATTATTTGACCCATCTAGGCTTCACAAGTTTGGTGAGGACGAAAATGATTTCTTCATTCTTCATCGATGCCTTTATCCGGCATCGATGGTTCACTGGCCAGCGTGCCAAGGATGTGAATCTTTATTCAGGCTTGGGAAACGTTCATGCATAATAATTAATGCGTAGGCCGCGAGGCCTGGCTTGATAAACGGGTTGTGGTACTTAACCGGTTGAACAGATGTTCTCAATCAGTGCACGCTACAAAGTACACCGTTTGTCTAGCGAGGCAAGTTTACCTTGCCTCTCTTGCATAGGATGGGTCTCGTGGTCTTTTTCGACGAAACTTTAAACATCGAGCCGAACTTGTAAGCGAGGCTTTCAACTATCATGCGAGGGTGGATACCCTCGCCATCGAACGATATAACTTGTTCTAACCTCGTTAACTATGAATATAAAGTTTTTGCTTGTCTATTTTGATCAGCGTTCAGTTTCTGTCGGTTCGCCGCATCAGCGATGGAATCCTGCCTACCGCTTCGTAATGACTCGATTTTGTTTTTGTCTTCAGTGCTCCTGCCGTGCACTGCAACAATATCATTTATCTCTTCAGCGAGAGCTTTATTGCTCTTTTTAATACTAACATTGTCGATGCTGAGTATATCAGCATCATTACAATAAAAGTCAGCAATAGCACTTCTGCTATTACTAAGTTGTCTTACGTAATATTGATTGAAAATAAAATTGATTTCCTTTGCAATGACTGTTGAGTCAATGCATGATGAGCACGAACGAGATCGATCTTTGCTCGATCGAACCCTCTGCTTGAACGAGGCTCATCCTCGAACAAGGTGGGTGGGTATGCGTGGATGACGTAAGCCATTAAGAATGGCGTATGCTATCTTGATGCATGCACCAAATTGCGGATGGCAAATTTTGTCATCGGTAAGAACAAACTTTAAATCGTAAGCGAGTGGATGTGTCCTTATAGTATCTCTATGAGGAAACGGCTCGACGTCCTGTCTGACCCTTTTTATAGGATGGTCAGAAGTTGACAATTCCAATCGTGTTACAAGTTACTTGAACACGGATTCACAAATTTCTGACGTGAACCGGAGATCTCGATCCGAAACCAGTTCACAGAGTAATCCATGGAGTCGAAAAATCTTGTGGACAAAGACACGAGCACAGCCTTCGGCTGTGGCCGACTTCGCAACAAGATGTACCATTTTGCTGATTGATCCACAAAGAATAGAATATCATTATTCCTGTGAACATCTCCAGGATATCTGAAGCTGAAGTCAATTAATACGGACTGCAGACACTTTGCCGTAGCAGGAAGAGGTTGTAACGGAGCACAAATTGGAAGACTAGGCTCACCCGTTGACAAAACTTGCTAGCCCGAAGCACTAACGTACGAATTCATGCTGGTGTTGCCAGCAGAAATCGAAACTTATCGTTATCGTGAGGTAAGTATTCTCACATTCACGATGACCATTCATTGGTGCATCTGATACTCATACATGATGTGCAACTGCAAATCGTTTTGGGTGGAAATGACGACAAGTGGTGTGTCACCTGGAATTGTTGTATACAATTGCGTAATGTATAGCGATCTGACGAAGATTAGTATAAATTCGAGAAGCCCTTATCAAATTGTTGTTATGAATTTCTGAGGTCTTTCATCAATCCTTTAGCGTCTTATCTTCCTTTTGGGCTCTTGCTTCGTCAAGTAATATTGACGACAAAATATTTGAAATTCGTAATGCAGCAGGGGGCTTATTCACAATGTTGTTTGGCGCAGCCCGTCAAAAAAGGCCGCATCACAACGTCATCATGCCGACCTGGTTTATATCGTACGAAGAAGGTATACCCCGCGAAGTAATACAGCTATCTCGCCCTTCTTTGCGAGAGGTGTGGACTGTTCACGGGCGTGTGTAAAGACGCATGGTCCATTATAACAATAAACGGTATATCTATTGAGAAATAGACTATAAACTTAGCCAGTACATATATAATGGTAAGTAGTTACTTGTCATGCACTGGATAATTTTGCTCAGCTGGTTTAAACTGACGCGACTGATAGTAATTGAATCATCTATTTCGTACTGAATGATCGCGCAGCCGATTGGAAATCGCTGGCGTAAAATACCACATGAAATGGTACATGTCTTAGGCTTACGCATTTGTGTAACTTTTGGACGTCGATACTACGCACTTCAACGCCGAACACTTCGTTCTTGAACGAAGACGTCATCATCATAACTCGGTGCCAAATCTTGCACCGATCTCAACAGAATGTTGCAAGGATGCTACTAAGCCCCTAGCCACTCCCAAAACGTCCCGCTTGGAGAAATACGGTGTAAACGAAATCATCTGTTCTCGTATGAGAATCGGATAGAATCTGTCCATCAGATCGATTTAACAAAATGATGGTTCTGTATGACATACCGTCAATTATTACGTTATTTCGGCGTTTGAACCGGTACCGATTTAGCATTCAAAAAAACAAATTGAGCGCATGCGCAATCCGCCACCCTTCTGCTGCTATACGCACACACAAGGTCGCTCTCAGTATTCTCGTTGTAACTTAACTCCAAATTACCTGGGAATTTTCTACCGCAGGTTTCTTGGGACTTTTTCCATTAGAGGCTTAGGGATCTATTCCCTCAAGTTTTATTTGGGGCGTATCCTCCCAACTGCATCCAGCTGTGGTTGCACAGCCACAGCGAGATCCTCTACGATCGACTCTCCAGTCGATCCAGGACTTTCGCGCTGTCTCTTATAGACAGGCGCTCAAACTTTCTCGGATGTTGCTTTTCAAGCAAGCATCCTTGTTTCGTACCACTCAAGTTATTCGAGTGGTCGAACTTTGACGCTGGCTGTGCTTGCTGCACAGCGTTGGAATTTAATCATAAAGCCTGATGGGTTGCCACTGAGGTCTTGTGTAGTCGTGCGAACGACCGTACCACAAGTGAGACCATTGCACTTACTCGTAGGACATCCATAAGCTTGTGAAAACTCCAAGGTGCTCGTTATATGTCCTCTTAATGAACAAGAGCATCGTTACGACTTGATGCTACCAATCAATGCATGGCTCGTACTTTTTGAGCCATGGTATTTTAAGGATGACCTTAACTAGTCGTCCAAATTCAGTACAACAAAATTACCATTATACTGTTAACCATTAAAGTGTTTGGATACCAACTACATCTTTCTTGACTGTTACAGATGCACCTGTTGCTAATCGCACTGCCATTCTTGTTCGAGGTATATCGCGCTCAAAGAACTTAAGCCTACAATCTTCTAGCAATTGGCGTCGATCGACGCCCCACAATCGAGTGAAGACTTAAGAGGTTATTTATTTAGCACAAAAAAATTTGAGGGATGAGGTTAACCTTATCCTCAGGTCAGTTACACGCAATATTTGTGTCTGAGGCGCATCCCAGCTACGTCATAAGAATTTGCAGGTCTTTTGTCAAAAGACCTGCAAATTCTTATGACATAGCTGGATCAGTAGGGCGCTTCGCACCTACTGATTCCGTCCGTTTCTTACGATCCGCCTCGCCGTTGCGATCTCGTAATAGCGTCGAATTTGCTTCTTCATCTATTCTTAGCGGATGTTCGTTACGCTCAGTTTCTCTAAGCACTGGGCTGAGGCACTACATTAGTCGTAGTGCTCTGTCGTTTGACAACGACTGCATCTTTGCAATCATTTGTAAATTGAAGAGCGAGCTTTACGCTTTCATGTACGAGAGGTCCATAGGTTCTTAACCTCAATTTATTTGTCGTCTCAGAGGACGATAAGCACTAAAGTGAATGATAGCCTTTTTCAGGCTGACGTCCTACTTTACCGCTACAAAGATCGCTTGATCAAGCGTCTCTTTAATTCGAGCGGGAAGATGTGGGTTTTGACAGGACCACACAGTTACCTGTGTTTGTTAATGAATGACTCACCATACAAATGACAAGGTATCGTATTGCTCGAAATTAAGCGTGAAGGTCACGCTTGCCCTAATTTTAATCCAGAAGCTCTGCTCAAGCCCTGAATTCGGTACGTGGTGGATCAAAGGTTTTCCTCAGATAAGATTTAAAGACCTCACATGACCCAAAGACAAATAGGTCTTCACGCATGAGCCCTTAGGCCCAAGATTCGTCACGTCCGGCCAAGTTGGACATGCCAAATTCACATTCGTCGCATTGTGTTGATGCAGCGATTTGATGGCATCGATTACCACGAGCCATCTGAAAGGAAGTCTTCTTCGACTGCCTTTCTAGCGATTTCGATTCTTAAGCTTTCGGGTCGAGGCGAAAGCGTCCGCCCGCCAGCAGCATTTACATGCTGCTGTCTCAACAGTTTTAAGTTTTGAGCACCTTGTACTCTCGCAACCTCTGCGTGTTGAGAGCTTTGCTGATACAGCTAGCCTTTCTCGGGCCAAGTCGAGTTCGAGTTGTATGAACAGGGCAACAGACGCATGTTGTATGTAAATTTGTAAAGCGAACAGCATCTATCTACGGCTGTCTCGTCTATAACCAAAGTCATACTTCGACCGCTTTCCATTCGAGGTTTATGAACCTCTCGCGCTCTGCCTGGAACCCTTCTTGGGGGTCTAGCAAGCTTCCTTCTTCTTCATCCTACCTGTCCATGTTAGATGGTACGTGCGTGGCCGTTAAATGGACCACGAAGTGCTATTAGGTCTGAACGGGCACCTTTCGCTAAAACTACTTTAGTTTTAGCGAACGTGCACTGATTAGAGAAGGAGAGGTGGCTCCTAATATTTTGCGTACACGACATGCAGAGGAGGGTTTTAAGTATTAATGTGTCTTGGCTACCAAAAGTCAATACTTAAGGCTAACACTAATCTAACTATGTAAATCGACTCCTTGCGCATCGCTCATTCGTGCGTCTAGCAGCAATTGACGATATTTATTTACATTTAAATCAACTCATCAACTGATATGTTGTCTTTTTGCTTCAATTTAACAAAATAAAGTAAAAGGTATTGAATGATAATAATTTTAGGTCACTGCTATATGTACATCCCCTTGCTTTTTGGACCATCCCCTTCGGCTCACAGCCAATCAGAACAATTTAACTCACCCCCGCTGTCCAGGCCCAATCAGAACGCAAAAGTGATTGTTTAAAATTGTGTGCATCCGACGATTGAAATTCTTATTCTTTAATTAACATCTTAATAGATACTTTTGAATCTTCTTTGCTGTTGCAGGTTTGACATCCCGTCCTAACGAAGTACCCGGGACAAAAACTTTCACACGCGAGTACGTCGCCTTATATTTTCCGACTTGCCCACATTTTTGATCGTAGAGATGAAATGGCACGGAAATGCCATTATTCGGAAGAATAATGCCCCATCACTTGACGCTTGCGCAACTGGACGGGTGATGTTGAGGATCCACTAGCGCGTAATGCTCTTTCTTGATATCACCGATAAGTCGGAATTCTGTTCCCCTAACCGGTGCATGGCTTCTTTCCGTATTTTTCGCATGAGCGTGGCTTGATTGCAATTCCGACGTTCCTGGTCTGTTTCTTTGCCTTCCAGTAACCGCTGCTAATTCCGAAGCCATGATTGCAGCCTTTGATTCCGCGAGGGGTGTCCATATAGCAGGTGTAGTCGGGCACAACTTAATGCTGCCAGGCACTACTAGAACTCACCTTTTAAGCACAGTGAGGAAGCTGTTCGGCGCTTACGCGACCTCTCACCCAACCAAGTAGAAATCTTAGTTTTAGTAACGTCACGGGAGCGGCTATCCGGCTCCACGTGCGCACTTGTCAATTAGGAAGTAGATTTCAGACTGATTTATATTGAATCGTGTTTAATATAAAACCTAGTTTCAACTAATCATAAATGCCAACTCGGTGGATATGCACTGAAATGTATTGCGGGTGTATTATATTAAATACCTCGTTTCTTGGATGACGCTAAGCGTCATCCCTATGCACTTATGTGCATCACATACACAAGGGTGGGTCACAATGTGAACCACACCCAAGTGGTGGGTCATTACTTCACTTATGTAATTGACCATCTTGTGAACTAAGCTTCGTGTTCTTAACGGGGGTTGTGTAACAAAGAGCTTCTTAAGCCCGGATTGTTAAGGCTGACGGAATTTGCGTTGAAATCGCCTACAATTTAGTGAAATATCTTGGAAGAAATTCACATGCGAAGAGCTCCTATAATTTTATTTTATTAATGGCGTTAGCATGAAACCTCATGGACCCACTGTGTAACGGGATAAAGTTGCCCTAATGTTACATAGTCCCCGTTGAGTACACTTGGTATACTTAAGAGGATGGTCAATTACTAAATTATAGTAATTTGACCCAGCACTCGGGTGTAATGCACATTTGTGACCAAATCTTGTGGATGTGATGCACATGGGTGCATTCACATTAGGAGGGATGACGCCTAGCGTCATCCGTTAGGCGAAGTATCTAGAAAAATACGCTCGCAATACATATTAAGTGTTATCTATATAGATGAAATTTTATTTGGTAAAAACCGGTATTGATATTTAATACGCTTAAATATTTATCAGTCTGAGAGCTATTTCCTACTTGGTAAGTGCGCACGAGGAGCCAGATTACCGCTCCCGTGACGACACTTAACCAGAGTACTTAGTGCGTTGGGTGAGGTCGCTAACGCGCCCACCACAACTACCTCACTGCACGCAAGAGAAGCTGGTTAAGCCGATGCCTCGCTGTGCTAGGGTGTGTGTCTAAGTAGAGGGTGGCCGCATTACGACGTGCCCGCCTACATACTGCGTCAAATTTTTTGCATCCCCAAGGCTACAGCAGTGGCCTAATTTTTTCTTCTTCTTTAATTTTATTTATAGGAATATATGTTTTCTCTTATAGAGAATAAGAGTAATGTAGCGGTACATCCCGTTACAGTTGGGGGCTTTACCTCGGCTGTTTTTTGAATAACTGCGTTAAGAAAGATTGTTACTTGTTTGCGATTGTTGTGAAAGTGCAAAATATTCCAAAACAGTGTATCTTCCGTAAACTTTAAAGCACAGTTAATTTAAGATGATGGCGTTTGGGAACAACAATATGGACGACAGCATGTCCGAACGTCTGCTAGCAGAGGACGAAGCAACGGATTCTGACCCCCCCGGCGATGGATATGAACTCATTTCAGAGCGAGAGACGCTCGTATTCGAGAACGATTTCTTCCGGGAGCAGCAGCGACTCAGCAAGCGCGGCGGCTTTTTTCAGACGTATTTGATGGAAAAAATGCTACCAGGATCAGGTTACAACAACACCTGCCTATATAAGCTCTTATTTGTTGCTAATTCACTTTATGCTTTCACAGTTAAGGGCTCCATGTTTACTATGACGGTTGCGATCGTGGGTGCTGGCGTGTTAGCGCTTCCTTACGCTGTGCATCAGGCAGGACTTGCGCTAGGCATTCTTCTGATTATAAAGGGAGCAATTGCGACCAATTTCACTCTAAGATTGCTAGTTGAGTGCTCAGATCTAAAGCAGGCGCGATCGTATATGGACTTGGCTTTACTTACAGGCGGACGCAAGCTCGCGAAATTTACTCAATTAGTCGTTTGCATGAATTTATTTGGAACAAGCGTCGGGTACTTAGTCGGCAGTGCGGAGCTAATTCAGCTTGCACTGCGACCATTCGTAACCACTACAAGCTCAAGCATCTTCTATGATCGACAAGTGCTGATAGTAATGTTGTGTGGTTTTCTCGTGCTGCCCCTTTCGTTGCTGCGAAGTCTCGAGTCGCTGCGATTCTCATCACTCTTTTCCATTGCGTGTATTGGATTCATGACATTGGTGATTGTCATCAAGTACTTTCAATTTGAGCACGAAGGACTGGCTCCAACAATGGCATATCAATTTAAACACTTGCCGATATTTGATATGCGTCTTAGCCATTTGCTACGAGCGATACCACTAGTTGTGTTCTCGTTCACGTGCCATCCAAATGTACTCCCAATTTACTTGGTACTAAAACATCGCTCCAGCAAACGAATGTACAAGGTCATGGATCGCAGCATTGGCATTGCGACAATTATTTACTCACTTTGTGGATTTTTTGTGGTCCTTACATTTGGCGAGGCCACTCAATCGAATTTCTTAAAAAATAATTATCATCGAGATGGTGCCGTAATTGCCGGGTGTCTTGGATTCAGCATCGCTTTGATTCTTACGGTACCGCTGTTCGTACACACGTTGAGAGACAACATTCGTGAAGCAATGCTTGCAAACGTTCGACTGGATTTAAAGCATCATGCCGAACTTTCGATAGTTCTCGTGCTTGCGGTGCTTTTGGTCGCTTTCGAGTCTGGTGACATTGCGTCGGTTCTTGGCGTACTCGGTTCCACGACAAATCCAATGATCTGCTTCATACTGCCAACATTTTTCATCTATCGTCTTGGAAACGAGCAACACCGATCGCAGCAGATTATTGCTGGATTAATAGCAATTCTGATGACCGTCATGAGTGCTTTAAGTCTGCTGCATCAAATGCAACTTTTGTACTAGAGAAAGCCCAGAAAATTAGCATATCTAATTATTTTAATTTACAAATTGTAGTAATTAATACAAATATAGCTTGTGAGCGGCGGTTTTAATTATCATAGAAGATATTAATTGTCAATGCTGATGTCGCTTACATAATTAAACCAACTAAACGAATGAAGCAAAGCACAAGAAGACGACGCATGGTCAAATTAAAAAATTTGAAAATATTGCAGTCTCTGTACTTACGAATTTTAAGCCTTTCAGTAAGTGTCCTCACTCACTGGCAATTTTTCTGTCTTTATCATTCAACTCTTCAAATGCACTGATCTCTTCAATCAATTCATGCACAGTGGCGCGCAAAATGACTCGTACACCTCTCTTTGCTGCTAACTTTGCCTCACGATTACGCAACTTTACATTAAAGCCAAAGATTGGGCACTCGCCATTAATCGCAACGTCAATATCCTTGGTCGAGATGTTGCCAATGCCCAGCCGCACTGTCTGCATTCATGCGTCATATCAACACGAATTCGTTACAAGTTAATTAAAGCATCAGTAAATCGACGCGAAGCATACCGAAATGCCAGCCATTTCATCAACTGTATCCTGAATGCTGGTGAGCGCACCAGCGCCATCAGCCTTGACAATAATCGACTTTGTTTCAATACGCTCCCTTTCATCAATAATATCACGATCGCACGGTTCTTTTGCATCGTCAGGACTTACTTCAGCACTTTTGATAGTCAGTTCTTTATCGCTGGTAACGATTTCAGCGTTAGGATGTGTGTACAAATCGCCTTCATTCGGTACGAGACAGTCCTTGAACTCCAAAGCAAGTTCTCTAATTCAACGCCATCAGTTGATCAGTAACAATAATTTCATCCCACGACGCTCGCAATGCTAACCAAGTCCATACCTTTGCTCAATTACCTGCTTTGCTCGATCTTCAGCAAGCACAAAGAAGCCGTGTTCATTTGGTGCATCCACATTCCTCGACTTGTTCGTGTACGTGATATCAACAACCGTTCCAGGCAACGCGCGCTTGACATCACGTCCTTCTGCGTCATGCATTTCTCGAACCACGCCACGTATCATGCCAGCCACAAAGTGCTGCTTCCCAACCAACTCCCCATTCTTAATCAGCACACGCAGTACGGCCCCACGTCCTTTTATTGCCACGGTTTCCAGCACAAGTCCATCCGCCAACGTATCGGGTCCAGCTAGTGCGTTCAATCGATGGTTATCTGTCAAACTTGTCACTAACATAGATACCGTGTGCTTCAATTCATCAAGTCCAGCTCCCGTTTTGCCGGATATTCTCACTACAGGACTATCCTGTAGTGCAACAAACGAACGCAATTCCTGGATAATGTTTTCAACCTGTTCGTCCTTGTTGTCGAGCAAGTCGACCTTGTTAATGCATATAATTGCAGGTAATCCGGCTTCTTCAAGCGCCCCGATCGACTCTTCTGTCTGCAGCAACACGCCTTCATCGGCTGCCACGATAAGCAGCACAGCATCAGCTACCTGCGCAGCATTGGTCCGCATTCGAAAAAAGTGGAAATGTCCAGGAGTATCTAAGAACGTAACCTTGACATTCGGCGTCAATGCGGCCTCGCATACATTAATTTTTTGCGTAATTCCGTGCTTTTCGTACGGCGCAATCAACTTTAATTCCATTCGCATTTGCTTTCTTAAAGTATCCATCAAGGTCGTCTTGCCATGGTCCACGTGGCCCATGACAGCAATTACAGGCTGGCGCTGACCTATGCGCTCCTTACTCAAGTCCGCTTCTACGTCTGAGAGTCTCGGCTCAACGTCATCGTAAGCTGTTTGAATATTGAAAGAATTTGCAACTTCCTGTGCTACACGATAGGGTAGAACGATCTGCTTTACACTGCGAAACTCGGCGGGTGGGTGGGTCTTGGTCTTGAGGGAAAATCGACGATGCGCCTTGGTAACTGTGCGCTTTAGCACGTCTTTAAAAGGTTGGCGAAGTGCCTTAGCTAAATCCCGGACACGAATAAATCCTGGAATTACAGGCGGTCGGCTCCGTGCCTCGAGTACGCGTTGACGCTGCTCCTGCTGTGCATATTCTCGCTCCTGCGCCATGGCCTCGAGCTTAGCGATGCGCGCGATATGGTCCTTTCGACGACGAGTACCACCACGTGCAGTACGGAGAGATCGAGCGCCATTAAAAAGCAGTAGAGGTTGCGCAAATGCGCGGACTTGAAGTGAGACCGCTGGCCTCAGCACTCGCAGCATTGCTAGTGATCAAGTTAAAAAAGAATTCATTTCAAGAAATGACTTTGAAACGGGTTTTAACTAGTGGCTCGTATTTGACCATTTTCTAGTCAAATTTTAAGCGCGTGAATTCAATTTAGAAACGGGTGTGAACACATCTGTTATGGCGGAGCCGACCAACGTAAAATGTAGGATGCGTTCGCATAACACGGAAAGGCCCAATAAACTTGGGTAGTAGTTTACTGCTACCCACATTAGTGATTACACGCTTAGGTAGGTTTATCGTAGAGAGTACCACTAGGTCATTAATTTTAAAGAAATAACGTTTGCTCTTCCACGGTTGTCTGCGTTCCGTTTCTGACAAACCACTGCGTTATCAAGGGAATCCAGTACGAATTATTTATTGATTCTCGAGCTAGTAAAAGTTCCTCTGCTGACTCATTTTTTTGTCTTTTTCAGTGCGCTTTGTGCGCACTGCCATTAGATCTTTCTCATCTTCGATGTCGATTGCTTCGACATCGACGTCATTCGCGTCGTTGGTAACTTCGATGCGTGATGAGCATGAGCCAGAAATGGCTTTGCTCGTGCGAGTCCCCCCCCCTTCCGTAAACTAGAGGATCCCTCTAATTGGGTGGGTATGCGTAGATGGCGTAATCCATTCAAGAAAGTATGGGTTGTAGATGCATGCTCCGAATTATTGATGGCGAATTCGACCATCGGTAAAATCTCGCTACAATTCGATTACGATTGAACGTAACCTCGAAGTATCTTTTTGAGGACGCGATTTACGCGATCCGTCTGACTATCAGAGTCAGTCGTGTTCTGAGAGATCGAAACACGGATTGCCAAAACTCCAACGAAATCCGTGGATTCTGTCCGTGACCAGTTCACGGGGTAGACCGTAGAGTTTCAATACCGTATCGATAAAGATCACGGGCACAGCCCGGAGCCGTGGTCGACTCAGATACTACAGCAAGATGGTACATCTTGAATTTGTCTACAAAAACAAGGATTTTATCTTTTATGTGATCGTCTTCGTGGAATTCGAAGCCGAAGTCCATAAATACGGACTGCCAACATTCTGCCGGAAGTGGTAGAGGCTGGAGAGGTGCACGGGATGAAGGGCTAGACCTCACCCGTTGGCATACCTCGCAAGCACGAATGTACATGCGCACGAACTGATACTGGTGGGGCCAGTAAAAGTCGCGACTTATTGTGGGTTAAGTCGTCTCACGTCCACCGTGTCCACTCGTTAGTGCATCGTGACACTCATACATGATGCGCAAGCGCAAATCATTGTTCGTTGGGACGACGACACGTGAAGTGTCGCCGGCAACGGCTGTGTAGTACAGTGGCCGTTGCGTGTTGCTTATCGATCGGATGACAACGATATAAGATTTATCGGATTGATTCATCGGATGATCCATTTAACGCAGAAGGTCCTTATCTTCTGTGTAGGCTCTCCTTATGTCATCAAACAAGATTGATGACGGAACACTTGAGATGAGTGTTGCAACAGTGGGATTGTTTTCACTGTTGGAATGCGCAGCCGGCTCGAAATCGGGTCGGCGTAATAACGCATCAGCGACGACATAAAGTCGTCCTGGTTTACATTCCACGGAAAAATTATATTTTGCGAAGAAGGATAGCAACCTCGCCATTCTTTGCGAGAGGTGTGGGCTATTTACGGCCCTGCGTAATGCCGCATGGTCCGTATATACGATAAACGGTCTATCTTCTTGAAGATAGACCCTAAATTTAGCCAATGCATATTTCATGGCAAGGAGTTCCTTGTCATGCACTAGATAATTGCGTTCAGCTGGTTGCAGCTGGCGCGATTGGTAACGGACGACGCGCTCCGCATCGTCTGTATCGTATTGCATTAACGCGCAGCTGATTGCAATTCGCTGGCGTCACAGACCACATGGAATGGTCTGTCTTGATCTGCAATCGCTAAGATGGGCGATTGCATCAAGCTTTACCTGATACCTTAAATCGAACGCTGACAATCAGCGTTCCATTACCATTTCTCGTCTTTTTTCAAGAGACGAGAGAGATGAACTGTCATCTTTGCATAATTGCGGGAGTACTTGTGCAAATACGCCGCTAAACCAAGGAACTTTCTAAGTCCCTTGACATCGATTGGAACTGGCCAGTCGGTAATTGCCTTGATCTTATCGGGATCAGGGCGCACGCCGCGTTTTCCGACGATGCACCCAAGAAGTGGTATTTCGCTTGCAGCGAATATACACTTCTTGAGATTTGCATACAACTTATGCTTTCGCATAAGTGTAAGAACCTGACGAACGTGAGTTTTATGAACTTCCACGTCCGTCTTACCGTCCATGGCCCGGCTATGGACGAATACATCGTCGAAATAACTCGGTGCGAAATCCCGCACCGGTCTCAACAGATTTGTTACACATCTGTTGAATGTTGCAGGGGCGTTACTAAGCCCCTGAGGCATCACTAGCCATTCCCAGAGCATACCACTGGGGGTGCTCACTGCTGTGTACGGGATGTCCCGCTCACGCATAAGGATTTGATAGAACCCATCCATCAGATCCATAGAAGAAAAGATAGTACTCTTAGACATACCGTCTATGATTACGTCTTTTCTCGGTATCGGCGTTTGAGCCGGTATCGTTGCAGCATTCAGTTTATTGAATGCGTGCACTATCCGCCACCCTCCTGTGGCCTTTCGCACACAGAAGGTCGGAGAGCTATGTGGGGA
>NC_090610.1:3870578-3914930 GCF_004359215.1 Bremia lactucae | reverse complement strand
AGTATATCTCTCAATTCGAGTCTCCACAACGAGGACATTTTCGTCTATCGATGAGCTGTTTACGTATTCGTCCTCTGTAAAGAGTACGCAAATCTGCTTGATTCTAACACTTTGCATCTCTCAAGAATTGCTTGGGTTCTAGAGTTAGTGATTGAGTTATCTCCGAAATTAACTTCGGAAGCGCATACAGATCAAGAGTATAAGCGCCTAATTTTGATCTGTCATTAACTAAGACATTAAATCTCGGTTTCTTCCTGAGATTTATCCACAGGCTGCCGAGGGATCAATTTCTCGGGATGCTGAAGTCTAGTCAATTCAGCATTAACTATTTGAGGAGATTTCTCCTCAAGTACGTGGGGACTTATTTCCTCAGCGTCTTCCGACTGTGATTGCGCTATCACAGTCGGGTCCTCTACGGTCGACTCTCTACTCGACCTAGGATCATCGTGTCGCACGTTTTGGGCAACCGGTGTATTCCTTGAATGTCGCTATCTAGGCTACATTCATATCTCAATCTACTCGACTTATTCAAGTGGTGGACCTTCGACACTGCCTGTGCATTAGCACAGCCGCCGGCAGCTGACTCCACAGGGTGACCAGCAACCACACTGTGATCTTGTGCAGTCGTACGAACGACCGTATCACAAGTGAGGCCATCGCACTAACTCGTAGTACATCCACACGCTTGTGGACGCTCTAAGACGTTCATCAGATGGCCATCTGATGAACAAGTGGCAGGTAACTTTACGGATCGATGCTGCCAGCTGATTTTTTGGCTCATGTTTTGTAAGCCAAGTTAAACCTAGGATGACATCAAATTTGTCATTCATTCAGTACGATGAAATCATTAACGTACAATAAATCTTTTAACGTGCAATGAAATTTCACTACGCGTTTCATTACTGTTATCGATGCGCCTGTCGCTAGACGCACCGTCATCCTCGTTGGAGGGATGTCCCGCTCAATATATTTGAGCCTACGACCCTCAAGCGACTGGCGACGAATAGAGTTATTCGACGCTCCGCAGTCCACTAGGGCTTTAATTGACAAATCATTTGTCGCTTTTAACTTCAAGGTGATGAGGGATACCTCATCACCAGGTGCAGAGACACATAATGATTGTGTGTCTGGAGCAACTTCAATCATGAGATTTGCAAATTCTCTTGAGGTTACTGGATCAGTGGAGCGTTGCGACCTACTGACCCCGACCGTTTTTTTTGGCGGTCCGCCTCGCTGTTTCGCTTTCGCAACAACGTCGGACCCGCGACCGTTGCCGTTTTTGGGATTTGGTCCATAACTACGTTCAGTATCTCTCGGTACTGGGCGTAGGGCACTACACTTATGAGCGTAGTGTCCTAATTTTTGGCAGCGATTGCATTTCTGCATTCGCTTATTGGTCAAAAAGTGAGGTTTATCGCTTTCGACAGAAGAGAGGTCCTTAGGTTCTAGACTATCAAGCTCGTGTCGTCTAGGAGGACGATACGATTCAGACGTCTGTTTGAGCCGGGCTATAAAAGCCTCTAGCGACCCAAAGACATATAGGTAGCGCAACATAAGGCCTAGTGTCCAAGTTTTGGCACGACCCGCCAAATTTGACTGAGCAAATGCGACTTGCATTTGCTCGTTGACGATGTGACGAGGCTTTATGGCATCGTCCAACTCGACAATCATCTTAAGAGGGAGGCTTCTTCGACTCTCCTTTACTTAGACATGTCAATCTTTGAGATTTCGAGACGATGCGTGTGCGTCAACCCACGTACAAGGGTCTGTACCTGTTGTAACCTCAGCAGTTCTACCTGTTGTAACCTCGGCAGATCAACCTGTTGTAACCTCAACAATTCTACCTGTTATGAGCCTTCCTGATCAATCAAGGCTACCATCTCCTTCGCCTCCTCAAGTTCATGTTTTATGAGCTTGGCGATGGCGGTATGGAGGGTATCTCTGTCCAAATTGGATAGCAAGGACAACTCATTCGTTCGACCGCACCCCTTTCTATGTCACTTAGAAAGGAGTAGCGACCACGCGAAACGTGAGCGTATTTCCATTACCATCTAATAAGTCCATGTTAAATGATGGAACCGAGGTCCTTGGACGGACTACAAAGTGCTACCAGGTGTAACGGGGCACTACGACTTGTACTGCTTCAGTACAAGTCTGCTTCGCTCTGCTTCAGTGCGAGTGGTGCGTCACGTCACTTCACGTACACTAGTACGTGCAGAGAGAGACTCTCTATAAACACTTCCTTTTAAGAGGGTTTATAAAATTGTATTTGTACAATTAATTTTTCTTCTGTTTCTATCTATTAAATACTGACTTTATTATAAACTAATACAAAACATGTAATAAAATCTTATCTCTCTCTCTCATTACGCGAGTCCAGCGCTGACTGGACCGCGCAGAAAGTAGATATAATGGCGTACATCTACCAATGGATAAGCTTTTATAATATTTACTATGCAAAGTAAAATTCTCCAAATATTATCTACCTATTAGATAATATATTAACTAACAACCTTTAAGTGTTAATTTTATTTAACGATACACCCCGTTTCATAAATAGCTTGTACGACTCCCTGATGTGTTAAACCGATTTGTTCTATAAAACTAAGAGATGCTCTGCATCTATAAGTATTCCTCTAATTTCAGGAGCGAGGGAGCTCCGCTTCACCTGGTAGCACTCGTAGTCAATCTACGTATGAGTCTTTACAAGACTAATTTCTCACTGACATGGAAGAGATTCAAGAACTTTCAGAGGCGCAACGCACAGCTTATGACAAGCTCAAAACTTTATTTGGGCTTGGACATGTGAAGTTCATTATTTCCCAGGGACCAGAGGTTCTGCATGCAAGACTTGAAGGCTTCCTGCGATATGAATCCTCCTTGATCGGCCAGGTACAAGATCACCTTGCGGCATCGATGCCAACCCGTTACATCTCTGTACCTGATTCAGAGCCGAAGGCTCGCCGTGTAGCTGTCAATGTAAAGACATTTGAGAGAATGGAGGGAAAAAAATCTCCTTTTTGGATTAAGCTAATGGAGATGTCCCCTGACTCCGCCGTGTTTTTTAAAGAACGGCAAAAGGTGGCTATGGCCATTTCCAAATTGGGAGGTAGAGCCATGGAGTGGGCACTATCGTGCAGCACCTTCATAAACGACGCTTTTCCCACATGAGATTCGCTGAAACAGCAAATGAATAGTATGTTTGCACCGCCTGATTAGGCTTTTCGTATGCGAGCACGGCTCCTAGCGACACGACAGGGTAAACGAACCCTAGATGACTGTCCAGGAGTTGAGAACTCTCATTGCATCTATGCATCAAAACCCGGTGAAAGAAGCAATTGTCGTAACAATATTTATGGGGTCTCAATGAGGACGTTGCCCGGAAATAATTATTCTGATCTTATCCTGCTACTTTCGAAGAGGCAGTTGCCATAGCGCTACGCGCTGAGTTCGGATTAAGTCTGCTCGTGTTTGCACGCCTGTTTACCGAACAAGCTCTTCGAGCACATGGACACCGTCAAATAGACCGGAACCCATGGGTCTAAGCCTCGTTGAGGAAGGAGAGGAGGCTCTTCAAGCTGTGGAACATCATAAGGACATCCGTAGATGTTATATGTGCGGAAACACGAAACATTTACATCCGGTCTGTCCCCTAAGAAATACGCGTAAAGCTCGAAAGAGCACCAATTCCGATGAATACTAGAAATCAGGCACGGTGCCGAAGAACGTCGATACCCATTAGGTGAAGTGCCCTACTGGGGAAGACCTAGGCTCTGTTGAACCTCTAAGAGGTGAGAGTAAACAGGACCTAGCCCCAAAAGCTCGATGCGCAATGGCACGAGGCGTGAGTACAAGCCTGACTTGTTAGTCGCTCAAGCGACTGTGAAGGGCTTTATTAAGCCATGGTCAATTTTATTTGACCCAGGAGCGTCTTGCAATTATATTCGACGTCTTTGCCTTGAGGGAAATCAAAAATAGTTTGAGGCGCTTAAAGCGCATGAAAGATGAAAGTGATACAATCACTGTTCGCTTAGCGACTGGGACTCGTGTCACTGTTCCAAAAGTTCCATTGAACTCAAGCATAAAGTTTTCTGGACTATTGCTAGTATAGAAAGTTGTGTCGTCCCTTTATTTGGATTCGATATATGATCTCATCTTTGGTATGGCCTTGCTTGAACGTCCTGAGCCATGGATAGATTGGAGTTCTAAGACCTTAGGCGTCACGCGCAATGTTCCTACCAAAGTTTTGGAGAGTCATGAACCCTCCTTCGCTAGGCAACAAAAGCGCAATTGGCGCGAATCATTGACTGAGTCTGTCAGTGTTTCAGACATTAAAATGTCTGAGTTAATAAACTTTCATGTTGAAAACATTAATTCTGAGCCCAGCTCAGAAGAAGGCGGCAGGTTCGATGGTCCCAGTTCTCAAATGACACTTCGTTTTCACTTCTTGCTTCATTTGGAAACATCGGAATTTTCTCATTGAAATCACCGAAGCCCCACGGGCTTAATCACGTAAACGCATCAAATACTGATCTCGCGTCATTACCTTTGGCGTAAGGTATCGCTCATGAAGAGCGTCGCGAGCAGCGATTTGCTCCGGCGTCCTCGCCGGGTCACCAGAGTTGCCACTTGGTTCTACGAACCCCTGAATCCCTTGAACAAGGATTCATTAAGCCTAAAAAGCTTGTACGACTCCCTGAGTTGTTAAACCCATTAGTTCTTTAGAACTTAGAGACTCTTTGAGTCTAAAAGTCTTTCTTTGACTTTAAAAGCGAGGTAGCTCCGCTACACTTCATTAATATATTACGTTCTTTCATAACAATATTCTATCTGCGTAGCTGTAATATATCAACAATTGACTATGCAATGCGCCTCTTTTCGCGACGCCTAATCGTGTCTTGTAACAATTAGCGGTGCTACTTTAAACTTAAATCAACTAATCGATAGAACTAGTGTCGTATTGCGTCAATATTACCAAATTTGGTAATATAAATATTATTCGATCAAACTTAATAAACGATAATAATTTTGCACTTCTTCATTTATTGCCTCTCATAGGAAAATATATTTATATCTTTTGTTGGAATAATATTTATGTAAAGGTACGTATCTAAGATCCTTCGATTCTTGTTATTTTTGTTGTCCGCGGTAAATAGAATTTGTAAAGGCTAAACTTTATATTACTGGTACCTTTAGGCAAATAAGTATTAGGTGTTTAAGGACTTCGGCTGGATAGGATTAGCAGAATTTTCTGACCAGGTCGAATCCGACTCAGTAGGTCCATGCTATGGCAAACCACTACGAATCAAAGCAATCAAGATTTTTGTTTGCTCGAAGCCATCTTCATTGCTAAAACAAGAAGTGATGAGTGACTCTTGCCAATGTGCTCGGCGCACGTCGCGTCGAACGTGAAGCCGGTTCAACGATGAGATATTTGATTCGAGCAACTACCTTTAAGGGCGAGACCTGGACAGCCCAATTGCTCTTTGATTGGCTCAATTATTGAGCCCATCAATGCCGAAAAGTCGGTCATCATCACTTATGTATAATTCTGAAAGATCCATCTTTTTAAATTTTGCGTTGATCCTTCAGGAAGACTCACACACGCAGGTGCATTAACAGTATTCAACTGAACATTGCAACCCAATATATTAATTTAATAAAGCCTGTAGTAATCAGGGACTTGATATGGTTACACATTCGCTTTATTTAGCAAATTAGCGTATTTAGCTTTTAATCCGCTGAATTATAATTTTGCGCAACTAAAAACTCCTTCAATCGCTGAACAGACGCCCACGTGTCATTTCGGTACCGTCATTGTACCGCAAAATTTCAAAAAAGGAAGCGGACCACTGTCACCCAGCGACAAAGCCAATACAATACTGTAGTTTCCTCGGGGATTCTGTTGCATTGAGTACAGAAGTCGGAAATTTGCAGAATATGTTTTCACTCTATGCACGTCAACTCAATTTTTCTGCAAAGACTATAATCTTTCAAATCTGTGTGCATCGTGCCACGTCGCAACGTACAGTACCTCCCACCGTCTTTCTTTGAAGTGACAAAAAAGGAAAGAGGTTGATCAATGCGGAGCACACAAATAGATAATGCCCTTAGCATGAAACGTGAGCGATCCACAAGCTTTTCCTCTGTTACCGGCCGCAGTGTCGCCTTCTGCAGGCCCAACCATAATCTTGCGATGTTGCAAAAGCGTCTCCGTGACGGATCATTCCTGAACAAGTCGAACGTTGCACTCGAAAGCAATCAATACGAAGCTACTAGCAACACCAATACTTGCATCTACGGAGGAGGTGCAGTCGGCCATCAAAAATCGACCACTCCGACATCGCCGGCCATGTCGCCGCCCGCAACGCTGATGAAATTCGCCGATTTTTTTGTGGACCCTTCAAACGTACCACCATCGGAAGCCGCGACTGTGGCTGAAGAAATGGCCGCGGACTTCTTTAGTGAAGTTTCCATTATGTACGACATGCTTTCAGACATCACAGCACCCACTGCGGAAGGCCGTGCCGTGAACGAGCTCATGCGACGATTGCGTAATGTTCTACGCGCAATCGACAATCGACGTATAGACAGCGAAGGCAGCAACCTCTTGGCGCAATTTGCAAACGTGCGCAGCCTCTACAACGGACTCATACGCGTGTTTATTTTCCTATACCAGCGGTACTACCGCACATTTGTGGTGTTAGAAGTAAGCGAATTGCTCACTGCAAGCTGGCAACGCCTACTCGCATTTGTGGTCGAGTACCGCATCTTAGATGAAACGTTCGTCTGGAAAGTTTATGACTACGTTGCTCAGATCATTGGCTCTTTAAGATAAAATAATACGGGATGACTACATGTAACTAATGACTGTTTGGTACAGCAGTGCAGCTAAATATAATAAGTGCAGAATCACACCGCTTGATATATAAATTTTGGACGATCTCAGCCATCAAATCTGTTTCACAGGACTGACGATATCGTCAATTTATTGACTGACGTGTCTACCAGCGTTTTCTATGGTGTAGTTTACCTATTTAAAATTTCACATGGATGCAAAAGAGTGATTGTAATTTTCCTTGCAGCAACTTCGGCAGGCAGTGCGCATTCAACGACATAAAGGGTGTATATAGCGCGATGGCGACGATTTGTGGGACTTTCCGAAAGCTCACATGCGTGTGCGCCCCTTCAGCAGAGTCTCCAATTGCAGCGAAAGCCAGTCAGATACCATCCTCGTCTTCTGGTCGCGAAATAGCTCTTTTCTCAGCGCCCAAAGGCGCACCCTTGACGTTTGCGGGTCCCACTAGAAATGCGGGGCTTGAGGGATACACATCGCTGGACCAATTCACGCGCTTTGTAGAGAAGCTCTCGACGCTGCGAGTGGCAAAGCTGCGTGCTGGTGAGCATTTGGGCAGCATGTTTAGCTCTATGGACGCATTGCTGGGTGTGCAGCTAGTGGGATCCTCACGCCGCGACTTCCGCGCCTGCGTTAACTTTGTGCTTCCTGGCAGTGACGCTGAGGCGATGGACATTCATCCGGCGGCTTTGGTGGTAGCTATTAACGGCAAGTCTATGCGTGGAGTCAGTCTGCAGCGCGTACTGAGAACGATCAGACGTGCTTTGTGCCCGGAAGACATTAAAAGTCTGGAATTACCGATAGAGGTACCAGATATTGGCGAGTTCATTGAGATTGATTTGGTACAAAGAGAGCACGAAATGAACGTGGACCGCAACCCGTTTGAGCTTACGCAATTTCCGTCACCACAGGGTCATCATTTGCCAGGCGTTAAACAATTTCAAGACAATACAGAACATATTGCGAGGCAGGAACCTATACAGAGTGAAGAAAACAAATCACCGAAGCTTGGAAGGGAGAGGTCTAGGTCTTTTAAACACTTTTGGATGTCTGACAGGTCTAGTAAAGCATGCTACGAGTGCGAACGGCTGTTTACATTCTTTCGCCGAAGGCATCATTGCCGCTCGTGTGGGCAGATCTTTTGCGCGAACTGCTGTGCTAGATTACCTCAATCGTTTGGAGGCAACAAAGTCGACGAATCAATCGAAAGGATGCGAAAACAACTAGTGTGCCATATGTGCCATAAGCAATTACGAGAAGGGTTGCAGATGGAGCTCACAGGTGCAAATTTTGAGGAAGATATGCAGAAGCCAACCAATTTCCCACCTAAGCAGACGCTACTACTGATGCCTCAACACGTAGGTAAAGCAATGGAACACACAATGTCAGACGCGTCCAATCACAAGCAAGTGGACAAGTCAGAGCCGTTGGACAAGGACGAAGTTAGCGATGACATCCGAATGACTGAGCCACTCGAAAAGGCTCGACCACCGGTGTTGTTTAGTATGTTTCCGAAAGTCCAGATTGTTGCAAGCGCGCAGCATTTGGTGCATCAGCCTCATTTGCATGAATTGGCCAAGGAAAATAAGCAAAAAGCGAGCCTTGGCCCTGGTCACATGCCGAGAACATATAGTGAAACGCAGATTCTGCTGGGAGGAAAGGATGCACAGCATGCCAGCCGAAAATTAAAGCGTTTGAATAGCCAAGCAATGTTATGTAACCCGAGCAACCATCGTTGGAGTGAAGTTGAATTCAAGCGTCTTGTCGCAGAGTCAAATGCTCAAGCGCGACTTGCTGGAACATTTCCTACCTCGAGTGCGATGTCTATGCGTTCTAAAGCGCTGTCTGTGTCCTTTGTTTCACCACGATTCGGAAATGCTGTTTCGCGGGATCCATTCGGCAGTGACAAGCAAGAATTGAAAGATGCCGGAATTTTTGCTATGATAGGTCTATCTAAGAATGCTCACAACGAGTCAGACGATGCAGAGCGAGTCTTAAGAAGGGAAGCAGCCATAAAACAAATGACAGAAGATGCTCGAAAACGTATCGAAGAGCGAATATTTTATCTGCTAGACAGCTCTACGGCAGTATCGCAACTATTAATGGTTGAGCAGCATAGATGGATGCAAATCATTAGTTTGTTTGCTCATCGAGCTGCGCTAACAGTATCATGCGATCCCGACAATGGAGATTTGCTTGATATTATGCAGTATGTCCGCATTCAATGTTTAGATGGAGGCCGTGTGCAAGATAGTTTTTTTATTGATGGAGTTCTCGTTCATAAAAGTTTGGCGCGCAAAGGTATGAGAAGCGACATTTTGAATCCGCGTATTCTTCTGATCGCCTCGGCATTGGATTATCAACGCATGAAAGAAGCAATTTCATCGTTGGAAAGCGTTGCCTGTCAGGAATTGGAGTATATGCATATCGTAACGGAGAAGATATTAACACTTAATCCCGACATTGTCATGTTTGAAGGCCATGTCCATCGAGTTGCCGAAGAGCTTCTCTTCAAAGCGAGTGTTTCCGTTGTAAAGAATGTTCGATTGCTCGATTTGCAGCGTATTGCTCGGTGCACGGGCGCTTCTGTACTGACATCTTACGACCATATTGACAAAATGTCGGATGTTGGTATCATTGGTACCTGCAAGCGATTTTATGTAATGTTGAGCGACCAGGAGCCGAAGAGTGCAAGGAAGATTGCCCTTAAGGCTAATGTAGACGGCACCTACGTAGTGGAAGACGGTGGCTGCTATTCACACCAGCAGACAAAGCGCATTCAACGCCAAAATATTGTGTTTGAAGGAGGTATTACATCGAAGGGGTGCACTTTATGTTTGCGTGGTGGAAACTCTGACATTTTTGCGGAAGTAACAAATGTTTTGATTGCTATCATTCGAGCGGCTTACAACATGCGGCTTCAGCGGTCTTTATTAGCAGCGTACGGGTATATTGCTCCAAGTCAGAATTGCGAGCGCTCGGTCGCCGAGGAATGGTTTGCAAAATCATCAACTTCCTTGTACATTTCACTCAAATCGAACTCTCTATCGATGCGAGCCGCTCTTAAAGAGGCGCAAGCAATGTGCAAATGGTGCAAGGCAAATACACATTTCAACAACATCAGCTCGCTTCGTGTAGTTCATGGGGCAGAAGACGCAGAAGAAGGCAGTTTAACATCTGGGACCGTTGTTCAGTCGCGTTATACGAATTGGTGCACATGCGGGGCAAAGTCGTCAAAATCTCTCAGGGACCGTATTTTGTTTTCTACCTGCTGGAGCATTTTAGAAGGCAAAACTGCATCGAAAGCAGAGATGATGTGCATTGACTTTTATAGCTCGAATGACATGTCGGTTGGCAATTTTTTTGAAAGTTTCTGCTTTTCCAGCAGCAAAGTTGAATTTAAGCGCGCGTTCTTATCGTCAAAGTTGTCAATCTCCCATGATACTGGCCGTTTGATTGTGCGAGTAAAGGATCTAAGCGAATTTAAGGATACTAGTGACCAACTGCCTCCAGCTGAGTTTCTCCGAGGGTTTACCTACAAGTCTGTACTGCAACTTATACGATCCGATGAAGTACTGATGTGGTCACGCAACTTAAGTGGTGAGAATGTAACTGCTCTGCTGTCGTCAGAATATTCGGTGGTTCCGAGTGACTTGTGGAATTACTCGTTTGGCAAATTTCTTGAGGATATGTTTTACGGAAAGGCAATGGACATCGACTGCGTGCGGTTTCCTCATTTAGCCGGCGTGAGTGGATCAAGAGATGCGTCATTAGTCCACTATTTTTCTCGCCGTGGACGTGTTGTCAGTCTACATGTTGAGCCTTTGGAGCCTGTTCTTCATGTAGCTTTGCAGCCGGCACTGTGGCAAAATCACATTGATCTGCAAGGTCAGCTCGATGCCATACATGATCTTTGCGATTTGGTTCGTGAAGTGTACAGCGTTACAACTTCAAAAGTTGCAGAGTCCATGGCGGATTTGGTAACTCCACTTCATGCAAAGCAAAATTTAAAAATTTTGCGAAACGAAGTCCAACAATGGTACTCTTGCTTTGGTGCAAAGATTGAGACCAATCCACCGCAAGACGTGTTTGCATTCAACGCTCACTTCCGAGAAATTTATGAATACGCGGTTGGTTGGAGCTTGCGAATAACACGAACTGTGCAGGCCACCGTGAAGCCTACAATGGCAAGTTTTGTTAGCAGCCCTAAAAGCTCGCTTCCAAAGGCTTGGTATGACCAATTGGCTCAGCAAGCTGAATCTAGCGACCGCTACAGTGAGCCCCACATGTCCAGTATACTTGAAATGGCACCTGTCAACCTTAAATTCCAAGAGCCTGGAAACTTAGAGCACCTTGCGAGCTTTGCGCGCAGCCTGGCTGCTGCAAGAAGTGTCTCGCCAGTTGGAGAAATGTCCGAGGTTGCCAATGAAGTAGCCAATACTTTAAAACAAAAAGGATTGACAACTTCGCGTCAATCAGAGCCATGGGACACGGATGATAGCTACGATCGTTATGAAGAATCTAGCCATTCATTTCCAGCCGATTATAAGGTGGAAACTGCCCCGTTTTCGGCGGCCTCAATTTTTCAGCAATCAGCCTCTGTCATGGGCGTTTCGTGTCATGTTACCTCAACAATAGGAGCTCTTTCATCGAGGACCGTCTTGGAAAATTTTCGTCTAACGCAACAATCGAATAAAAATGATGGATTGGGATATCTCGCGCTACCGAAACGCCTTCTTGAATGGCACCCTAGTTTGCCGGTGGGTGTGGATAAAGCTACGGTTTTGGTTAACGCGAGTCAGCCCACTTCAGTGGTGGCATATTCTCTCTTCTCGAATGAATACAGTCAATGCATAAATGAAAATATGAGGAAAGAAGCTTGTCGCTACGCATTTGATTTGAAAACAAATGGGACTTTGCCATCTACAAGTCTCGGTCAATCTGATGAGAACAGGAACATGCTACGTATGTTGCGATCTAGTACGCGTAACAACGTCGATCACAGCTTCGTTGATGAAAATCAATTCCAGTCTGCTGTGCGATTTAGCTGCAAATCGTACTACGCCATGCAATTCCACGCGCTTCGAAAGCTCTATTACGGCGGTGACAGAAACTATGTGGAATCGCTTTGCAATTGCCAGCAATGGAATGCGGCCGGTGGAAAATCAGGAGCCGGGTTTTTAAAGACGCGTGATGAGCGTTTTATCGCTAAGGCCATTCCGGAGATTGAGTTGCAAATGTTTTTAAGTATGGCGAACGAGTATTTCTGCTACATGGCAAAAACTTTTGAGAATGATTTGTCTTCAATGCTTTCAAAAGTGCTTGGCATATACAAGGTTTCAATTTCTAATACCACTCAAAGTGGGGTAAGCGATCAGAATGTGCGGATGTGCGTTATAGTAATGGAGAATTTGATGTATGGGCGCGATGTAGACTTTTCATTTGACCTAAAGGGCAAGATGGAAGGACGCTATAAAGGGGACAATTGTAATAGTCATAGCGTTTTGTGGGATCGCAATTTTGTAGAGCTGGCGGGTGGCATCCCGTTGCCTTTGCAGGAGTCTGCGTTATCACTGCTTCTGTCTGCTATCATTAATGATACTACTTTCTTGGCGTCCGTTCAGGCGACTGACTACTCCATGCTGGTTGGCTATGACGTAAACAAACAGGAGCTCGTGGCTTGCATTATTGACTACATCCACAAATATGATTTTATGAAGATGATGGAGCACGCCGGCAAGCGTTTGATTCAAGAGGAAGGCGAGATCACTGTGCTGAATCCAAAGCATTATCGCAAACGCTTCTGCGTGGCTATGAATAAGTATTTCGTAACCATTCCATCACGATACACTAAAGTGACCACTGTCAAAAGGAACACGGCATGTAAGAATTCTACAGTCGGCAGCTTTGGT
Source organism: Bremia lactucae (assembly GCF_004359215.1). Lineage (NCBI taxonomy): Eukaryota > Oomycota > Peronosporomycetes > Peronosporales > Peronosporaceae > Bremia > Bremia lactucae. Next base: position 3,902,162 of record NC_090610.1, on the reverse strand, counting down.
TCAGCTACGAAAGAAGAGGATAAAGATTGTGTCTGACAATCGAACTCTATGGATACAACAGCGTATTTTCGTTTTGGGGACTTTCAACCCTAATAGCCTTAACGAAGAAAAGTTATTCATTAACATTCGAATTAAAAGAGTACTAACCCATGGCCAATAATGGAGGCGTGGGACAAGCAAAATATGGCTGAAAATGAAATAGCCATGTAAATGGAGCATTAATGGGCAGATTTTTGTCTTCGACAACTATAACATGTTATTTCACTCAAGCTCATGGTACTGTTGTAGAAACCTTAGCTTTGTGCGACATGTCATATTACTCAAGCGCATGGTATCGCTGTGGAAATTTTGGTGTGAAGAAAAAAAAGTTTTGCGAATATTGCACAAGCGGATAATAAAATGTATAATTTGTGTAACGATGAAATCTTCACTTAAAGGTTGTAAATTAATATATTATTTGAAAGGTAGATAATATTTGGAGAATATCTTTACATAGTAATATCCGGAAAGCTTATCCATTGGTAAATATAGACCATTAAATCTACTTGCTCCGCGGTCCAGTCAGCGCTGGACGCGCGCGAAGAGAGAGAGACAGATAAGACTTTTATTACATGATTAGTATTAATATATAATTAAGTCAGTATAAAAAATAGATAGAAACAGAAGAACTTTATTATGTTAAATACAGTTTAGTGTTTGAAAGAGAGTTTTCCTCTACACGTACTAGTGTACGTGAAGTGACGTGACGCCCTCGCACTGAAGCAATGCGAAGTGGACTTGTACTGAAGCAGTAAAAGTCGGCAGCGCCCCTTACACCTGGTAGCACTTTATAGTCCGTCCAAGTACCACAGTTCCATCATTTTACATGGACTTATTAGATGATAATGGAAATACGCATCACGTTTCACGTGGTAGCTACTCCTTTATAAGTGACATAGAAAGGAGTGCGGTCGAACAAATGATTTCATCCGTAGGGAACGATACCATCCTGGCCATGCTATCCGGTTTGGACAGAGATGCCCTCCATGCAGCCATCGCCAAGTTCATACAACATAAACTTGAGAAGGCGAAGGAGATGGTAGCCTTGCTTAATCAGCAAGGCTCTCAACAGGTAGAACTGTTGAGGTTACAACAGGTGAAACTATTGAGGTTACAACAGGTAGAACTATTGAGGTTACAACAGGTAGAACTATTGAGGTTACAACAGGAACAGACCCCTGTCCGTGTGATCACGCGTATGCGTCATCCCGAAGCCTTAAAGATAGACAACTCTAAGTATGTGGAAGTCGAAGAAGACTTCCTCTTAAGATGGCTCGTCGAGTTGGACGATGCCATAAGGACTCGTCTCATCGTCGGCGAGCAAAATGCAAGTTGCATTTGCTTAGTCAAATTTGGCAGGTCGTGCCAAAACTTGGGCACTAAGCCTTACGTTGCGCCACCCATATGTCTTTGGGTCGCTAGAAGCTTTCAAAGCCCGGCTTAAACAGACATTTGAACCGCCTAGGCCTGAGTTCAAAGATCGATCGGAGCTTCTGAAACTCAAGCAAAGCAAGCGTAATGTTTCACGCTTATGCCCAGCATATACGACTCTTAGCGAGTTGCACAGACAACCCAGTCCATGAACACACGTTGATTACAGTGTTCATGCAAGGTCTTACGAATGGTCCCGTAAAGTCCCAAATGATCCGCTTGGAACTGGATACGCTTGAAAAAGCAATATTCTTTTCGGAACAGGAGGACTTAAGCTTGAGACAGGCTCAAGCTAGTTCGTCATCGTATTGTACTCCTAGGCGACACGAGCTTGATAGTCCAGAACCTAAGGACCTCTCTTATGTCGAAAGCGAGAAACCTCGCTTTTTGAACAATAAGCGAATGCAGAAATGCAATCGCTGTCAAAAGTTAGGACACTGCGCTCATGAGCGTAGTGCCCCACGCCCAGTACCGACAGGTACTGAACGTAGTTATGGACCAAATCTCAAAAAGGGCAACGGTCGCGGGTCCGACGTTGTTGCAATAGCGCAATAGCGAGGCGGGCCGCCAGAAAAAAATGGTCGGGGTCAGTAGGAGCACAACGCTCCACTGATCCATTAACCTCAAGAGAATTTGCAAATATATTGACGAAAGTTGCTCCAGCCACACAGTCATTATGTGTCTCTGCAGCTGGCGATGAAGTATCCCTCATCCGAACGGCAACAGGGCTAATATCAGCAAGCCTATCGGCTAATTCTCCCTCACCAAGCCCTGAACCACGCAGTGGTATAGTTCATGGAACGCGTGGGAGGGTGAGACCATTGACATAGAACGGAGTATAGCCTGTAGAGACATGAACAGCGTTATTTAACGCAAACTCCACCACTGGGAGCAAGCTCCAGCGCTTTGATGTCTGAGCACACACACCGCATAAAACGTCTTCAATGACTCGATTGACACGTTCAGTTTGACCATCGATCTGCGGATAGTCCGCACAGGACATATCCAATCTGGTGCCAAGCACTCGGAAAATTGATTTCAAGAATTTACCCGTGTAAAGGGGGTCCCAATCAATGCCAATTACCACTGGCAAACCGTGTTGTCAAAACACGCGGTCAATAAACAGTCTTGCTGTACCTTCACCATCAATGGAATCCGGCACGGCCGCCAAGTGAGCTATTTTACTCAATCGGTCAACAAAGACCACTATGCCGGAGTTACCGGCTAAATCTTTCGGTAGACCGAAAACAAAATTCATACTAATGGACTCCCAGCAACCAATGGGGACGAGAGGCTCGCCAGTGGCAGCAGCATGCGCCGAGGTTTAACCCGTTGGCAAGTTTCGCATGTGCTCACATATGTGCTGACCCATTTATAAATTTTGAGTTACCAACAAATCTTGCTGACAGAGCCGTAGGTCTTTCTCTACCGAGATGACCACCAAAGATAGTATCGTGTGCCTCATAGAGGATTCGGTACTTCAAATCCTCATCATGAGGAACAACGACACGCGGAGGGTCCGCGGTGTCTGTGCAATAAAGCAACAGGTCGCTATCAAAAGAAAATCGATGTAACCTTGCACGCAAACGTGCCGGCAATCTAATACCTGAATCAGAGTTCTTTAGAGCTAGATCTCGTAGCTGAGCTACACACTGTTCATCCTTGGCGTAAGCCGAACGGATTAATTCAGGAATAGGCGACACGATAGTCGTTGAATGAGAGAGCTCATAATCCGGCCTGCGTGATAACGCATCGGCCAAAGCATTCTGCTTGCCGGGCTTATACTTCACTTTAAAGTAATATTCCGCGAAAAAGGATAGCCATCGGGCCATTCTCTGTGAGAGATGGTGCAACTTAGTATCCGTGCGTAATGACGCTGTTTATAACAGAAATGGCTTAGAGCCGAGCAGATGAACTCTGAATTTGACGAGAGCATACTTCGTAGCAAGTAATTCTTTGTCATGAACTGGGTAGTTCTTTTCCGCAGCTTTAAGCTGTCTAGACTCGAACGCATTGACACGTTCATGCCCATCAACATCTATTTGTAACAGAGCACTGCCAATGGCAAAATCTGATGCGTCACAGACGACACTGAAAGGCCAATTTGGGTTTGGCAGTGCCAGAATCGGGGCATGGATAAGACAATTCTTAACTGCTCGAAAAGCATTACGTTCGGTGCTAGTCCAGCACTATTCTGTACCCTTCTTAACGTGATAAGATAATGGCCTAGCCATATCAGCGTAACTTTCGCTATATTTGTGTAAATATTGGTGAGACCCAACCACTTACGCAAATCCTTTTGGTTTTTAGGCACCGGCCAACCCACTATGGCTTTTACCTTAGCGGGATCCGCTCTAAGGCCTCGCTTCCCAATGAAGCATCCCAAAAAAGGAATTTCGTCTGCGCCAAAAATGCATTTAGATGCATTGGCATGCAATTTATTTGTGCGCATACACTCGAGCACTGCTCGCAAATAGACAATGGTTTTTCATATCCGACCAACCCTGCTCCGCACGACTATGGATAATAATGTCATCGAAATAAGTCCGTGCATAACCTCGGTGAGGGCGAAAAGTTGCGTCACTGGACGATTAAATGTAGCCGGGGCGTTGGAAAGCCCTTGTGACATAACCAACCACTCCCATAACATACCGCTTGAGGTGCAATCCGCTGTAAGCGGGATATCATTAGCTCGCATGAGCAGTTGGTAGTAACTGTCGACTAAGTCAAGTGCACAGTACATTGCACATCCCACCATATTGTTCTGAAGAACATCCTTTCTGGGAAAGAGGGTTTGTGCTAATATAGTGGCAGCATTAAGCTTATTTTATAAGCATGTACAATGCGCCATTTACCATTTAGCTTTTTGACACAAAATGTCGGTGTCGAATGAGGAGATTTGCCCTCTCGTACAATTCCAGCCTCGTGCTTAGCACGGAAGAAATCATCAATGACGTCACACTGCTCCCTTGGTAAGGGCCATTGTCTTGTGACACAGTATTTGGTTTTCGGAACCAAGTAAATTTCATGACAAACACCTCTACCCGGAGGTAAAACAGATGGTGAATTATTACATACCACATCTTGGAATTCCTTAATCAAGGAATAAAACGGATCCGTAGGATATTTAAGGATAAATGACCCATTTCGCGCACTAAGTGCAGCTTTTGTGTCATCCAGACAGCTTCGTCTAGAAGTGACGATGAGTTTGACTCAATTTTTGGTCGAATGACCACCATCTCAGATAAGTTGCCAGCCTTTAAGGCCCGGCCGCACTCATCAATGTTATTTCGTCTAGCTCCAAAAGAGCATGTAACGAAGGGATTGTCGCAAGGCAAACTTCCCTTCAATGTTACCGGTCACACCATTTACAAGCGTGTGTAATTGCTCACTCGTATCACTTTGTGAGGGTATAAACGCTTCGTGTCCATCCTGTCTTGAAGCGGAGACAATACGCCTCTTAAAGGCCGGGACATTAACGTTCCCGGATATTCCAGCCTATATTACTTAAACTTCCTTATCCAGCGAACGTTTACGTGTCGCTTCACCTGCATTAGGAGAGTTTGACCCAAAATGCCCTGGCGAACCGCCAATAGTGTCACTATTGACACTTAGTTCGGTGCCACCTCGGCCGACCACACTCGGTGGACTTAGGCGTGCCACTCTACGCATCTCAAGGATGTTGCACCCTTGAGGTCCTGGCGAACCGCCAACAATGTCACTACTGACACTCAGTATGATGCCACCTCGGCCGACTATACTCGGTGGACTTAAACGTGCCACTCCACGAATCTCAAGGATATTGCACCCTTGATGATTCGCCCTTAGGCCAACAATGCTTTAAGCATTCAGTGAATCGTTATTACAAAGAGTGTCACTCGACGGAGTACGTGCCGTTCCACTTCTTTCTGCCGAGCCGGGCTCAGAATTAATGCTTTTAACATTGGAGATCTGGTATGAGGTGGGTTAGTGCTTTTTCGAGCTTTCCGCAGGCTGTGATCACCGGGGTGACTATTCCCAAGATTTTGCCCAATTTGCTCCTAATTCGCTTGATTTTTCCATCGAAAATCCAAACGTTGCTTCATCAAAGTTGACATCACGGGTTCATCCGCATTCCGATCCGAAAAAATAGCGTTGCAGCGAATCAATTTCGCCCGCTTGCGTGTGAAAAAAATCATGGGCGTCTTAACTCAGACATTCCAATGTCTAAAACACTGACAGACTCATTCAATAATCTGCGCCAATAGCGCTATTGTTGCCTAGCAAAGGTGGGTTCATGACTCTGCAAAACTTTGCTAGGAACATTGCGCGTGGCGCCTAAGGTCTTAGACCTCCAATCGTTCAATGGCTCATGGTATTCTAGCCAGGCCATACCAAGGATGGCATCATATCTCGAATCAAAATGAAAGACGAGATAGCGTTCCATACTGTCAAAGTCCAGAAACTTTGCACCTAAGTTCAATGGAACTTTGAGAACAGTGACACGAGTTCCAGTCGCTAAGCGAACAGTGATTGTATCACCTTCAGGTGCTTTAAGCGCCTCAACGTATTTTTGACTTCATTCAAGGGAAAAGCGTCGAGCATGATTGCAAGACGCTCCTGAGTCAATTAAAATTGACCACGGTTTATCGAAGCCCTTTGCAGTCACTTGAGCGACTAGCCAACCAGGCTTGTACTCTCGGCCCGTGCCATTAAGCACCAGCTAATTGGGGCTAGGTTCTATTTATTCTGACCTCCTAGAGGTTTAGCAGAGCCTAGGTATTCCCCAGTAGGGCGCTCCGCACCTACTGGGTATCGATTTTTTTCCGCACCGTACCAGATCTCTGGTTTTACACGAATTTCGTGGGGGCCAGGCCGGACAGAAATGATTCGTGCTTCCGCACATATATCATCTACGGATGGTCTTATGCTGTTCCACAGCTTGAAGAGCCTCTTCTCCTTCCTCAACGAGGCTTAGGTCCATGAGTTCCGCTTAATATGACGAAACCCATGTGCTCAAAGAGCTTGTTCGGTAAACAGGTGTGCTAAAGCAAGCAGACTTAAAGTCGAACTCATTGCGTAGCGCTATGGCAACTGCCTCTTTGAAAGTAGCAGGATGAGATAGGAATAATTCCGTCCGGGCAACGCCCTCATTGAGACCCCCCCATAAAAATTGTAACGAAAATTGCTTCTTTCACCGGGTTTTGATGCATAGATGCAATGAGAGTTCTAAACTCATGGACAAAGTCCCCTAGGGTTCGTTTACCCTGCCTAGTCGCTAGGAGCCGTGCTCGCATGCGAAAAGCCTGATCAGGCGGTGCAAACATGCTAGTCATCTGCTGCTTCAGCGAATCCCATGAGGGAAAAGCGTCGTTTATGAAGGTTCTGCACGATAGTGCCCACTTTATGGCTCTTCCTCCAAGTTTGGAAATGGCCATAGCCACCTTTTGCCGTTCTGTTAAGAACAAGGCGTTATCAATGGACAATTCCATCTGCTTAATATAAAAAGGGAGATTTTCTCCCACTGTTCCCTCAAATATCTTCACATTTACAGTTATTGGGCGAGCCCTCGGCTCTGAGTCAGGTTCAGAGATGTACCGGGTTGGCATAGATGCCGCTAAGTGGTCCTGTACCTGACCGATCAGGAAGTCTTCGCATGCAGGCTAGGTGATAAATTCCACGTGTTCAAGCCCAAATAAAGTTTTGAGCTTGTCATAAGCGGCGCGTTGCGCTTCTGACAGTTCTGGAATCTTTTTCATTTTCGGGAGGATTTAGTCTTGTAAAGACTCAAGCGTAGATTGACTACGAATGCTACCAGGTGTAGCGGAGCTACCTCGCTCCTAAAGTCAGAGGAAAACTTTTATACTCAGGAAGTCACTCGGTTTTATTGAACTAATGGGTTTAACAATGCAGGGAGTCGTATAAGCAATTAAAGCTTAAGGAATACTAGTTCAAGGGATTCAGGGGTTCGTCGAACCAAGTCACAATTAGTGCCCAAGAGGATATACCTTAGAAAGGCTTCTATCTCTTACAGATCAATCCGCAAGCCTTAGGAAGGCACTTAACGCTTTATGATCTAAAGGGAAACTGCTCTTTATTTAATTATTTAATCTAAATCCTCACCCTGAATAATTTAAAATAGATTTAGGCCGCCAGATTTATATCGGGCGGCGACCGTATTTGTTACCCATGATAAATGGGATTTAAGTAATCAACTAATTTAGAAGAGGATAAAAGGGTTTATTACCACGTGCCCCATTACAGAAATAAACCACTTCTGACGAATTGTAGGAGACATCACCGACAAAAGACGATGGATTGCTGCAGTAGGTGTCAAGAACGGTGTCAATTTTTCAATTATCTCGAAAGGCAAATTATTCTGTAAATCCCAAACTCATTGAAACGTGATGATCAGCTGTAGTAGCTAAAGTAAATTCGCAGCTTCGAATCCTTGAAACATGACTCGAGCCTGTAGGCCTCAAAAGTGCTACGTGCCAATGGAGCCAAGCTGGTGCAAAAACGCTTCTGGATTCAGTAGCTCCGTACAGCCATACCAGATTTGTCGCGGAGGCTGTTGCCCCTTAGCATACGCCATCAAGTTATGGTATTCGTTGTAATTCCCACCACCAATCATGAAAACAATGACCTCACGAAAAGGTGACCGCTGTCGGGGTACGTCACCGTTGGCCTTAATCTGCCAGAAGAAACGTTAAACATACTTTTGTGAGTCAAATTATCAACTCTTACACACGAAATGAATACCTTCGGATCCAAATATAAGAAGCTTTCATCCTCAGTGTTTGGCTTCATTTCGCAGATAGCATCCGTGACACGCGTAACGTGCAACTTCTTGTTCTCAGGTAAAAAGTTCTTAAAGCTTGCCGCAGCTTGAGCCAAGAAACCTTGTGCAAGACCCTTAAACTTGTTCATATTGACACCGCTATCAGGCGCAGCGCCACTCTCGGTCTGTAAAGTAGCGCCAACACTAGTTCGTCGCTGAAAAGCCGAGTGCTTTCGAAGAAATTTCCATGCCTGCATGTGAGCCTCTGGTTGCTCCAAAGTTGCTGCGCATTGCTGGTAAGCGGTCTCAAATTCGGCGATTTCTGCTTCACTGGCTCCGCTCGATAGGAAATAAATCATCAGCAAGCGCATTTTATCAGACAAAGTACCCATTTCAGTATTTGATAGTAGCTGTAATACTTCAGCCTTATCAACGTGCAATCCATCGATAAGCTTCTGCTCCACCATAGAATACGATGGAATCTGGCGCTTCGTCACACATTCAAACGCTGCATGAAATATATTTGTGTGTACTTCGAGCATCATTTTTTTCTCCACAAGAGCGGGAAGAGTGTCCACAGCCGCAACAAGATCTTTTGTTCCATTCATCAGGGCATCGTTACCCCCAGTCTGTGCTCGAATCTGTTCCTCTTTCCTCGAAACTTGTTTCATTTCTTCTTCGTTCGCATCAATAGCGTCAGGAAATAAGCTTCCAGCATGCATTTTAAAAAAATTATCAGTCGTCACGTCAAGGTCATACGTGCGCTCCACGGTCCGGCCATCCATTCCATCCTCGTTTCCATCTGCTGCTTTCACTCTCACTTTCACACGATTCATTTCGATCGATAGAACATCATCAACAAGCGCTTGATACGTCGAGGGATGGTACAAACTTGCTGCAATATCTTCCGTGCGGTCCATAATGATTAACAACGGCCGCTAGATTACAGATACCCATCGATAATGTTGAAACTACAATTAGTAACAATTTACAGCGACAACACGCTTCCATCTAATACCTGAAAGCTAAACAAGCTCTCATTAAATACACCACTTCTTGAATTCTGCGGACAATAGCAATTTAATCAATAAAGGATAGTAGAAATTTTATCGATCAAGGACTTGTAAATAATGCAACTGAATGTACCAAATGCTCTCGTATCGTACTGCTGAGTCGCTCTGCTACCATTCTTGATGGTCCATCGGTACTTGGAGATCGAATTACGGGTACACTTCCCATAGTAACAAGCATGGACAATAATCCCGTGGCAATGGCATTCATTGACTGCTCTATCTGTACGTCGGCCACATTTGGATCATTGTACGCTTGGTAGCTCGCAGGGAGATTTAAAGAAAAAAGACTTGGTTCCAACGACACAAAATTCGTAAACTGGTCGTAAACCTTAGAAATCTACACCAGACGATTCGTAAGTACGCTACACTCCTAAGCACAAACATTTTAAAAGGCATACCATACTGGTACAACCCGCGTTCACCGACGCGTGAGCTAAAAAGTCAAGCATTTCACGATTTAACGGATAAGCGAAGTTAAGATGAACTGAGCTATAAAGCTCCTTGGAACAATCCGACACAATGCGCTCCAAGTTCTTCTCAGTGGGCTCGACAAAGTAAATGGCTGGGACATCTGGAATTGCATCACGCTCTGTATCTAGCAGCATATGTAGCGTCACTCCCTTTTTGCGTAGTTCGTGCAGCTTTAAAATGGGGGAGATGATATCGCGGCAAAACCGATCGTAAATAAGGACTTTCCATTGATCGCCCCAGCATTCGCTGTACAACATGACAATTATAAAGTTGACATACGCATTAATTGAGCGCCCCATTCGTCTTAAACGTTATCGTACACAGAGCTCGGAGAAGCCTCCGTGAAGCTATTGGCGCTCTCGGAATTAAAGTCCAGCATGCGCAGCAAATTCTCTAAAGAGAATCGCAAGGACAACAGATACATGAATTGCAAGAGAAAAGAAGATGGCATTGCGAACACGACTTACCGCGCTGCTTCTCTTGAAGTGACAGTGTCGTCGGCTGGATCATCGTTTATTTGGTAACTTTTTAAAAACTTTCAAACCGAAAAGAAATTGTTTGCATTATAGACTCGATTACAGACTTAAACCTCACTAATTCATAAACCTATGTAACGACATGAATATTATGTCCTTGAAGAGGAATACAATCATTGTTTTCTTAAGCAGAAAATAGTCGAGAAATATATAATTATTATCACATAATAATTTTTACCTAATACTTCCCCTACTACGGTAACAGGGTGTGCCGTTACATTAGTATTATTTGCCACAAAAGTAATAATTAAAATATTATGTACTGAAAGGAATTAAACAAAGAGTACATATAATTATCTTTCATAATTGTTTGACTCAAAAGTTCCAATATTACCAAATTTGTTACTTTTGACGCAATAAAACATTAGTTCTATTGATTGGTTAATTTAAGTTTATGTCAACCCCTCCAATCGTCACAAGACACGATTGTGCGGTGCACAAGGAGGCGCCATTCATAGTTTGTTATTATTATAATTGAGTCAGTAGTAGATAGAATATCGTTACGTAGGAGCTTGATATTTTTATACCATTTTACTTTTACTCTATTCGAAAGCCTTAGTCGAAACCCTTACATGGACATGTTGGATGAAGAAGGAGTGAGCTTTCCAGCCCCTCAAGAAGGCTATCACGCAACGCGTGAAAGGTTTACTCATTTGAGTGACCTTGAATGGAAGCGACCGAACGAATGAGTTCGCTCGTAGGCGGACCAGCCTTTGGCGCCATGCTGTATACTCTAGGAAGAGATGAACAGCATGCGGCCATAGCCGAGTTTATACAGCACGAACTCGACGGGGCCCGTAAGAAAGAAGCCTTGTTTCACCAGCAAAGATCTCAACTTGCGGAGGTGTTAAGAGAACAGGGTGCTCATCAATTGGAACTGTTAAGACAGCAGCATGTACATGCTGCTAAAGGGCCGACGCGTAAAAGCTTAAAGATCGAAATCTTTAAGTTCAATACAGTCGAAGGCGACCCTTTTTAAGATGGCTCGTCGAACTAGATGACGCCATAGAAGCTCGCCGTAACAGTGCTGATAGAACGAAAGTGAAAATTGGCATGTCCAACCTAGCCTGACGTGCCAAATCTTGGCCTTGGGGCTCAAGCTTCACGACCCATTGTTTTTTTGGGTCGGATGAGGTCTTTAAGACCCGGCTTAGGCAAACAATTGAGCCGACACGTGCCGAATTGAGGGCTCCGCCGAGCTCCTCAATTTGAAGCAGGGCAAGCGTGACCTTCACACTTATGCCCAGCATTCACGATATCTGGTCAGTTGTATCGTGATTCATCCAATTAATGAACAAATACAGGCTACTGTGTCTATTAAGTCTTGCAGACGGACCTGTTAAGACTCACCTGTTCCGACTAGAGCTAGAGTCGCTAGACCAATCGATCTTTATCGCGAAACAGGAGGATATTAGCCTGAAACAGGCTTCCGTCCACTCGGGCGCATATCGTCCACCGAGGCGACAAGATAACGGAGGTCCTGAACCCATGGATCTCTCGTATATAGAGAGCGAGAAACATTGCTCTTCAAGTTACAAACTATTGCAAAATGCAACCGTTGTAAAATAACGGCTGCCCCACGCCCAATGCCTAGAAGCACTGAGCGAAACGATTGACCTCCTGCTAGGAACTGCGGAGGACGCGGATCCGACGCTGTTGCGAAATTCTAACGGCGAGGATCGTCAGAAAAAATTGCAGGCCTTTTGATGAAAGTTACTCCTCACACACAAACATTGTGTGCTATTGCCTCAAATAATGAGGTTAACCTCATCACCCTGAAAAATAGAGGCAAATAAATTGTTACTAAAGTCTCTAGTCGATTATGGGGCGTCGAACAATTTTATTCGACGCCAATCGCTAGAGGATCGCAGACACAAGTTAGTTGAGCAAGATTTCCCTCTAACGAGGATGACAGTGCGCTTAGCAACAGTCGCATCTCTAACTGTAAAGAAACGTGTAGTTGGTTTCCAATGCACATTAAAGGGTAAATTGTACGATGATTATTTAAGGAGAAATCATACGATGGTGATTTCATCGTACTAGATTTAGTTGACAAATTTGATCTCATCCTTGGATTACCATGGCTCAGAAAGTACGAGCCATGTATAAATTGGCAGCATCAAGCCGTGACGATGCCTGTCTCCTGTTCATCAGATGGCCAACTGATGAAATTTTGTGTGTCCGCAAGCGTGTGGATGTCCTACGAGTGAGTACGATGGCGGTTGGTCATTTGCACGACTGCACAAGACCTCAATGTGAGTACCCATTACTGTAAAGTTAAATCCCGACGGCGTCTTCAAGCACAGGCAGCGTCGATGCTCGACCACTTGAATAAGTCGAGTGGTACGAATCAATGATGGTTGCTTGGAAAGCAACATCCAAGAAAATTTGAAACGCTTGTCTAAAAGAGGCAGTACGAATGTCCTAGATCGACTGGAGAGTCGATCTTAGAAGATCTCACTGTGGTAGCGCGACGACTGCTAGAGGCAGTTGGGGAGGATACTCCCTAGATAAAATCTGTGGGATAAGTCCCCAGTAACCTGTGGTCAATGGTTTCCAGGTACCTTTGAGGATAAGTTCCAAAGAGGAAACAAAGACAATACATGTCTTAGTAAACAATGGATCAGGTGTAACCGCTTATACACTTGATCTAATAGCGCCTTTGAAATTAACTTCGGAGAGAACTCAATCGCCAACACTTGAACCGAAACGGTTCTTGCGTGATGTGCGTAGTGGCAAAGTCAAGCAGATCTGCGTACACCCAAGAAACAGTATTGCGATTGCAGCGAAAATACACTTCTTGAGAACAGACACACCTTCAGTAACGCATAAATGAAAGAAGTTCCCGGATGAGAAGACGCCATTCAACGTCGACTTCCCAATCATGGCACTCAATGAACAAACACATAATACAACGATCGAAAAGAAATTCAACGATCCCTGTCGAATCACTACCACGCCAATAGCACAACCATAAAGGCACACGACACGAAATGGACCTGTTCACGTACGAAATCTGTAGAATGAAGCAATGCCCATTAACGAGAACAAGTATTGGACATCGACAAATTTGTTGCCGATCGCTTAGCAGCGGGCATATGACGGAATCAACTTCCCCTCATAGCTCTCCGACCTTCTGTGTGCGTAAAGCAACATAAGCATGGCGTATCGTACATGCATTCAAAATATGAACCGCTGCAACGGTACCGGCTCAAAGCCGATACCACGAAAAGACATAAACATCGACGGATATGTCAAAGTTACTATCTTCTCGTCAATGGATCTGATAAATTAATTCTATCAGATCCTCATACGTGAACAGGCTATCCCGTTTCCAGTAGTAAGCACTACAAGGGGTATGCTATGGAAGTGGCTAGTCATGCCACAGGGATCGGTGCGAGATTTCGCACCGAGTCATTGTGATTATGTCTTCGTTTATAGCGGAGCCATGAATGGAAAGTCGGACGTTGAAAGACATCGTACTTATGCGTAAACACAAGGTGTATGCAAATCTCAAGAAGTGTATATTCGCTGCAAGCGCAATACCATTTCTTGGGTGCATCGTGATTAAAAACGGTGTACGCTCGGATCCGGAAAGCTCAAGGCGATCACCGATTGGCTTATGCCAGTCGATGTAAAGGGACTCGAAAGTATCTCGGCTCACGGCGTATACTCACGCAATTACGCCGAAATGACAGTACATCTTTTTTTCTGTTGTTAAAAAATGCAAAGTGGTCATGGAACGCTAATTGTCAGCGTTCCTTTAAGAATACAAGCAAAGTTTGATGCAATCGCTAATCCTGGCGATTGCAGACGAAGACCGACCATTTCATGTGGTCCGTAACTCCGGCGATATTGAAAATGTCTGCGCGTCAATGCAATATGACACAGATGGCGTAGAGCGCGTCGTCTATTTCAATCGCGTCATATTCAACCAGCTGAACGTAACTATTCAGTGCATGACAAGGAACTCCTTTCCATGAAATACGCGCTGGCTAAGGTTGGGATCTATCTCCTGGGAGATAGACTGCTCATAGTTCCCACGGACCATGCGTCTATACGCACGGCCGTAAACAGTTGCACCTCTCGAAAAAGAATGGCGAGATGGTTGTTTTTCTTCGCGGAGTCTAACTTTACCGTGAAGTGCAAACCAGAACGACTTAACGTCGTCGCTGATGCCCTTTCGCGCCAGTCCGATTTCGAGCGGCTGCGCAAATGAACAGTCCACTGTTGCAACAATAAGTGTTCCGTCGTCAACATTACTCGATGACGTTAGAAGAGCTTATCAAGACGATAAGGCTTTTAAAGGGTTGATGAGTTAATTATAAATCCACGATACACAACACGCAATGGGTTTCTGCATAACGCAGCCATTACTGGCGACACACCTCGTGTCTTCATCCCCACCCATAGTAATTTGCATTAACGCATCATGTATGAGTCCCACAATGACCCAATTAGTGGTCATCGTGGACGTGAGACGACTTATCTCACGATAAGTCACGACTTCTACTGACCACGCCAGTATGAGTTCGTCCACAAGTACATACGAACTTACGAAATTTTTCAACGGGTGAAGCCCAGTGCATCATCCCGTGCTCTGTTACAACCTCTGCCTGTTCCGGCGGAGTGTCGGCAGCTCAGATCGATACCCTAAATTCACGGCGGAATTCTGGCAAACTATGATCAAATCACTTATAACACAGTTGAAAATGTCAAGTTCTGATCATTCTGAAACAGATGGTCAGACGGAGCGTGCAAGCCGTATCCTCGAAGAAATACTTTGCGGATCTAGAGAATCAGTTGTCCGTTTCGCACAAGCTTTCATCCTGATGCGGAGGATCGACAGAAAAAAACTCTGACAAAAATGGAAGACCTATTGTTTACGGTAAACCTACCAAAACATGTAGTGAAAATGTAGACAGCAGTAAATTACTGTTCAGGTATATCGGCCCGTT
The DNA here is from genome assembly GCF_004359215.1 of Bremia lactucae. Taxonomy (NCBI): domain Eukaryota; phylum Oomycota; class Peronosporomycetes; order Peronosporales; family Peronosporaceae; genus Bremia; species Bremia lactucae. The sequence continues at coordinate 3,886,894 of NC_090610.1, read as the reverse complement.
TCGTGTACTACATCGCCAAGGCAATGCGTTCACGATCGAGCTGCCTCGTAGGACGCGTATGCATCCTGCCGCCACCAGCTCGTTTTGAAAAGACTGATGTGTATTTTCGTTCGCACAGTTGATCAGTCGCAACCTGCGCACAATCTCTAAACTGGTCACGAGATATATTGTTAATGGTCATCGCGAATTCGCGGCGACGGGATCGCTCGTGATCAATGTCGTCCCTTAAATAGTGAATGGTGTGATCCAAATAACGATGTTAATTCGGGTTCGTCCAACGAGGCAAAGCCGATTTTTCTCCCCCTCCACATCTATTGTCGGATTCGAGTTGTGTGAAACGTTTTCTTGTTTAACGCCTCTCCAACCACGGCGAGGTAAAAGAAGTTATCTCGTTCGTTTGTGAGGATATCCACCCTCGCATGAGAGTCGGGATTAACCTCGTTCCCTACTCATTATAGACTTTCCGGGTCTCGTGCGACAGTATGACGAGACCCGTCATCCTCGACGAGGATCCTTAAAAGAACGAGCACATCCCGCGCTCATAAAAGGATTGGAAATACTCAATCCTTCGCGCATCTCACAAGAGATGAGCGGCCTCGAATGAGGGTCTTCAAGAGAGTATGCCTCTTTTTGGGCATGACCTGCGCCCTTCTAACGGCATGGACATAATTCCTCCCTTGAGAGGCAAGGTAACCTGCCTCCTTAAACAAATGGTGCAACTTATAGCGTGCACTGACTACGGTCCGTTTTTCGAACCATTCATTATTTTGTCAAGCCAGGCCTCGCGGCCCATGCTTTGCACATTCTGACAAATGCTGTCCATACTTGGAACAAAGGTTTACATCGTTTACCCGCTTACAGGTGTACCCAAAAAGGCATCGATGAAGAGTTCCATTTATCCTTACCAGGCTTGTGAAGCCTGGATGAGTTGAATAACGGAATATGGTGTCGATCGTCAGTCATGCCAAACCAACGAGCTTCTTAAACCCTTAGAGGGCAACCAAGGCTTTATTCCGGGAGCGAGCCGCAACGTATTGCGATTCCTCTCCTGTTAACAGTAACACAGATCTCGAAGCGATCCTTAGAATCACTCATTTGCTAATTATGCAAAAAAGCACCAGCAGGAGCATTCTTTCCTGCACGATCACTTTGTTCCTGGTGACGCATACTAATGTCACCACGGTGATCGTAGCCCATGAAGTCATCATCAGATGAATCGCCACCAAAGAGATCAGACGAGTCGAACAACCTCGTCATCAACTCCTTAGTTGTCACGTTAGAGCCCATAATTTTAACGGAGTCGGGCGATGACAGTGACGTGGACCAGTCACCTAAAATTGGTGTAGCAGGTGACTTGTCACCGTCACATGCGATGAAATCAACAGATGACATATTCCAGTCACCTCCAATGGGAAAGGAGGTGTAAAATATTCCCCACAGTAGACGCATTAGCGTTCACTAAAATATTTGCATCACCACCAGCTGCACTGATCCTGCAGCTGCCTGCTTTGCGGTCTCACGGGCTACGTGCGCAGACTTATTTGTCGCCATACTGACTTCTGAACAAAATCAATAATGCAGTCAAATTAGAATTTTTATAAAATCCAATAATTAAAAATCACAGGGAAAGGCATAATGGTAGTTTCTGTCATCCCACATCAGTCACTATAGTGTTGGTTAGGGGGAAATTATGAAACGGGGTCCCGTTATATAAGCACTATTTCCTTAAAGAGTATTAATTAATATTATGTTCTATGACAGGAAATTAGCAAGGAAGTTTATATTCATCGTTATTAATTATTTGACTTAATAAATGCAATATTAACAAATTTAATAATATCGCAGTAAATAATTTGTTCTATTAATTGTTGATCTAAGTTTAAATCAACCCCGCCAATCCTCACAAGACACGATTGTGCGGCGCGCAACTAGGCGCCATGCTCAGTTTGTTATTGATATAACTAAGTCAGTAGTAGATAGAAGATCGTTACGTAGGAGCTTAATATATTAATACAGTAATAATTATTCTCTAACATAAAGCCTTAGTCTAGACCCTTAAAGCTAAGTCCTCGTAGCTTGATAGAAACCTTCCTCTGTACCCTTGTGTACGTGAAGTTTCGAGGCACCTCACCTACACTGTAATCAGTGTAAAGGTAAATAGTACTTGCCAGTACTAGTGAAAGCGCCCCGTTACAATTAACGTGTACAATAAATTTGTAGCAACAACACAACATTTCTGTTGATTCATTGATTAAAGTTTAATTGACGATCAAACACCGATACCGAGAATGGACGTAACAATTGATGGTATGTCAAAGAGTGCCACATTTTTGTACATCGAGCTGAAGGATGGATGCTATCAGACCCTCATGCGTGAATAGGATAAGAAAGTGGCTAGCAATGCCACAAGAGCTTAGCAATGCCCCTGCAACATTCAACATATGTGTGATTAATCTGTTGAGATCAGTACGAAATTTCGCACCGAGGTTTTTTGATGAGTTCTTCGTTCATAGCCGAGCCATGAACGGAAAGTCAGTCGTTTAAGTACATCGTTCTTAAGTCCGAAAGGTTCCTATACATATGCGTAACATAGGTTGTATGCAATTATTAAGAGGTGCATATTTGCTGCAAGCTAAGTACGCTTCTTGTACGCAAATGCGGTGTATCGGGCTTATAACGACAATACCTGGCTTGTGAGAAAGCGTTAAGTAAGTCCGTAATATATGTAAAATTTAACTCCGAAAACCCTAAGTTTGAAAAGACTTCCCGACCTCATGGAAGTCTTCCATCTACGTGATGACATCTTACTGGCTAATAGTGGGTCTGATTCCCCATTAATAACAAAGAACAAAGAAACATGCGACGTGCTACACCCACCAATTCGGGTATAGCACCCTACTTACGTAACATGTATGTAATACTTAGTATTATGTGACAGGAATGGCCCATTACATCACCCCCCCTCTTAACACAGCACTCACCAACCGTGAGCGATCACAGGAAATATCTCGAGACGACAAAGACACAGGCACGCAAGAATAAATGGCGGGACGTGGTGAAAGCAACCACGGAGCGCTACAGAGAAATATCAGAGGCAGCACATACGCTCACATAATGGACGCCTACATTCGGCCGTGCGCGCTGTTTGACTTGTCCGGAACGGATACTCCGGACCTTCCTGACACCATGCGAGATCATTACCGGCGCTTCCGCAGCCTGCGTGGAAAGAAAATTGACGCCTCGGACATGATGCGCTTTAAACGTCGTAATGTGCCTTCATCCGGCGATGGAACCGGGTCGCAGCTAGTCGGTTGGCTGGTCGACAGGGAGGATCTTCGCGCTGATTATTCCCTAAGCGCCTTACGCGACAAAGTGTGTGAAAATGCCTGGAATGAGGACCGCCTCTGCTTTGTTCACGTGGTCGAGGGATGCCCGTCTTGCTCTATCATGCCTAGACCGGCTAGGGAATTTTGGAGAGCCTACATCGCTGAGCAACCGCTCAACGAGATTGAGCAGTTTTGGATCGGCAAGTACGAGCGTAGCCTTGATGAAGGGGAGCCTCCACTATTTTGGGCGGCTCGCGTCGACTCCACCGGGCCATCGAGGCGAAGACCGCATTCGCAACTCGTTGGCAGTTGGATTCGCCGGAACGTCGTCGTGATTTTTTCCCTTATCGGGATGAACCGAGGCCTCAACGACCAAGAACGAAGTGGTCTCAAACTCACGAAAAACGTCCGAAACGTCACGGAGAAGGGAGGAGCGACGTTTCCATGTATCTTCCTCGGAAGAAGTCCCCAACCATCGGGCCTGATAGCGGCGCGCGATCGAAATCGTGCGCTCCCCAGATATTATTCGACCGAACGCACTCGGTGGATCCGAGTGATTAACATATCGAACAGCGACCGAGTGAAATTCACCCGTAAAATCCACAAGGGGGGGGGTGACCTTCGCTATGGTAATGCGTTCGTCCTGGTCGCACAGGATGATGTGGACGCCGCGTCAAACCGGGCTGCTGACGCCCGTCTTGTTGCGGAGGAGGCGTTGAGCACGCTGCGCGAGCAGTGCGGACGGCGGCCGAGATCCGTCAGTCTAATCGCGAGTTGCTCGAGCGTATAAGGATGCTGGAGCGCCATATCTGTCGTCACCCGTAAACTGGATCGCATCCTTGCCTGATGTTGGCCCAGCGACAGGTTCGCCGGGAAGGACGCTCGAATTGCGCGCCACTGACTCAGCCTGCTGATCAGACTCGAAAAAAATCTGGGAGGTACGTCTTCAGCTGCCCAACGTAGAACGTCGGGTGCAATCGCAGCAACGCAGTAATAGCAAGAGGTGTAGGCTTCTCCAATCCCTTAAAGTACTTTAAGAGGTCAAATAAATCTTTGAGCGAGTTTACTCGCTCCCAAGTTTGGTACTGCTGAGTATCTTATGCCTTTGGTCGACAGGATAACACGTTCTCCTGGCTTAAAATTATGCGGTTTCTTTCTTTCACGTTTGTCAGCGTTCTCTTTTATATTTGTCCGCAGATTTCTGAAGTGTATCCTAAACAAACCGGAAAATTGACTGCGGCTGCAGCATGAAGTTGCTCACTGCGACGTCATCGAGCGGACGGGCCGATGGTCGTGGCGCGTTATTAGCCGCATTAGGCGGTGCCGAGGACGTCCGAGCCCTCGATAACAGATGAATCAATGTCTGCGAAGTCGATTTCGCCAAAGGTGACGCTACTTTGGGTGGCGTCGAGATCCGTTGTCGTACCTATGACCGTGTGACCACATTAGCGCTGGTCATGGCGTCAGCTGCACTATTTTGGATGCTCGACATTTTGTATAATTCCCTCCAGAGTAGAGCCACAAAGCGCCGTGAAATTACTCACAGCAAGCAAAGTGGGAACTCAAGAGTGGCGCGCACTATTCACGAAGAAAAAAATCAGAACCGTTGACGCGTGTTCTGCGTTGTTGAGCGAAAACTCAGCAAGCGGTAGGAAGGAGCTTCAATTAGTGAATGATGTCGCGTAGCTGCAAAGAACGTCTTCGAGAACGCGATAAACGCGTTCAGTTTGCCCATCCGTTTCCAAATGGGCCGCCGTCGACATCAGCAATTTTGTTCCGTGAAGCTCGAACTATTTAGTCCAGAAGGCGGAAGTGAATCGTGGAACACAATTGATTCCGGAAGATCATGATGGCAGTATACCGCGTCAAGTGAAGTGCACCGCGGTTTCGGCCGCAATAATTTGTGCAGTAACAGGAATGAGATGACTCATTTTGCTGGAGCGGTCGACGTATACCAGGATGCCCGTGCGGCCTTTGTCGTCAGACGGAAGGCCGAAGTTGAAGTCTATAGAAATCAAGCGCCATGCCTCCGAGCACTAGGAAGTGATCACAAAAGAGCCTGCGACGAAGGTGATGGCGTCACACGCTGGCAAATTTAACAGGGCCGCACCCAATTACGCGCCCGATTATGCAAGTGAGGACAGTAATAATTGCGCGAAACAGCTGCAAAATTCTTTTTGCGGCCCAGATGACCTTCGCTGGCGAATCATGGATCTCGTGAGTAATCCGAGCTCGTAGATCAGGGGCGTTGGCAACCACCGTGACACACATGCCGCACACCTGTCGTCATCATTGTCGTCAGTATTCTGACGACAGAAGTTTCGGCGAAGATTATGGTCAGGACACCGCGACAGGGCATCGGCAAGAACCTGAAGAGCCCTTCCGACACAATTAATCGCATGGTGTCGCAAGTGCTGCGACCACTTCGCAAGTTTTCGCCGAGCTACTTCGACGCCATTTTAATTTATAGTCGCGCTGAGGGCGACCTCAGTGAAGTCGACTCACATTTAGGACACTAAAAAACAAGTATTTTAAGTGATGAGAGACAGCTAATTTTACGCGAATTTGAAGAAGTGTATATTTTCACCACCGTAATTTCCGGTGCTCGGCTGCTTCGTCAATAAAGCAAGGATTTAAGCCGATCCTGAAAAATTTGTATGTATCTGCTCATGGCCATTACCTACGAACCTCACAGAGTTGCATCAATGGCTTGTTAAGCCGATTATCTAGACAAGTACACGAAGAATTGCGCTGGATTTATTCAACCATTATCATCTCTCTTAAAGAAAACGCCATGTAATCGTGGCGTCCTGAGCATCAGGCCGCATTTGAATCCGTGAAGAAGAGTCTGGCTTCGGCTCCAGTCCTAATCTTGCAGGACGAGTCGAAGCCTTTTAATGTCGTATCGCTGCGATGCCAGCTATTTCGCGATCGGCTGCATACTCATGCAATTTGACGACGACGGTCATGAACGGGTCGTGAGCTATCAATCACGACAACTGAAGCCCGCCGAGAAGAATTATACCGTCCACGACAGGAAATATTGGCTATGCGGTACGCTATCGTCAAATTTCGAGTGCAACTTCTCGGAGAATATACCTTCGCGCTGTACTCTGATCACGCGTCATTGCGAACCGCAACAAAAATCCCTTCTATATCGCAACGAATGGCTCGCTGGCTTTATTTTTTTTCTTTGAGTACTATTTCGTCGTTCACTACAAGCCGGGCAAGAATAATATCATTCCCAGAGCATACCGTTCGGCATGCTGACTGCTGTCAGGGGATTATCACTTGGTCTCATAAAAGTCCGGCAAAAACCATTAGTCAGGTCGATGGCAGGTCGATCGCTTTGTAAATTGCACTCCCAGACGTTCAGTTCAGCACCATATCCTTGCTGGGAATCAGTGTATGTGCTGGGACAGTGGCATCGTTCAGCCTATAAAAAGCGTGGACGAGACGCCATCCGCCAGTTGGCTTTTCACACAGGAGGTAATATTTGCATGAAGCGAGACACTCTCGCACACATGGTCGGCTTTGCGGCGGCCCTCAAAGAAATCGTCTTGACTGGATGGCGCGGCAACAGCCACTGCCGCGTCACACACCATTAAGACCCAGGTATGAGGTCAATATCGTGTTGAACTCCCCGATCAGCAGGGAGTTAAGGCGAAACACGTTTGCGTGTTCGCAGATGATTTGGTAGGCTGGGTTACGTGATTCCCGCGTAGAGCTTCCAAAGATTGAGCCGCGAATCAATCTTTCCGCTTCAAAGCAGACTCGTCCTCTTCACGTGATAAGATGCTGTTCGTAGCCTCCTCTGTGACCAAGCACTTGATCAATTATACCCGCTTAAGTTCGCACAGGAAATGCTTCCAGGACTGACCTAGAAGCCGTGTATTGGAGGTGGCAGTGCGAGGTGGCCGCACGACGAACTGAAGCATTGCGAAGTGAATATGTATGCAGCAGTACAAGTCAATGGCACACCGTTACAGCTTAGCTTCTTAACCTTCCTCTGCACGCCGTGTACCTGAACAAGTCGAGCTTTATTGTAATCAGTTTAGGTTGACTAGTACTGGTATCAGTACTAGCAAAAGGTTTCCCGTTTCACCTAGTAGCACTTTGTAGTCCTTTCAACAGATAAAGAATGAGGGAGCTTTCAAGCCCCTCAAGAAGGCTAAACTCAAAGCGTGAAAGGTTCACTCATTTGATTGACTTGAAATGGAGAGCGATCAAACGCATGAGTTGGTCGTAGGTGGGCCAGCCGTTGGCGCCATGCTGTTCACTCTGAGCACAGGTGAACAACATGCTGCCATAGCCGAGTTCATACAGCATAAACTCGATGGATCCCAAGAAAAAGTATCCGTACTTCACCAGCAAGTTTCATAACACGCAGAGGTGTTGAGAGAACAGGGTGCTAAGCAGTTAAAACCATTAAGACAGCGGCATTTACATGCTGCTAGCGGGCCGACGCATTCGAGTCGACCCCAAAGCTTAAAGATAGAAATTTCCAAGATTAAGGCAATTGAAATCGACTATTATTTGCACTCAACAATGCTGTACAGGCGTTAACAGGGTTGACGCCACTTTTTGTGAATTCGACTCGAATTGGAGCCACGAGGAGCCGTGGGGGTGGAGTTGATAAACAACGCTATAGCGCAGCCCATGGTATTTTGAGCGCGAATATAGTCACTTGATCCAAGGTGAAGTCTGCTTTTTGACTCCACGTGGCATGGCGTCTCCCACGTCATCCGACGACGGCCAAGCCTGCGCTGCTCCCGACGAATAGGTCCGGTACGAATGGTCAGGGACTTTCTTACCTGGAGGGGGGAGACCCCTTTTTGTAACAACAGCCCGACCGACTTGGCGTCGATCCACGTGTTATAGCACGTGGAAGGCAGCTCACGCCACCGTTGATTTGTCCACTTGAGTGATGCCACACGTCACTTCACGTTCACTAGTACGTGCAGAGGAAGACTCTCTTTCAAAACACTTGCTTTGAAGAGGGTTAAAAGTAAACAGTATTATAAATAATTAAGTTCTTCTGTTTCTATCTACTATATATATAAACACAAAACATGTAATAAAGTGTTATCTGTCTCTCTTTGTGCGCGTCCAGTGCTGACTGGACCCCGGAGCAACTAGATTAAATAACATGCATCTACCAATTGATAAGCTTTTCGAATCTTACTATGTGAAGTAATACTTCCCAAATATTACCTACCTTTTAGATAATATAATGATTAACAACAACCTTTAAGTGTTAATTACATATAACGATAAAACCCTCAATATAAGAGGTCTTAGCTGTAACGGGGCACTACGACTTGTACTGCTTCAGTTGCGAGTGGTGTCTTACGTTATTTCACGTACACTAGTACGTGCAGAGGAAGACATCTCTTTAAGGTAACTATCTTATAGAGGGTAGAATGAAAACTGTATCAATATAATTAAGTATCTCTTCTTTCTATCTGTTAACTCTAACTTAATCATCAACTTATACTAAACATGCAATTGAAACCTTACCTAATCTTATCTGTCTCTCTCTTTTGTTTACATCTACAGTTGACTAGTCCGCGGAATTAATAGATATAATGGCCTATATCTATTTATGGATAAGATGAACATTACTATTTAAAGTTATATCCTCCAAATATTATCTACCTTTTAGATAATATATTTATTGACAACCTTTTAAGTGTTAATTTAGTGTAATGATACACCCCGTTATATGGATCGAATACAAGTGCAACTTAGCATAGCGGAGCTTCCTAGCCCTTGAGTCAGAGGAAGACTTATAGGCTCAAACTGCTGTTAGTTCTACGAGGCCTTCGGTGGGAATTCTCCTCGACTTTTTCGAAAACCAATCATATTAGTGCAGCAACTTTCTACGATAGATATTAAAGAAATGTCGGGTCTGCTATGTACAAGTCCGGAAATTCATATTATTAATGCATATATTCTACACGAAATCGGACCTAGGCAGACGGGGACCAAAAGACCTAAATCTGAATTCAAAAGCCTAATGCTTTTTTCGCAACTCAATTGATCAAATGGCAATGCCACAGTTAGAATCATTGCTGAGAAGCGTGCCATGCATTCACAGAAGTTTGCTTAATTATCTCTAAAAGTCTTTCATCCTCGGACAACAAAAAAATCGGGCAACATCTAATCTTTTCAAATATTGTCCAATTGGATTAAACCTGCAGCAATATCTACCTAGCCAGCCTGAACCCCAATATCCCCTTTTGCTAGAAGTAGCCAGATGTAACACGATGACGCATTCGCCGTGCTTAGCGCACGCGTTGTCGTCAACGTGTTTTAGACGAAGCATAATCCAGCAACCAATTAGATACTAAGCCAAGCCAAACTCACAGGGTCGTTAGGGCTACAATTGGCGTTCGTTTAAAGTGTTTTTGCGACTTCTTATTTAACAAAACAGCATGCGAAAATTACACTTGTCGGCTTCGTGGTGGTAGTTAATATTTCAATGCGTCGACAAGTTGCAAAGTCCAATCAACAGAGAGTCATGAAGCACAGTAGCGGCTAGTTGCCGCCTCTTGACTGGAAACCGACGAAGCGGCTGTTCATCGCGCCACTATCGTCACAACCTTATGTATGACCGCGTGACAGAAACGTCACGTGCAAAGAAAATTTACTAAATTAATAACGATGCGTGTGTTTCAGACGAGAATGCTCTGCGCTAAGGCCTGAGGAACGGTAACATACGTCCCGTTCGTGCGCCCGGTTATCCACGCATCGCAGAATGTTGGAACATTCTTTGGCCAAGGATAGGTCAAGGAAGTTTCTTTTGCCTCGTCTGTATAACATAAGCGAGCCAATTGTGGGAGGCGGCTTCTCTACCGAATAATTATAGCTCATTCACAGATTTCCCGAAGGCGCGCAAGATTAAGTGCATACAATGAGCAGCCCTAGCCAAGAAAAGGCTGATCAAAAGCTGGAAGAGAAGCCTGTGTTCCGAACATTGACTCCAAATGAACATGCTGACCTCCCACAGTACAGATCGATGGCCGTGGCGTCAGCGCCTCCAGCGTTAAGCATTATGGGCCCCCACACCCTGCACGGCCAATCGGGAGCCGCCTTTTCTGGCCCCACATCTTTCAAAATGGTTTCGAAGAAGAAGAAGGCCAATTTAAGCGATGGTAGCGTTGGCGCGCCTTCATTTGGAACCCGCGTCGACCGTACAAAGTATGTGAAAGTGGCGCCTCGCGACCTTCCGCCGGCGCCGTTTCGTCTCGAGATGCACACGCATTTTCACGTCAAGCTTGAATCAACCCAGCGCGTGTGCGGCGTCGTGGGTGTCAAGCTCTGCGAGCTGGACACGGACTTCCAGTTTAATGCTGACAAGTGCAAATGGAAGGTCGAGTACCGTAGGTGTGGTGGCGCGCAACGCGTCAGTCTGAACATAATCATCTTTAAGACGACTAAGCAAGAATATGTCATCGAAGTACAACGGCGCGAGGGTGACATCACGGCACTTATGCACCTTTTTCATGAGCTTAAGATCTTGTTTCGCCGCAGTCAGCTGCTTATTGAAAGATCCCCCACCGTTAATGGCATTAAGCGTGCTGCCCCGAAACCGTTGCCGAAGTTGCCGCTTTCCCCTAGAAGCATTAAAAATGGAGTCTCAGCTCTTAAGGGTCTACTGGAGAGCAAGTATGCCGATACGCAGATGCAGGGTGTGCTCGGTACTATATCTATGTCTACGGTCGGGGAAGCTCGGCTTGACATGACAAGTCTGGTACCGCAGCTTGTGTTGCTCGGTCAATCCAAATATGCTAACGTCTCCCGATTAGTGAGTGCCGCCCTTGCGCGGCTTTGTGACCACCCGCAGTGCCGAAAGATTTTTATTGAATCTGATGGCTGGCAATATATCGTTGATCTCGCTGCCGGCGGCTCTGACATTACCCCAGAGGTGCAGCGAGAAAGTCTCCATGTGATAGAGACGCTTTGTCCGCTATATTACGATGATCTTGCTAAGTCCGTTAATGCCGGCCGCGTGTTGAAGTTGGTACAGGAATGGCGAAATATCGAAGATCCTCGTCTAAAAAAGCACGCTTGCAACGCATATCGTGCGCTCGAAGATGCTGGAGTTTTTGCTTAAGCTTACGTAAGGGATGAGATGTGGCATGGCACTACATTAGTATTCTATCTGCCCGCCTTGATCAATTTGCTCCGTAAATACATAAGCCGCAGAGAATCATAATTATCTCCCTATAATCGAGCACTTTCTGCTCTACAGCAATCAAGTGCACTGTCAAATTTGTTTTGTAACATTTCACTCCTGATTTCACACATTTGTTATTTCACTTCCGATATAGCAAAGTTTATTCAGCTCAAAAACGAAATAAATATCCAACTTAATATAAGAAAGCTATTAGTTTTTATATTTACTTCGTTTTGAATTGACTAAACATTGCAAGAAAGACGAGTTCGAATATCATCATAATAGTATAAAGCTGTTTAAGTCTCACACAATAAGCCGATTAAAATTGAGTTTGAGATCGCTCGGTACTTAAAGGCAAGGCTGCAATAAGCCACCACTTTCTGTGTAAATACCTGAAAATTGTATATAGGGGTATTCCATTACATAATTATTATTACCCCTAAGAGAACTAACACATATTCTTATTTTGGTAGATAATATTGTAGCAGTAACGTGACGATTATGTTTAATTCGTTGATATAGGTCATAACATCAATCCCACCAATCGCTGCAAGACGCGCGCAATGTGCGGTGAGCAATGAGTTGATATGTTTGAAATGGCCTTCAATTTGGTTTGGTTTTTATTTACTTATAGAAGCCTGATATGTATCAAGACGCGAGACTATGTCTTGCGTGCAACGGGGCAGCTGCCGAGTTGTACTGAAGCCACTTGCACTTGTAACGGGGTGTATAGTTACATGAAAGTAACACTTAAAGGTTGTTAGCTAATATATTATCTAAAAGGTAGCTAATTTTTGGAGAATATTACTTTACATGGTAATATTCTAAAAGCTTATCCATTGGTAGATATAAACCATTATATCTACTTTCTCCGCGGTCCAGTCAGCGCTGGACGCGCGCACAGAGAAAGACAGATAAGACTTTCAGTGTATGTTTTGTATTGATTTATAATTAAGTTCGTATTAAGTAAAAGACAAGAAGAACTTAATTATATTAATAAAGTTCTTATTTAACGCTCTTTAAAGAAAGTGTTTTAAAAAGAGTCTCCCTCTGCACGTACTAGTGTACGTGAAGTGACTGAGGCACCACTCGCACTGAGGCAGAGCAAAGTGGACATGTACTGAAGCAGTACAAGTCGGCAGTGCCCCGTTAAAGCACTGCTCCAGTGCGAGTGCTGTCTTATGTCACTTTACGTACACAAGTACGTGCAGTGGAAGACTCTCTTTAAAAAGTTCGAACCCCGTTTGCCTAACGATGGTTCTAGAAACTTTCAACAAGAAAGCAATTCTCACCATCAAAAGTCGAGGTCTCTCGCTTTCGACGAATGAGAGTCCATAGGTTGACTTGTCGTCTTGGAGGACGATACGTTGACGAGCTGACGAGCTAGCTTGAGCCTTTCTCAAGCTAAAGTCCTCCTGTACCGCAACGGATATTTCTTCTTCAAGCGTATCCGTTTCCAAGCGGAACAGGTGGGTCTTTACGGGACCATCCGTAAGACCTTGAATGACCACCGTAATTAACGTGTGTTCATGAACTGGTTTTAATGTGATACGCTAAGAGTCGAATGTGCTTGGCATAAGCGTGCACATCACGCTTGCCTTGCTTGAGTTTCAGAAGCTCTGATCGAGCTCTGAACTCACCTCTAGGCGGTTCAAACGTCTGTTTGAGCCGGGCTTTAAAAGCCTCTAGTAACCAAAGACATATGGGTTGCGCAACTAAAGGCCTAGTGCCCAAGTTTTGGCACGACCTCTCCAAGTTTGACTGAGCAAATGCGACTTGTATTTGCTCGTCGATGATGTGACGTGCCCTTATGGCATCGTCCAACTCGACAAACCATCTTAAGAGGAAATCTTCTTCGACTCCCCTAAACTTAGAGATGTCAATTTTTAAGGTTTCGGTACGACGCGTTTGCGTCATCCCAGGTACAGGGGTCTGTACCTGTTGTAACATCAGCAATTCTGCCTGTTGAGAGCCTTGCTGATTAAGCAAGGCTACCTTCTCCTTCGCATCGTCAAGTTCATGTTGTATGAACTTGGCGATAGTTGAATGCAGGGCATCTCTGTCCAAACCGGACAGCATGACCAAGATGGCATCATTCCCTACGGTCGAACTCATTCGTTTGACAGCTCTCCTTTCTATGTCACTCAGAGAGGAGTAGCTATCACGCGAAACGTGATGCGTATTTCCATTATACTCTAACATTTACATGTTAGATGATGGAACTGTGGTCCTAGGACGGACTACAAAGTGCTACCAGGTGTAACGGGGCACTGCCGACTTGTACTGCTTCAGTACAAGTCCACTTCGCACTGCCTCAGTGCGAGTGGTTGCTTTAAAAAGTATAAATTAAAAACTGTATTTATATATAATAAATTTTTCTTGTCTTTCTACTTAATACTAACTTAATTATAAACACAAAACATGTAATAAAGTGTTATCTGTCTCTCTTTGTGCGCGTCCAGTGCTGACTGGACCCCGGAGCAACTAGATTAAATAACATGCATCTACCAATTGATAAGCTTTTCGAATCTTACTATGTGAAGTAATACTTCCCAAATATTACCTACCTTTTAGATAATATAATGATTAACAACCTTTAAGTGTTAATTACATATAACGATAAAACCCTCAATATAAGAGGTCTTAGCTGTAACGGGGCACTACGACTTGTACTGCTTCAGTTGCGAGTGGTGTCTTACGTTATTTCACGTACACTAGTACGTGCAGAGGAAGACATCTCTTTAAGGTAACTATCTTATAGAGGGTAGAATGAAAACTGTATCAATATAATTAAGTATCTCTTCTTTCTATCTGTTAACTCTAACTTAATCATAAACTTATACTAAACATGCAATTGAAACCTTACCTAATCTTATCTGTCTCTCTCTTTTGTTTACATCTACAGTTGACTAGTCCGCGGAATTAATAGATATAATGGCCTATATCTATTTATGGATAAGATGAACATTACTATTTAAAGTTATATCCTCCAAATATTATCTACCTTTTAAATAATATATTAATTAACAACCTTTAAGTGTTAATTTCATGTAACGATACACCCCGTTACATCACCCCTCCCTTAAACGACAATCACTCTGACTGTCATTGGATGGAGTGGTCACTATGTGATCACTTCATTTATAAAAACGATGTTGATTGGTCAAAATCATCATTTTAAATTGTATCGCATGAAGAACAAATTCGTGCGGGGAGTTGATAGGGCTGCGCCTTTGGCTGGAGTACGTGCAGCCGCGGGTGACGCACTGTTATCTCTTGCGGCAGACGGAACGTCTGCCGTAGTATCTTCCACTCCTGACGATGAGGATGATCCCTCATCGCTTGTTCCGTCTCCCGTAGGGTCATCTTCACGTGTTTCTGTGCAAGGTGATGACGATGGCGTAAGCCATCCTAAGCAAAGCACTTGTGGTACCCCTGCTTCAGTGGGTTTTACTCAGGGGAGTGAAGACACTAAAATGTCTCATTCTGCCCCAGAAAAGAAGCCGTGTCTTTTGCTAGGAAGGCTCATCAATAGCTTGTCTAGCGAAACTACTCCTCACAATAAATATTCTTTCTTTATTGCGACAAAGCTACATGGCCTTGATTCCAGCGCGAGGAACTTTCGCGCTGAGGAAGATTTCCATCTCGATGCTCTTCTTAAGCATCGATGGTTTAGTGGCAACAATTAGCGAGATAAAGTTTTGCTTATGCAAGCCTGAAGCGCGTTCGTTCGCAATGTCAAAGACATTGGACACGAAGCCTGGCTTCAAAAACTTAACGCGAATCGCGTTAAGTTTGAGAAAAGAACTCCAACCGGTGCAAAGTATAAATTGCATCGGTTGTCACGTGAGGCTGGGCTTCCATACCTCACGTGGGGTGATCCCTGTCCGTGTTGTGTTGACAACTCGAAGAGGGTAAAAGGGGATGTCTATTCCCATTCTTTGCCCTGAGAAAGGGGATGCGATTGACGTTTTGCAATTGATTTACATGCGCCAGGGGCGCGTGTTTCACGATGGGCCTTCTGAACCATCGGATGGGTCTCGTCATACTGACGTACGAGGCCTCAACGTCAGCTACCAGCTGGGAACGAGGCTCCCAGCTGTCATGTGAAGGTGGATAACCACGCCAGCGAACAAGATAACTCGTTCGCTACCCCTTCACAACACGGTGGTTCTGGATACGTTCCACAAGGAAACGTTGATCACCGTGGGAATTCACTAATGGTTGTGGTGGAGGAGGGTAAATTAGATCCGAATCGTATGTCGGATCTAATGTCGAGGATCGACAAAACCGATCGCTTCCTCCATGAATTGGAGGAGGGACTTGACCTCGATCGCCGCAAGCATCGCTAGTTGGAGCAGACGGGGCAGGCTCACGATATCGAGTGGGTGGAAGACCGTTCGAAGAGTGCGTACTCCATGTTGGAGTACTAACGGAAATGTTACGCTGTTCGCGATGAGCTGTCGTCAGCTCATCGTAGTTTTGAGAATATTCGGAACCGGCATGAAAAACTTCAGGTTCAACATGAGAATCTGTTTCACGATCACAACAATCTTTTGGGGATTCTTGAAAAGGGTGGTCACATCCGTCCTCGGAAGAAGCCGCGTACTGATGGTACGGGCGGAGCCGACCAACGTAAAACGTAGGATGCGTTCGCATCCTACGTGGCAATTCTATTGTGTACGCATTGCCTCTTCGATGCAGTACACGGAAAGGCCCAATGAACTTGGGTAGTAGTTTACTGCTACCCACATTAGTGACTAATCGCTTAGGTAAGTTTACCGTAGAGAGTAGCACTAGATCATTAA
>NC_090610.1:3859669-3866226 GCF_004359215.1 Bremia lactucae | reverse complement strand
TGCTGTAGTTGCGACTGGTGCCTTACGTTATTTCACGTACACTAGTACGTGCAGAGGAAAACATCTCTTCAAGGTAACTAGCTTAAAGAGGGTAAAATGAAAACTGTATTAATATAATTAAGTATCTCTTCTTTCTATCTGTTAACTCAAAGTTAATTATAAACTAATACAAAACATGCAATTGAAATCTTTTCTTATCTACTTTTTGTCTCTTTTTTGTTTACATCTTTTGTTGTTAGTTTCGTGTAAATGGATCTCGTTGCCTATACCTATTTATGGATAAGATTTCTGAACATTACTATTTAAAGTAATATCGTCCAAATATTATCTACCTTTTAGATAATATATTAATTAACAACCTTTAAGTGTTAATTTCATGTAACGATACACCCCGTTACATTAGCTACAAAAGGTAAATTCTAAGACTTTAGAATAGGATAAAAGTAAAATCGTATTGATATATTAAGTGTCTACGTAATGACCTTCTATCTACTACTGGCTTTATTTTTTAATTACCAATTATGGATGGCGGGCGCCTCCTTGCGCGACGCCTAATCGTGTCTTGTAACGATTGCCGGGGTTGACTCTTACACAAACAATTTAGAGAGCTAATGTCTTATTGCGTCAATATTACTAAATTTGGAAATATTGGAACTATCATGTCAAAATTAATAAATATAATGATTTTCTACTTATCTATTTATTTCCTCGGATAGGAAATAATATTTATGAATACTCTTCTAGGAATACTGCAAGCCTGACACCAATAAATATCTCACATCGCTGCTAACTAATCATTTGTTACCAATTAAGCCCCTTGACTAAACGTAAGATGACAAAGGCCACAATCTCTCACGTTGTGCTTTTCTTCTATATAATGTACGGTGCGTATGCAGTAGCTTTATTACGTAAAAAGCGACCTTTTTGTGAGCCAGTTCAGATAGTCAATACAACGATGAATGCTAATTAAAATTGCGCATTTATTCCCATCTCGCCTCGTGCCCTTGGTGCCTCGATGACAAATAAAGCAAGGATGCTTCATAAAAAATCCTCAGTAATGATGTTAGATCCAGTTCAAATTAGTAAGCTACTCATCGTGCGGATGATTATGGGCCGATGGTATTTCGAAGAATGAGATGGGAAGAACGCAGTAGGCAGATCGCTAGTCTTCGGGCATGATTAAACGAATTTTAAGTCAAGTAGATCCGTTAAGATATTTTGCAGCTACACGTGGTCACTTGTTTTGCCACACAATAATTGCGAAGTGACTCGTCTTGCGCCCTATGAACCTATAATAATCGAGTCAGGAAGATCCTCTTCATTCATACATATCTTTCGCGGTGTCCTTCTATTGTACTACGTTTGGAGACAAGCCGCCACGATCGACTCGAAATTAGAAGCCTTCTAACTGTAATATGTTTACATCCGACCAAGCCGTCCAGCCGCAACAGTTGCGTCAAGACGGTGTTTAGTAGAGCGACAAAAAAGATTCTGTTGCGCACTGGCTTTACTCATTCCATCCGACCGACCGACACACCAATTAATAAGATACATTGTACAAGAGCAAGTATTCGTAGGAATACGACCGAATCTCAAACAAGAAAACTCTCCCGCAGCCGTCCACCGGTCTTAAGAACATTTTGTCGCTGCTGTGCTCGTAAGTATTCTTATACAGGCACGTTGGGCGACTACAGTATCTTTAGCGCAACACGGCCGCCCTTCGTCACAACAGAAAGGGCCTGCTAACAAACACCATGAACCAAAGCTGCAACGCCACCGTCATCAAGCACGAGTCGGCTGCCTTTGGGCTGCCGGCCGGCTTGGACCGCTCGCCCCTCCAACGTTTCGACATTAGCGACTTTGAGAGCCACCATTTGAATGAAACGATCGAGGCGCTAGCGCCCGTGCTGGCGCTCGACGCGTCAGACGTCGCCATGTTCGCCGAGCCAGCTGACATTAGCCTCCCAGCCACGCCCAACTACAGCAGTACTGATAGTGCCGACAGCATTTTTTACAGCAATAGAGCTATACCGCACCGCAAGACTCGGCCCCGCCGTCAAAGGCTTCGCACGGCGTCAGCTGCGTCGCCAATGCTGCACCAACACCACTTTAAAAAGGCCTTGCGAAAGCAGGTGCACGAGTTGCAAGCTACGGTCTACGACATGCAGACACAGGTGGACTGTGCGGCCGCTGAGTTTAAGCAGCTTGCAGAGCTTGTGAACCAATTCGCTCAACAGCGAAGGCAGGAGAAGCAAGAGCAGGAGGGTGTTCGGAGGCGGGCCGAACAACTTCATGATGACCCTGAGATAGGCGTGGACCTAGTCGAACAGCGGAGACATTTTCGTGCGCAAGTTCAACACGACCAGGAGCAGTTTGAGCGCGAGCAACAAAGGTGCTATGAGTGCCAATCGGTTCCCGAGCAGGAAACATTCCGGTTCTAGATTCCATCGTGGGCTTCTCTTCGTTTCATATTTCAAAATGCGTCTTTAAACGAATTACAACGCAAAATAGCTGTGTCAAGCTATTAAAATATCACCGATTATGCTTCATAGTGTAACCATCACAAAGTTTGACTCGCAAGATCGTTTAGCTGGGAGGACACCAGTTTATACGATGTTTGCCATAATTGAAACCTGCTTAACCAAATTGCACAAATATAAGGAAAAGCACATTTTCGATTTTTTTTAAGTATCGTTGTCGAAAGTAAAAAAGGCTTCAGATCGAGTTTATTTGCTTTTCGCACAAGTTAATTTACAACAGCCCCACTGATCTATCTGCGGTAGCCGTGTTTGAGTTTGCAAAAATTTTCGGTCGAAAAACGTACCGAGGCTACCTACCCTCTCGATTTCCTCGGCATCACATGTCCTGCATAAAAATATTATGGCCACTGTAAATTACCATAACTCATCCCAGCCCATCTTCGCAGAGTAATCTGATGTATTGCGATATAAGGAATTGTATGTGGCAAGCGTTGTCCTTTTATTAGTCTCAGACGCTGCTCTCAGCCGCCGCAAATTCCAACAGCCTCTTGAATTAATTGCCTACCGTATCCATCTTGCGCAAATAGGTCTCCTGGAATATTTTCTTGACGGCACTCCAAACCTTATTTTATATCGAAATTTAATGGAGAACGAGCGGTTTGTGCATCGTTGTTGAATAGCAACTTTAAATTGATTCGCGAAAAAGCAAAGCCCGTATAATCGAAAACAGAATAGTTTGCGCTATTTTTTTTAAGTTGACAGCAAACGGTTCAAGTTGTAAGCCTGATACTCGACGAATTAGATGTGAAAGTTTTGCCTTTCAGCTTTAGTGACCTTGTTCAGTCGCCCGACACTTCAAATTAAAAGTACGTGATGCAGATGCGAGCATTATGTCATGTCGAATAATCGAGAGATGGCAGTTGTGAACAAGATATCGTGAATATTGCATGCACCAGACGCCATATGGCATCTTAAAGCGGGCTACTGACGTGTGTGATACATTTTGAAAAAAAAAATCAGTACGCTACAAATCATCCCAAATGTCGTCAAGTTTCAAAAAGACGGACTTTTAGTATACACGAAATTGGGTGGCTACGGTTGCATCATTCATTTTGTGGCTACACAGAAGCGCAACAGAGGAATATCTTTAGTTACTTGCCGTGCTTTCTCGTTTCAATTCCTCATTTAAGCCTGTAAAAAGGTGCTATTCAATAGAAAGCAGAATGCACGTCGCATGTATCATGAAGTTGATTCTTTCATTAATAAAAGCAGTGAAACAAGGCCACTTTACTCATCTTTGCCAACGCTTTTTAGTTGGATGCATGCCCAACTGAAACCTCGTTTAGGCTACCCTTCTCGTCCTCCACTTGCTCTGCTTCATTTGCATATACCTGCATATCAATCTCCTCGCATAAATTTATGGGTGTGTAGCGCATGCCCATGCATAAAGGCCCTTGAAGCTCAATCTCAATGTTCGAACAGTTTTAGACGACATATCCACTCCTACTTCATCGCTTGCGCTGCTAGTTCCCTAAAGAAATTTCCTCTCTCGATGCTTGTATTTGGACGTCTTCTGCCTCATCCATTCGTCGAATGGATTCGTTCTTGTCCGCTTCAACTTTACAGCCTTGGCGGATCAACTCGCACCTTGCCAATCTCATGCTCGAGAACACGTCGCAACCAATTATTAGTACCGTGCATCAATCTGGCGTACGATCGCACTTTCGTCCTCCCGGTCATTTCCTCCTTATGCGACGTCGCTGCCGCAAGTTTGTCTTCGAACACCGCAAGTTTCTGAGAAACTATTGTAGCCAGTCCTCTCTACCTTTCAATAGATGCCGTGATGTCCATCCCACGTCACAGTCACTATCTTCTTGCACAGCACACCTTCTCATATCGTATTTAAAAGGGTATTTACAGTACGGTACGTTGAATCCGCACCCATAAAGCCCATCATTCTCCCGCTACCAACGACGGAATGCGTGCGAAGTTGCCTGCTCCTGCCCTCCAAGTCAGCGACTGGATCGGTAACTACTGAGTTGCAATATTGTAAACGCGGTTGTTTAAAGCAGTGATTTTATGTGTAGATGTCATGGACGAAGACGGGATTTGGAATGTGGCGCAGGTTTTGCGACTGCCGACGCCTGAGACTGTCGAGGTCAAGTACGACGGCTGGGGAAATGAGTACAATGAAAAGATGAGGTGTGATAGCGAGCGCATTGCTCCCTTTCACACGCACACTTGGGCTGTCAAGTGCTGGGCCAAGATGGAGACTTGGCCCTGGTGGCCCGCACTGGTGACGGTGAGAGCCCCTGGATCAGCGCAAGGCTCGCTTAATTTAAGGCTTGAAAAACGACTGCTCGTAGATTTTCTCGATACAGAAGAATTCACCGAGCGGTGCCGGTAAAAAACAAATTCCTTTCATTCCCGGGCGCCTTTTCTTACGTCTGTGGTTCCTTTTCAGATGTTGGGTGGAAAAGAGCAAGATAGTACCTTTACGTCAGGAGAGAAAGAAAGTGTCAGGATCGATAAAGAATCGAAAGAATATTGATAAAAAGTTTAATTCCTTGGAACTTTCCACGAAGCTACTGGCGTCGTGCGACGCAGGAGAAGATTTCCCAAAGTTTGCAGAGGGTACATTACCGGTGCAATTTAACACGAATTTTACAAGACAGACGGCAAAATTACGAAAAGAAATGGGAGAAGATGTTTGGATGCGTAAGTTTGCTGATAATAGGATTTTACACGCGGCAACGCACGCGTATACGCCAGTTCTTACCGACAAGAACGACTTATTGAGTAAAACTGATTCTAAGGCAGTAAACAGTCTAAACGCAAGTCGAACAAAGGATTCTTGCATATTGCGTGGTCATAAAAAAATAGCAATCGCCACGCATACAGTTAAAGACGATGGCAATGTTGCGCCAATAGATCTCAAGAATGCATCAAAGAAAACTCTTTTGAATACAGTGAAAATGAAGCACTTTCAAAAAAGATCAAGATCGTTTGAAAATGACAAGGTTTTTAATAGCACCGATACCAGTCAATCGGAAATGTCTCACGCACCTAGCGCAAAAAGTCAAGACCACAATACTACGGAATTTCAATTTAACAAAATTACTGAAGACAGCACTTTCGAAGATAAATTTCTACTTGACAACCAGCTTATTCATGTGTCTACGCGAAAAAATAAAAATACGGCTGGAAATATAAAATCTTTTCAAAGATCGGCAAACTGGGCACCGTCGTACACCCCGCCATATGCTGGAATGCTCCCGCGCGAAAAAACAGAATTCAAACAAAATCTGTATCAATTATCGATTAACAAAAATGCTCGCACCGGCTCCCACGCTAAAAAAACTCATGCAATCGCCAGTCAAATTAACACTCAAACTTTCGCCGAAAAAAGTGTGCCGGCTGTTTTTCAGCAAGCTAGTGCTGCTGTAAAGAGAAAAAACAATGGCGATTCGAAAATGGTTAACAGAGTAGTAAGCCCACTGGAATGTCTTGCTCGATTGACGAAATCTACCTTACGCGATGAAATGAAGCTACGTGCAATTGAAGCAGCACTGAAAGACCGACTTTCGGAACTTTCAAAAAAGTCTGCTAGAGTTGAAAAAATGCGGAAAAAATGCGTCGCTTTGCGTACGTTGTAACATATTTTACGAATACCAACTTGTGGTGACTTATTTTTTTGAATAGATTTGCAAAAAAAATGGCCTGCTTTTCAAGATCAACCTTGCATAAAAAATAAGCTTCGTGAAAGTAGCTCAGTGCGAACTCTCAAATCACTTTCTGGTGATGAAAAACAAAGGAAATCGAAGCATTCTGTATTGCGAGAAAATCTGTCTACTACAGTCAAGAATATTGCTCCACAGTTACGAGCGATTGCGACAACAAATTCTGAGGTTCCGTGTGGCGTGCGGAGATTGGAGCTATTGCTAGATGATATTTTCTGCAACAAATTTGATGAAAGAATTCGTATTGCTGCGACTTGTACGTAATCTGTGTATCATCGTTTTTTAACAGCCGTATTATCATGCTGATGATGCGCTTAACTATGCCAGCTTTTGAGTT
>NC_090610.1:3851000-3859569 GCF_004359215.1 Bremia lactucae | reverse complement strand
AATGGTCTATACCTATTTATGGATAAGAATTCAGAAAATTACTATTTAAAGTAATTTCCTCCAAATATTATCTACCTTTTGGATAATATTATTTAACAATCTTCTATTGTTAATTTCATGTAACGATACACCCCGTTACAGCAGCAACACAGCAAATTACTTAAATGCGCTGGTTGGACATTCGGCACCAATATTTGCCGGTATGAAGCGAAAACAATATCGCGAGACCAAGATTGGTCAGCTGTGCTAGTTGCTCTGCTCAAGTTATCGTGCTGAAGACGGTCAAGTGAATTTGATTGACAGTCATTATGCTTGCTTAGATGAAAAGACGACATTCAGGCTGATGCTGAAGCCAACCGGCAAACTGTATAAAGTCGAAGAATTCAAAGCCAACGAAGCCAAGATCAAGGCTGAAAACAAACTTACCTGGGAATGTCGTAATATGTTTCTTCACCCAGCGAATGACGTGCTACTACACTTGACTATGACCGGCGGTTTGAATTATCGTCCGTTTCACCATCCCTTGCGTGAGGTCCTATCGTCAGTGTCGACTACAACAATGTATTATCATAATACCAGCCAGCCTATGAACGATGGGCAGCGTCTCGAAGCATTGGTGTCAGCGGCCGTCGTGTTGGCGAGTCATGTTGACGGACTCGGTGGCGTGGCATTACCGACATTTTTGGATCGGCTTTTGTACGAGTTGGGCGTCAGGTCACAAGATGGGAGAATCGAATTACCTCGAGGTGTTGAGACAAGCGGGAATTTGGTCGTTCCATTCCTGTCTTCTCCAAACGTGGAATGGCCAGCTTGGCTGCTTGATGACTAATTTATGAAGTTTGGCAATCTCGTCCGAACTATAAACAGGGAAAAGATCGACTTTCGATTTGTTTCCGGGGAGATATCTGGCGAATGCAAGGACCATGGACAGCCTCTGTCTCTCAATACAATAAAAGAGATACTGTCGCGTGTACCTGCTGATTCCAAAGTGCATTTGGTAATGACGAGAGCATTGCAAAAAGAATATTTTACGATGGAAGAAACATATGCAACATTTGTGTGAGAACACAATTTGTCAACAATGAATGTTTATCGCATTGCAGGTGGGTCGACGCTACAAGAAATAGTTGGGATGGAGAATCAAGAATTGCAGAAAGTACAATGCATGGATGATGGCAGCACAAAGCTTTGCGAAAAAAAGCTGGTCATTTTTATCGCGATTGGCACTGAAGGAATCTAGTCAATTGAATTTTATTTGCAGTTTGTTTGCTTTATGATCAATACAAATTGCTTTGACGTACATATATACAATGCGTCTTCCGAAAAACATCAAACAGATGGCGGCGTACCAATCTGCCCCAGCAGTAACGCCTGTACTAAATAACTGTAATGGGGCACACATTGTTGGAGATCCGTTGTTGTGGTACATTGTTTTTATGGGTAAAATACCCTTCTATCTAATTTTAAAGTAGTTATTTACTTATATCCCATTTATAATGGGTAATAAATGGCCAGATATCAATCTGGCGGCCAAAATCTATTTTTTTAATTAGCTGGGTAAGGTTTTAAGATTAGAATATTTAAATAAAGTTCAGTTCCCCTTTTGATCTAAAGCGTTCAGTGCCTTCCTATGGCTTGCGCATTGATCTGTAAGAGATAGAAGCCTTTCTAAGGTAAATCCTCTTGGGCACTAGTTGCCACTTGGTTCTACGAGCCCCTGAATCCCTTGAACTAGGATTCCTTAAGCTTTAATAGCTTGTACGACTCCCTGAGTTGTTAAACCCATAAGTTCAATGTAACAAAGTAAATCTCTGAGTCTGAAAGTCTTTCTCTGACTTTAAAAGCGAGGTAGCTCCGCTATATCCTTGATGCAACGCTCAACAGGGCAAATATGCTCTTTTTGTGCTGATCCTAAGCGATAAAGCACTGAAGGCTTGTCGGACGCCATCACATTTTCATCAATAGTATTTCCTTTTTTCTGCGGAGCGGTGTGCGAATCACCATTGTGTGGTGCAAATAGAGCGCGCAGCCTACTCATCCTAAATCTTACAACGTCTACAAAACTTCGATCCAACGAGGCAATCACAATGATTATAGGGGCAATTTGGGGTACGAGAAAGGGGTTCATTTTCATCAAACAGCCAAATTACTCAACTCAAAAGTGGCGACTCAATGATTGACTTTCAATCGACACTGTCAAAGTAAGCGCTGGCGAAGTTGCTCCAGGACACAAATGTCAGCAACGTCTGTGGTCCGAGTCGCATGTACGCTGGCACCCATCCCTTGTAAAGTTTACGCAGTCCTTCGTGTTTAATGGTTTTCACAAAGCAATTGGTCGCACTTTTATGCTCGTGATCAAGCATCTGCATCAGTCTTGTCCTGACAACATCTGCTGGTGCACAAGCTGTTGTTGCCACGAGACCAGCGACCATACTAGCCAGTATATGAGTCTGGACCCCGTCGTGCATTGGCACCACGTGTGTGTCGGGCTAAAGCTGCCCTAATGTTACACAGTTCCTGTCTAGTACACTAGGTGTACATAAGGGGATAATCAATTACTTAATTATAGTATTTAGGCCCAGCACTCGGGTGTGGCTCACATTTGTGACCAACCCTTGTGTATGTGATGCACATTGGTGCATTCACATTAGGAGGGATGACGCCCTGCGTCATCCGTTACGCAAGGTATTTAGAAAGATATGCTCGCAACACATATTTAGGGTTATCTATAGAGATGGCGTTTTGATTGGTAAAAACAGGTACTACTATTCAACCCGATAAAATATAAATTAGTCTGAGAACTACTTCCTGCTTGGTAAGTGCGCACGAGAAGTCGGATCATCGCTCCCGTGTCGACACTTTACTAGAGTACTTAGTGCGTTGGGTGAGGTCGCTAAGGCGCCCACAGGAACTACCTCACTGCACGTAAGATATGGCGGTCTAGCCGCTCCCTCGCTGTACTAGGGTGTGTGCTTAAGTAAAGCGTGACCGCATAAGACGTGCGTGCCTACACTTGGTACAACTTGAAATCCTTCCCACGATCCGCACCTCTGTGTGTACGTCAAAATGAGCCTCAATATCAATTAGGCTCATTTTTTTGGTGAAATTGACCGTTAATTGATAAACAAAATTTTGTGATTTTATTAGAAAGTCGTTTACCTTTTTTTCAGCCATTTTGTTTTTACCCACCTCTCCGAACATCTTCGGGAGGTGGCAACGGACAGAGGAGAGCCGCGTCCGAAGCACAGAGCCATGCTGTGGCGGAGTCCGTCACTCAGACTCAGACTGAGCTGAGGCATGAGCAAGCTCGGAACGAGGCTCTCATTAATCCTGTTGAAAGCATCTCAACAGGAATGTTCAGATGCTCTCTGCGCAGCCGCGTCAGCAGAGGCCAATTTGAGCGGACCCGCCCAAGTTCGACGTAACCGCAGCGTACACGATTGTCTACTCACTGATAGCCGTGAAGCAATGCGGTGTCGTGCAGCTCATCGAGAACGACAGCCGGATGGTGCTATACGCCATGTTACATCTACGCGGTAAGACCTCAGAGTGGGCTTACTCGGCGCTTATGGCGGACAGAAAGGCGTTTCATACATGGGCGAGCTTTAAGAAAAAAATTCGCGCTATGTACCAGCCGCCGAACAACGAAGTGTTGCTACATGCGCTTTTTTTTAGAGCGCGACAGGCGAAGCGATCACTGCAAGAGTATGTGCAAGATATGCTCTCGCTGTTGGCGTCCATAATCGTAGGTCCGATATCGGAGCACATTAAGGTGCCCACGTTTATGGACGGACTACGGCATGGCACATCGCGACAGGCCCTTTTCAAAAAGGTGCCGTCGACGATGGAAGAGGCAATCCAAATTGCCTTAGTTGAGGAGCATTCCTACAACAGTGCCTCGGCGAGCTTGTGCACCTGCGAGAGGCGTATGCAACTGATGTCGTGTCAAACACAATTGAGGGTGCGTTGACGGGATGTCAAACGTCACCAATTCCTACCCAGCTCGTAGAGACTGAGGTAGTGAAAAGGACGATGACAAGTAGTCATGCGTCCGAATGTCCTGCACAGAGGCGAGAGTCTGTGGCAGTAGACGGCGAGCTGACAGGAAGTCATGCGTCGCGTAAACCGGCTT
This sequence comes from Bremia lactucae, assembly GCF_004359215.1. NCBI lineage: Eukaryota > Oomycota > Peronosporomycetes > Peronosporales > Peronosporaceae > Bremia > Bremia lactucae. The sequence goes on along the minus strand of NC_090610.1, from coordinate 3,855,437 downwards.
GCCTGGAGTTGGGCAATGCAGACGTTGTCTGTTTTAAATGCGGCAAGCGCGGCCATATGATGGCTCGCTGCTATAACAGGGTCCCTGCTGGGGCGAAGACGCCCAGCAAGAGGACTCCCTTTCCAATTGGCGATGACAAGAACCAGCGTGAGAGACGCATGAGTTCTGCATCGACCACTTAGGGGTCAGGAAATACAGGAGCGCAGTAGAAGCGGGATGCCCTACTGACGCGGATTCTGAAGCTACCCCTAAGCTTAAAGTTGTGGAACAAATGTGTAGCATAGTCCCTGAGGTCTCGAAATTTCGGACCTCAACCCTGCTGGTCTATAGCGCTCAAGTAGGAGGCTATGACCAGGTGATGACCCTCCGAGTGGATTCGGGTGCATCACAAATTTTGTGAAACTCGCGGCTCTAAGAAAGAGACCGGCGATGTTTGAGTCGCTTTGCCAGGATGGCAAGCGAGAAGAGGCGACCGTTCGTTTAGCGAACGGCGCGCTCGTTAAGTCTGAGGGAGTTCAGGTAGAACTCGCCTTCAGCTTTAGTGACTTCTCTTGTAAAGAGAAGTTCACAGTGCTAGGNCTACATGGGCGATCTTTAAGACAAATATTCGTGCCATATACCTGCCGCCGAACAACGAAGTGTTGCTTCAGGCGCGCTTCTTTGAAGTGCGACAGGCGAAGCGATCTCTGCAAGATAATGTGCAAGAGATGCGCTTGCTGTTGGCGTCCAGTACCGTAGGTCCGATTCCGGAGCACATTAAGGTGCCTACGTTAATGAACGGACTACGGCATGCCCCACAGCGACAGGCCCTTTTCAGGAAGGTGCCGTCGACGATGGAAGAGGCAATCCCAATTGCCTTAGTTGAGGAGCAGTCCTACAACAGTGCCTCGGCGACAGCTTGGTATAAGCGGGGTGAAATGCCCTACTGACGCGGACTCTAAAGCTGCCTCTAAGTTCAGGGTTGTCGAACAAATGGGTAGCATAGTCCCTGAGGTCTCGTAATTTCGGACCCCAACCCTGCTGGTCTAAAGCGCTCAAGTAAGAGGCTATGAATAGATGACGACCCTCCTAGTGGATTCGGGTGCATCAAACAAGTTTGTAAAACTCGCGGCTCTAAGAAATAGACCGGTGATCTTTGATTCGCTTTGCCAGGATGGCAAGCGAGAAGAGGCGACCGTTCGTTTATCGAATGGCGCGCTCGTTAAGTCTGAGAATTCAGGTAGAACCCGCCTTTAGCTTTAGTGACTTCTTTTGTGAAGAGAAATTCACAGTGCTGGGTATAGAGAGTCGGTATAACCTCATCCTAGGCATGCCATGGTTGGCAAAGCACCAACTATGGACAGACTGGCGTACACGCACAGTTGCGAACTCTACGCAGGACACCGGAAAGGATGTGCTCCTGCGAGAGGCGTATGCAACTGATGTCGTGTCGAACACACTTGAGGGTACGTTGACGGGATATCAAACGTAACCAAGTCCTTCCCATCTCGTGAAGACTGGGGTAATGAAAAAGGCAATGACAAGAAATCATGTGTCCCATAGTCCTGCACAGAGCCGAGATCCGTTGCCAGTGGACGGCGAGTTGACAGGAAGTCAAGCGTCGCATGAACCAGCACAGTGCCTAGAGCCTGGTGCGGTTGGAAGGGGTGCGTTAGCCAGGAGAGCAACGGCACCCGCTTCCCAGTCAAAGGTCGTGGTGACTCGAAGAACGAGTACCCGAAAGATTAGGACGATCAAAGGCATGTCTAAACTAGTGACCTTTAGATCAGATCTTATTAAAGAGGTCGGGCCTTCGCACGAGGTGTTCGTGGCCGTCAAAGACGAAATTGCGGAGGCATCTTCAGTTGAAGTGCTCCAGCTAGTCTGTAAATCTACCAAGGAGATAGTAAATCTCCCGGAGATGTCGTGGGATCTGTTCCTTGCCGAAATAACGGAAGGAAAGATCCACGAAATAGTCACACCAGTTCCAGAAGAGAACTTGGTGGACTGTTTCTCGTCGTCCACAATGGACGAGAGCGTCCTAGAAACGGACAAGAAGAAACGGTTCGCTGCTTAAGGCTGGGATGCCTTGAGAGACAGTCCGTTCTTTAAGGTTCCATGGAAACATCGCGATGTGTTGCTAGAAGAAGTGCCGAGCCGCCTACCAGCAGATAGGGACATCGGGCACGAAATAGACATCGAATCTGGCACCAAGTATTGTGTGACCAGGCAATGGCCGTTGCCGAAAGAGCAATTCGATTATATCAGTGAGTTCATGACAAGCGAGCAAAGGCGGGACATGTGCGTGACAGCAAATCGCCTCACTGCAGCCCGACCTTTTGTGTGCGTAGAACCAGAGGTGGATGGCGCGTGGTTCAAGCTTACAAAAAGCTGAACACGGCGACCACACCGGCGCAAACGCCAATCCCGCGGAAAAGATGTTTTGTTGAACTTCATGTGAAAGTCAACTATCTTTTTCGCGTTGGTTTTAAAGGATGGCTACTATCAGGTACTCGTGAGAGAGTCCGATGTAGCCAAAACAGCAGTAAGCACCTCAAGCGGTATGTTTTGGGAGTGGCTTGTGAAGCCCAAAGGTTTAAAGAACGCACCAGAGACCTCCAACCGAGTGGTGGCTCACGTGATGCGTCAGCACCGTGCCTACGGGCACCATTACTTTTGACAATGCATTCGTGCATAATAGGCCGAGGACGGGCTGAGCGCAATAGAGTCGCACAAGCGTCATTCAGACGCTGTTGCAGACTTTGAAGGACGCCCAATGTACGTCAACTTGCAAACGTGCGTCATATGGGTTCCCGAGATACCTGTGCTGAGCTGCATCATAGGTAGCCATGGTGTACGAGCAGACCCAGACAAGGTAAAATCGGTTAAGGAATGGCCAATCCTACGGCAAGTGAAGGATTTGCGCCAATTCCTAGGGATGGCGCATATTAGAGCTCGTGAAGGATCGCTAGCTTGCGATCTGTGTCATGAGGCACATAGATTCTCAAGGGATCACAAGGTGACAGCTGATGCCATAACTAGTGGGCATCTGGGCCGTGAAAAGACATTCTTACGAGTGTCAGAGAAATATATAGTTGGCCACCCATCTATATATAGGTGTGGTAGCCACACCTATATCGATGGGTGGCCAACTATATCCGCTCTTGCGAACAGTGTCAGCGCATTAAGCCTGCACCGTCCAGCAGTGCGCCTCTGAAGCCGCTACCGATTTCAACCAATTGTTGGAAGTCAGTAAATCTGGACTTCATGTTTGGCATGCCGCCCGATCATAAAAATCGGACGGGGCTAGTCGTCTTAGTAGACAGACTGAGCAAAATGGTGCATTTAGCACCATGTAAGACATCGATCACAGGCAAGGAGGCAGCTCTCTTATTCCTGGATCATGTTTACCGACTACACGGGATGCCCGAGTCCACAGTATCGGACCGGGATCCAGATCCACGTTTTACGTCTGGTTTTTGGGGACATGTATTCGAGCTGCTAGGTAGCAAGCTCCACATGTCGACCGCAGACCGATGGCCAAACAGAACGTACCAATCGGGTCGTGGCGGATGTCTTGCGCACTATAGCAACTCCCAAAGAGTGGACAAAGCAATTTCTTTTTGTGGAGTTCGCTATAAATAACAGTGTCCACGCCAGTACGGGTGAGACACCGTTTTATATTAATGGAGTGCGCCATCCTCGGACGCCAATATAGTTTGTGCGCAGCCCGAGTCTAAGCGGGGAGGGCCCCTCGCTATGCTCGGTGCGAAAGAGGGACATAGTTTCGTCAATATGACCCATGAGGGTATCATCTCAAAGATAGAAACTTGCCCTAGTGACCCTGCCAGTTCAGCAGTGGTCAATAATACTACGCCTTATGACCGACCCCTTGGCGGTATCATAGGCGAGTTTGATGCTAAAAGCGTAAGCGAGGCTCAACGCTTTGTGGATGAGCGATTAGCCATCACACGTAATGTCCGTGACGCAATGGCAAGCGCACAGGACAAGCAAAAAGAATATGCGGACCGAAATGGTCGCAATAATAATGAACGCTTTAGAGTGGGTGAAAAAGTACTATTAAGTACTGCTACCCTACCTAAAAATGCAATTTCTGTACTACCTGGAGGTACTACGAAGTTGTTGCCGCGTTTCATTGGGCCCTTTACGGTGGTTGAAGAGGTTGGAGACCTAAATTATAGGCTCACCCTTCCCCCGTATATGAAGACGCACCCCGTATTTTACGTGGGTCGTCTGAAACGGTATGTAGACCCAAATGAGGTCACATACCCCCATCTGGTTAAGGAGACCGATGGTGACGCCGACTGTGAGTCGAGCGTCGTTCGGGTGAGGGGGACGGTGAAGGCGAAAAGCTATCAGACCGATTCCTCCCTCCACGAACAGGACTTGGAGAGCGAGGGACATCACGCGAGTAACGCGGATCCCTCAGCATTATCC
>NC_090610.1:3840305-3850660 GCF_004359215.1 Bremia lactucae | reverse complement strand
CGTTTTACGTCTGGTTTTTGGCGACATGTGTTCGAGCTGCTAGGTAGCAAGCTCCACATGTCGACCGCAGATCATCCCCAGACCGATGGCCAAACAGAACGTGCCAATCGGGTCGTGGCGGATGTCTTACGCACTATAGCAACTCCCAAAGAGTGGAGCAAGCAATTGCCCTTTGTGGAGTTCGCTATAAATAACAGTGTCCACGCCAGTACGGGTGAGACACCGTTTTATATTAACGGACTGCGCCATCCTCGGACGCCAGTCTCGTTTGTGCGCAGCCCGAGTCTTAGTGGGGGAGGGCCCCTCACTATGCTCGGTGCGAAAGAGGGACATAGTTTCGTCAATATGACGATGACCCATGAGGGTATCATCTCAAAGACAGAAACTTGCCCTAGTGACCCTGCCAGTTTAGCAGTGGTCAATAAAACTACGCCTTATGACCGACCTCTTGGCGGTATCATAGGCGAGTTTGATGCTAAAAGCGTGAGCGAGGCTCAACGCTTTGTGGATGAGCGATTAGCCATCACACGTAAAGTCCGTGACGCAATGGCAAGCGCACAGGACAAGCAAAAAGAATATGCGGACCGAAATGGTCGCAAAAACAATGAACGCTTTAGAGTGGGTGAAAAAGTACTATTAAGTACTGCTACCCTACCTAAAAATGCAATTTCTGTACTACCTGGAGGTACTACGAAGTTGTTGCCGCGTTTCATTGGGCCCTTTACGGTGGTTGAAGAGGTTGGAGACCTAAATTATAGGCTCACCCTTCCCCCGTATATGAAGACGCACCCCGTATTTTACGTGGGTCGTCTGAAACGGTATGTAGACCCAAATGAGGTCACATATCCCCATCTGGCTAAGGAGACCGATGGTGACGCCGACTGTGAGTCGAGCGTCGTTCGGGTGAGGGGGACGGTGAAGGCGAAAAGCTATCAGACCGATTCCTCCCTCCACGAACAGGACTTGGAGAGCGAGGGACATCACGCGAGTAACGCGGATCCCTCAGCATTATCCGTTTGAAAAGGTTCAAGCGAGTCTTCAGGCGTTCATAACCCTGACGAGCGTTCGTTCGGACATCAACGAGATCCGAGGTCAGTCGTGAGGCTTGACTCTCGAGATCCGCAATACGTCGTTCACCAGCGTTTAACGCATGCGACTGAACGGACGAAGGTAAGGCAGCCGCGAGTAAGTGGGCGAGATCGCCACTCCTATCGGGCGCCACCTGCACTGATGGATGCCGGTGGGAATCAACGCTTCCTTGTTGGAAGGTTGCTTGCCCACCGCTCCGTGAGGCAAGGGTATCAGATCCTCGTCCAATGGAAAGGTTACCCGAAGAGTTTCGACTCTTGGGAACCGATCGATACCCTGTGTTTTGATGTGCCCGGCTTGGTTGCTGCCTATGAAAACGAGCACCAGCTGAGGCCACTTCGCTGGTCTCAAATGGACTAGCAGAAGTAGCGTTGTGAGAAGAAACAGGGGGTACAGTACCATTCATGATTTCTTTCACACACAAACGGGCGAAATTAATTCGCTGCGGAAGCTGTTTCATCGCATCGGAAGGCGGATGAATGCGGCGCAGGAATTCCGCCTCGTATTGGTCGGGCGTTTCATTTGAACGCAACACGACCGATATCGGGAAAATACGCCCAAGCGATTTTCCCTGAGCCCTCCATGATTGAAAGACGCCATAGTAATTATGTGCGTCTTGGGTGCATTCACATTAGGAGGGATGACGGCTAGCGTCATCCGTTACGCGAGGTATCTATAAAGATACGCTCGCAATACATATTAAATGACATCTATAGAGATAACGTTTTAATTGGAAACATTGGTATTTGTATTTAATTCTATTAAATATAAATCAGTCTGCAAACTACTTTCTACTTGGTAAGTGCGCACGAGGAGACGGATTACCGCTCCCGTGACGACACTTAACCAGAGCACTTAGTGTGTTGGGTGAGGTCGCTTACGCGCCCACCACAACTACCTCACTGCCACAAGAGAAGCAGGTTAAACCGCTTCCTCGCTGTGCTAGGGTGTGTGTCTAAGTAGAGCGTGGCCGCATTACGACGTGCCCGCCTACANGTTTGGATGGGCAATAATGCCGCATCATCACTCCTCATGAGCTCGTTGTCCGCATCACTACTATGAGGTGACGGCAACGGTGTCGACTCATTGTAGTCGACAATGAGCGACGGATCAACATCCTCACTGTTAAAGTGGGATGGATCCTTTAGCCCTGTTAACGCGACAGCCGCAGTGGCTGTCTGCGTTCCGACTAAGGCATTTGACGCGGCCGGCGAATTAACGCGGCGCGTGCGCTTAGTGCGAGGTTGTGTGGGCGTCTTCGCAGACGACCCACCAACGTGGCCCCTTTTAGGTGGCATCTTGGGCGCCGTGTATAGAAACACGTGCGCGAGAGTGATCGAGTGAACTAGCGGCGCGTAAAGCTGCTCGCAGTTCCTCTCTCTACTCTGTCGAATTTAAAAATGTAAATTCGTTCTTAAAGAGGGGGATGGTGTAACGGGCTAGAGTTGCCCTAATGTTACACAGTCCCCATTAAGTACATTTGGTACTTAAGGGGATGGTCAATTACTAAATAATAGTAATTAGACCCAACACTCGGGTGTGGTGCACATTTGTGACCAACCCTTGTGGATGTGATGCACATGGGTGCATTCACATTAGGAGGGATGACGCCCAGCGTCATCCATGATGACGGCTAGCGTCATCAGTTACGCGAGGTATCTATAAAGATACGCTCGCAATACATATTAAATGATATCTATAGAGATAACATTTTAATTGGTAAAAATAGGTATTTGTATTTAATTCTATTAAATATAAATCAGTCTGAAAATTACTACCTACTTGGTAAGTGCGCACGAGGAGACGGATTACCGCTCCCGTGACGACACTTTACCAGAGTTCTTAGTGTGTTGGGTGAGGTCGCTTGCGCGCCCACCACAACTACCTCACTGCACGCAAGAGAAGCAGGTTTAACCGCTTCCTCGCTGTGCTAGGGTGCGTGCTTAAGTAGAGCGTGGCCGCATTACGAGTGCCCGCCTACAACTTCTGATGAAGATGTAACAATCTTCGGCACAGCCTTTCGTCTCAGAGCAAGCTCTTTTAATCCACACTGGAATCATCTGTTACGTCTGAAACAAGCCAACCCTGGGTGTGTACTCATCAGCACCAGCAGCATCAACAATCAACAGCTGTTAAACATGTAGATTTAGATTAAGTACCACAACAATTCAAAAAATCGCAGTGTTTTAGTTTTGATTTATTTGCTTATATTTTAATTATTTTTTTCCATGTTTTCGGACAAATTAAAAGCTTGCATGAACACCGTAATTAACGTGTGTTTACGAACTGGGTTGTTTGTGATACAACTCGCTAAGAGTTGTATGTGCTGGGCATAAGCGTGAACATCACGCTTGTCTTGCTTGAGTTTCAGAAGCTCTGATCGAGCTCTGAACTCAGCCCTAGGCAGTTCAAACGTCTGTTTGAGCCGGGCTTTAAAAGCCTCTAGTGACCCAAAGACATATGGGTCGCGCAACGTAAGGCCTAGTGCCCAAGTTTTGGCGCGACCTGCCAAATTTGATTAAGCAAATGCAACTTGCATTTGCTCGCCGACGATGAGACGAGTCCTTATGGCATTGTCCAACTCGACGAATCTTCTTAAGAGAAAGTCTTCTTCGACTCCCACATACTTAGAGTTGTCTATCTTTAAGGCTTCGGGATGACGCATACGCGTCATCCCAGGGACAGGGGTCTGTATCTGTTGTAACCTCAACAGTTTTGCCTGTTGAGAGCCTTGCTGACTAAGCAAAGCTACCTTTTTCCTTCGCCTCGCCAAGTTCATGTTGTATGAATTTGGGATGGCTAAATGGAGGGCATCTCCGCCCAAACCGGACAGCATGGCCAAGATGGCATCGTTCCCTACGGTCGAACTCCTTCGTTCGACCGCACTTCTTTCTACGTCACTTAGAAAGGAGTAGCTATCGCGCGAAACGTGATGCGTATTTCCATTATCAGACAACATGTCCATGTTAGATGATTGGAACTGTGGCCCTTGGACGGACCACAAAGTGCTACCAGGTGAAACGGGGTACTGCCGACTTGTACTGCTTCAGTACAAGTCCACTTCGCACTGCCTCAGTGCGAGTGGTGCCTCACGTCACTTCACGAATACCAGTACGTGCAGAGGAAGTCTGCTCTTTAAAACAATTGCTTTAAAGAGAGTGAATTAAAAACTGTATTAATATAATTAAGTTCTTCTTGTCTATCTACTTAATACTAATTGTAAACTAATACAAAATATGTACTAAAAGTCTAATCTGTCTTTCTCGTTGCGCGCGTCCAGCGCTGACTGGACCGCGGAGAAAGTAGATATAATGGTCTTTATCTGCCAATGGATAAGCCTTTAGAATATTACCATGTAAAGTAATATTCTACAAATATTATCTACCTTTTTGATAATATATAAATTTACAACCTTTAAGTGTTAATTTCATGTAACGATACACCGGTACACCACTCAAGTGAGCAAACTTTTCACGCGTAGACCACAATTAAATAATGTATGGTAATAGTGACAATATTGTCTATAAAGATAACATATTATTTTTTCTCCATTTTTGCTCTTATAGGGAATAATATTTGAGCTACCTGTAATCCTCAAGAGTATACTATAAACTTGTTTTAGGTTGCTAAATAGGTGCAAGCCATTTGCTATTTTAAGTGCAACCCACTTGCCAAAGCCACTCTTGGCGCTTTTTATCGGCCTCTTCTATCTAATCAAGCGCCTTCATAACTCGTTGAAGCTTGGCGTTAAACCCTCAAGTTAAGTATTAGCAGCACCTTACGACAGCGGGCCTGTATTGACAACTAAAAATGTGGATTGTAACACACTTAGCTACAACAGATGTCGGCCAAAATGCCTCAAGAGTATTAGATCTTGCATAATATATATATATATATATAACATATATGTGTGCTATCGCGTGCTAGCAAGAACGATGTCATCGCGAAATATTTAATGTAAGGTCCTTTGCTAATTTCAGTGGCACCGTCCATCTCAATGGACCCATAGTACTAGAGTTATAATTGTTTGTTTAAAAAATCGTGTCCTGACGAGTAGCCGATTTCGCAACAATAATCATTTGCTACGAATTGCTGGTGACTGCTGCTTTTTGATACATCGAAAGTCCTGCTTACCATTCTTGCAGTAAGGGCAATGTTCGTTTGGCTTGTAATCCAATGAGCGCTGATCCTCTTCGGTCAATGGACTACGACAGGTAAAACACGGTATGACCGCCGCCTCGGTAAGATCTGGCTGGAGTGCCACCCGGTCGTCAAAAATGTAGCAATCGCCCTTGTAGTAAGCCCCGCCCACTTTTTCAAAATATTTGAGGATGCCACCATCGAGCTGATAGACGTTCTGGTGACCCTCATTTTGCAATGCATAGGACGCTTTCTCGCACCGCACGCCGCCAGTACAGAACATCACAATGGGTTTGTCCTTTGGCACGTTCTGTAATTGCGTCTGCGCTTTGTGTGGAAACTCGCGAAAGCTTTTGAGGTTTAGATTCATGGCATTTTCAAATGTTCCTAATCGCACTTCGTAGTCATTCCTGCATTAAATAATCAATCCATTTTTAAGTTTTTGGTATACTTCTTACAGCATATCACTGCCACACCTTGTATCTAAGACTACCATGTCCTTGCCGTTGTCCATCCATGTTTTAAACTCTTTGGCTGAAATGTGTGCTGACAATCCGTTGACCGCAGGATTGATTTCCTTGATGCCCATTGAAATCACTTCTTTTTTAATCTTAATGAGCATTCTTGGTAGCGTCACACGCTTGGAATACGATTCCTTAAAATCCAATCCTTGCATTTCCGGGTTAAGACCCACGATCGCGCCTTTCATGGCCTCTACAGCTTCCGAGGTTCCCGATAATCGAATATTTACACCTTCAGTGGACAGTAATATCGTTCCACGAAGCTGGTCGTCCTTAAAACATGCTGCAATAGTAAGCAGTTGTTGCTTAAGCTGTCGCAATTGTTCCAATGGGAATACGCAGAACCCATAGCCAGATACATTTACATATACTGTGGGTTCTGCCATTCGTTCCTGAATATTTTTCCGAATACAGTCGTCTCTCATAACTTACTCCCCCGAAAACTATTAACCGCCGCTAACTTATATATTTGACGTCGACCGTGGTCGTTCTATGGTCGGTAATATAAAAGCTTACTTTAAATTTGATAACTCATAACCCTTGATAACACGGAATACGGAATAACAGTTATAAGAGGGAGACAAAATTCAAATCTAGTAATGATACTTGTGTTTTTATCCATTACTCTTTCGTGCCATTAAATCCCTCACAATATCTACGAATGCGTACAAGAGCTCAGAAGCGTGACCACATGGAGGAGTTAGCGGAGCAACTACAGCTCCGGATTCACGCACTTGAAGCAAAAAGTTTTCTTCGTCCTGTGAATGATACATTATCATCCCAAAAGAAGCGCAAGATTGACGTCGTGTCGACGTCCTCCTTTCCACTGAGCCCCCCCTTGCATGAGCCTCCCACCCCGATATTGACAGCTTTCAATTCCACAACAATCGGCACCACGATTAAAATCAGTCCCAACGACCGCACGGCAATGCGCAGGACGCTTAACTGCACGAAACAAATAAGTTCCAATCTAATTGACGCTCCTCAGGGAATACTACAACGGATCTGCTCGGGGCAATTGTTGCACAACCGTTTACCAATAGTCGAGCGTTTCAAGGAGCAAAAAATCATTCGTGACGTGCTTAAAAGTCATATAGCGCAATGCACAAGTGTCTTTCTTGTTGGACCTCCAGGAACGGGCAAGAGTTCGTCCGTGGAGGAAGTGCTTACTGAACAGGGCTTTATCTCCATCGAATTGGCAAAGCCAATGAAGCAAAATCGTGCAAGTGAATGCGTCAAAATTGCGGTGAAAATCAATTGCAGCACATTCACCGATCCTGCCGTTCTGTATGCTAAAGTAGCGCAAGGACTAAATGCAACCACTTGTTGGCAAGTACCAAGTCACCTTGACCCCCTTGAAATCGACAATTTCTTGGCAGGTCCCTGTCATGGGGGAAAATCAACGTCACACGTCATTGCCGTGGTGCTAGATGAAGTGGATCACTTGCTGCATCTTCCAAAGCGTATGCAGTCTTCCATTCAAGCTATGATTCACTTTTTCGTACGGTGGGCGGCAATTGATCCGCATACGCTCAAGTTTGTAAGTATCATGAATGGTATCGATCTGTATGAGCAAGTCGCTCGCATGCACGCGAGTGGCACAACAACTGCCCATGTCCCCGTACCGCGCGTCGTTTTTAGCTCGTATACGCACCAGGAATTGCAGCACATTTTGCAACGGTACGTGCAACACGCATGTACGAAAGAAGCCATTGTATTCGAGTGCATGGAGCCACGAGCAATTGAATGTATTGCTCGAAAAGTAGCCGCACGAGATGGTGACGCTCGTTTAGCGATCAGTTTGCTTCAGCAGTCCGCTCGTCATGCGCTTCAGCGTTGTAGCCGCGTAGAAACAAATGCAAACACGTATTTGAAAGACGCAAAGATTCTAATGCGTGATGTGTTTCATTGTGCCACGACAATGCTCTCGTCTCCCATTGTTTTACAAATTAAACAATTGCCAAGACAAGCCAAAATACTGCTCTATGTCATCACAACTCTAGCGCCCGGTAACGACGCGAATGAGCAATCGCATGCATCTTGTGATCTGATACAAGTTAGTGAAGAACTCGCACGTTTACGAAGGCAGCCTCCAACCGCGTGGATTCCTTGCTTGTCCCGCGAGGAACTACAGCGCCATCTGATGTCGCTCGACTGTTTTGCACTTATCAAGCAGCACCAACTCGCCATGTCAGTTCGAACAATTTGGACCCAACCAATCAAGTCTTGCGTCGCAATGTCCAACGTCTTGCGTGCTTTACAAGATGACACATCGCTTGCTACATTACTACGTCAGGCATGTTAGCACGTGCAACGAACGGTGTATTTACAAGTCGCGAATCCACCCATATTGGCGCAACACGATACGCACTACGACGACGACGACTACTTTTTTGTAGGGACGTTTTAACGACGTCCCGTGCTAATTGCAGCGGTCTCCGAGTGCATTTGATGCTCGAGAGCTTTCTGTGCCTTTTGCACGAGCAAGGCTAGTAAAGAGCGATCTTTTGCTGAACGCTGTTTAAGCCTTTCAAAGGCTGGCATGCGCTTGTCCACAGCATCTTGAACCGCACGTTGCAATTCACGGGAAATGAATTTTAAAATTTCGACACGATACATGCACGTTGTTTCGACATCCAAGAGCATGGGATCCGATGAACTTGACGAGGGTTGTAAAAGCGCGAGTTTTTGACGAATATCCGAGCCCACGGCAGTTGCCACGGCATCGGCATCGGCTTCACGGGTCGGGTCTGTCTGGTCGCAATGCACGCGCAAGAATCCCGTCACTCGCGCAGTAATGCAGGCCAAGAGATCGGCACGAATCTCGGACGCGATTCGACTAAGTTCACGCACAGCAACATCCTCGGGGGACCGAAGGCCAATCTTCGAGTGGGTCTTGGACACTGACGTTGTCGAGTCGAGTCGTGTTCGCTTGATTGGTGACTGCTTGGCTGTTCGAGGTGATTGTGGGAGGTGCCATCGCTGCTGCTTTCTTGGGTGTTGTTCTTGGTGTGGCTGCGTGTAGGAAGGAGTATTGATATACGGTCGCGGACTTGGAGTCGGTCGGCTCGTGGGGCTAAGCTTTACCATGAGTGACTGCACCGGACGTAGATACAAGGAACTTGACCCAGGTGTCCGAGGTGTCAAGAGTTCCCGTGGGGTTCCTTGTGGTTGATGTCCTTGACGTAATTGTAGTAGCGCTTGTTGAGGGCCATTTAGACTGGTACTTGTAGGTGGGATTGCAATTGATGGGAGGGTTCTGGCTTGACTTTGAGCAATCGAAGTCGATGCCTTAAAGCTCACGGGTTGAGTAAATTCGTGTCGAGTCGCACTCGTGTCTTTATCGTTTTCCAATCCGTTTAAACGCTGTAGTAAATGTTGTAGCAGTCCGTTTAATTGCTCATTTGTTCGTTGCATCTTTTGCATCTCTTCTCGTAACGTACACACGTCGGCTCGTAGCTCATCAAATTCCACGCGCTCGACCGGGAAATCTCCGCTTGATGGTGTCAAGACCCTCGTGTCACTTGGAGAGCGTCGTCTGATTTCACAGAGCAAATCTCTTCTGCCTCGAACAAAGCGTTCATGACGAAATTCCCACCAGTCTTTAGGACTCGCGTCTTCTCCCGTTTTCCCGTCATCCACTGTGGTCACAACGGACGTGGCCCGTACTTTCCGAAAGCCGTACAGATTCAATTGGCGCACAAAGGAGCTAAATTTTCGATGCTTAAAGTAGGTTGGAATCACGCGCTCTGCAAACGGCGTGGGCTGCTTGACGACAAAGCTGTCACCCTTGTCCGTCCAGCTCGCGACTTCGGGCGGACATCGCTCTAATAATTCGTACGTTTTCTCCAAGAATAAAGCTGCTTCCTCGCGTCGTGGCCTCTTCATGCTGCGTTCTAAACTGTCGTCCGGTGTGTTTAAAGTGTCTGGACTCGGGGAGGCCACAGTCGATGCCCGAATTCGCAGTGGAGGAAGCTCAGCGGCTTCTTCCTCAAATTTCGTGCCGCTTTCCATTGCCATGTTTCACTCTCTGCCAACGTCGGTGACTTCGATTGTGATCGTGACGTCTATTCTCTTTGCAATGAAATGCTGCGCGTCGGGATGTGATCCATTTCCCGTTTTGTTCTCGTTTTTGTCATTGAATAGGCCCCTTTTTGCACATCCAAGGTTTTAGTGCGGACTATCTTCCGTCTCTAACGATCGAGTTATAGGCGAAAGATGATAGTCAGTGATTCTATGAAGAGTCAGCGAGAACGCGTTTACAAAGGCAGATTTAGAAAGGACGCAGACTCTTTGACTGGACGTTGGAAAGGCAAGTACTAGAACCAAATCCTGGTAGTTTGAGCTCCCAGGATATTTTGATTGCGCAACGCATATTTGCCACAGCCGACAAATCACGAGCATGTTCATTTATTTTTTATATCTCTGCTGTTTAACAAGAAGCTCCACATTGCCGTCCGTGGTCTAGTTGAAGGGATAGTGGGCTGCAGAAAAGGCGCGTATTTTCGACGCATCTTCGAAAGTTTCTTGAAAAATAGAGCGTGCCAACCCACCTCGAGCTAGGTCCACCAAGCGGTGGACCAAGCCTTTGACTCCTGATAAATA
>NC_090610.1:3829203-3838533 GCF_004359215.1 Bremia lactucae | reverse complement strand
TTTTTTTTTCAAATAACTATACTTCTTTTGCCGCTTTTGAGAGAAATCGATGGAGAGTGACTTGCTTCTTTCCAGTAATCTGTATCCTTTCAAAATCGTCCAAAACTTCATTCAGTTTCCTGTGAGTCGTGGAAGTATCACACTCCCTCTGCATGAAGTACAGTTTACACAACCTTATTGCATCAAGGACGTCCTTGGCTTTCACGGGGGCTGGCACTTCGCTATCATCCGCATCGGGAATCCCTCCTTCCACTTCTACAGGCAAAGACAATCCATGTTCTTCCATTGTTACTGCCACAATGTCTTCTACGTCAGGACTATAGGCGACCTCTCTCTCCAAGGGGTTGTTGAGGATGGCGTTGATGTCCATTGGATTGCGGTACAGTTGATCATTCTGTAACATCAGGTCATCTGCAACATTTGCGGGGGGTTCGGTCGCCCTAGCAGGAACTTGGATGTTCAAGCTTGATGTCCGAATTTTGCAGTGATTAAAACAATTACGAATAGTTTCCTTGGTCACCATATTCCAGGCCTCCACAGCCCACACCATCGCCTTCAAAACATCCACTTTTTTATGCGCTTCCACATTGTCAAGTGTTTCATCCAGCTCCAATGCTCTTAGCAAGTTGCGATTGAAAATTTTCCTGTAAAAGGCCTTCAAAGTTCGAATAATGCCTGCATCACAAGGCTGAATTCGGGAAGTTGTGTTGGGCGGCAGGTAAAGGATTTTAACATTGGCCAGCTCCGGCAAGCTGTCAATTGGAACATGAGCAGGACAATTGTCCATAATCAGCAGCACCTGTCTTCTCCCCATCCTCCGATTAAACCATTGTAGCCATTCCAAAAACAATACACTGTTCATCCAAGCCTTCGGGTTTGCCCTGTAGTGGCAGCCAAGGTTCTGACGATTGATATTTTTGAGACAACGGGGATTCAAGTATTTCCCAATCACCCAAAGTGGGACACGATCTGAGCCATCTCCGTTGGCACAAACAACAAAAGTTAGCCGTTCCTTGTGCTGCTTGCGGCCCTCCAGTTGCTTCGTTGCAAGTGAACGATCAGCCTAAAGTGAGGAGGCAATAAATTTTAGTATTTGAAGTTGCTTCCAAAGTGATTTCAACTGGCCCCGACATACCTGAAGTCGGTAAAACAAACCCGTTTCATCCATATTGTAGATATCCTTCCATTCATACTGATCCAAAACTTCTCGAATTGCGGGTAAGGATTGCTCGAGTATCTCCATGTTAACCGAACCGCTCTCTCCATGTCTCACTCGCTCTTTGATTCCATATCGAGCTTTGAACCTGTTCAACCAGCCATTGGAGAATTGAAACGTATTTGTGTCTTGATCGGGGTACAGTCTCTCCAAAAAAATCCTCCCCTTTTCTTTATAAAGTTCACCCGAGAGATCCATGACATCTTCGTAAGTTCGCACAAATTTGTAAAGTGCCTCTTCCATGAGAGGGTATTCTACAGTCTTCTGACGCTTCGCATCCATACTAATTTTTGCTCCGTCTCCTGCACCAGCTTTTTCACCTTGGGAGATCCAGTGCTCCTGCTGCTTGAGAATCTTGGAAATCGCAGCTTGACTGACAGTCATGCCAAATTTCTCTACCACCCATTGTGCAATATCCTTCTGTGTTCCACTGGTATCACGCTTCCTTTTACTGATAGCTATGCGGATTTCATTAGTGATAGGAGCATGAGCAACCTTCAGGTGTGCTTTCGCCATTTTTTGTGTTAAGTTTGCAGTTCTTGCTTAGACGTTTAGATTTGCCGTTCCCGTTCTGTACTTCTTATAAATATTTTAGTTTAGTTAAAGTGTCAAAGTTGAAGCTTCACGTCGAGGGTTAGGGTTAGGTAATGCGTCAGCTGCACATTGAGCTTCCTAAACGAAAATTTTCTGGAGAGAAGAGGTTGGCATCTAAAGTAATAAAACGCATAAAGTAATATTACTTTTCGGTCCTAAGAGTATTACTTTAGAGGGGTTCTACTGTATTGTAGTTTTCTCGATGCCCGTCGACTCCATTTGACGCACTTCACTGCTCAGGTTTTATGATGCTTGAAAGCAGAAATGCTGTGGAGAGATGGCATCCAGGTTTTGTAATTTCGCGTGGAAGGCCCATAACCTTTCTCGCATCTTCACGATCTCTGCCGCTACCACGAAACTAACTCATCCAATAGTACGTATGCCAGAAAAAGACCCGTCAGAGTTGAATTTAGCTTCAGCAGCGAAGCGAGATTTTGATAGACATTATCAGGTATCCCGTCAACTATCCCTTAATAAAATGAGCATGTAACGGGGTGTATCGTTACATAAATATTATTTTCTGTATGAGGAATAATGTAGATTATTTTCTAGAAGAGGAAAATAAAAGTGTAAAATTAAGGAATCCCTTTTCTTTAATCAGCGCTCACCACCTCAAATGTTAACAGATACATCGGAAGTCGTGGGTATTACGAATGGTCCCATAAAGACCCACCTGTCCCGCTTGGAACTGGATACGCTTGAAGAAGCAATATCCATAGCGGAACAGGAGGACTTTAGCTTGAGACAGGCTCAAGCTAGCTCGTCATCGTATCGTCCTCCAAGACGACACGATCTTGATAGTCCAGAGCCTATGGACCTCTTTATGTCGAAATCGAGAAACGTCGCTTTCCGAACAACAAGCGATTGCAGAAATGCGATTGCTGTCAGAATTAGGACACTACGCTCATGAGTGCAGTGCCCCACGCCCAGTACCGAGAGGTACTGAACGTAATTATGGACCGAATGCCAAAAACGGCAACGGTCGCGGGTCCGACGTTGTTGCGAAGTCGCAACAGCGAGTCAGACCGCCAAAAAAACGGTCGGGGTCAGTAGGGGCGCAACGTTCTACTGATCCAGCGACCTCAAGAGAATTTGAATTTTTTTCGACTAAAGTTGCTCCAGACACACAATCCTTATGTGTCTCTGCACCTGGCGATGAGGTATCCCTCATCACCTAAAAATTAAAAGTGACAAATGATTTGTCACTTAGAGTCCTAGTGGACTGTGGGCGTCGAATAACTTTATTCGTCGCCAGTCGCTAGAGGGTCGTAGGCTCAATATGTTGAGCGCGACATCCTTTCAACGAGGATGACAGTGTGTCTAGCGACAGGCGCATCGATAACAGTAATGAAACGCGTAGTGAATTTTCCCTACACGTTAAGAGATTTACAGTACGATGATGATTTCATCGTACTGGATTTTTTATGACAAATTTGATGTCATCCTAGGTTTACCGTGGCTCAGAAAATATGAGCCAAGAATCAGCTGGTAGCATCAATCCGTAAAGATGTCTGCCCCTTGTTTTTTAGATAGCCATCTGATGAACGTCTTGGAGCGTCCACAAGCGTCCGCAAGCGTGGGAATGTACTTCGAGTGAGTGCGATGGTCTCACTTGTAGTACGGTCGTTAGTACGACTGCACAAGATGACAGTGTGATTACTAATCACATTGTGGAGTCAGCTGCCGGCGGCTGTGTTAATGCACAGGCAGCGTCGAAGGTCCACCACTCGAATAAGTCGAGTGGATTGAGACATGAATGTACACCTAGCGGGCGACATTCAAGGAAGATACCGGCTGTCCAAAATGGACAACACGATGATCCTAGGTCGATTAGTGAGTCGACTGTAGAGGACCCGACTTTAATAGCGCAATCCCAGTTGGAAGACGTTGACGGAATAAGTCCTCACGTACTTGAGGAGAAATCTCCTCAAATAGTTAATGCTGAAGTGACTAGACTTCAGCATCCCGTGGGATTGATCCCTCGGCAGGCTGTGGATATATACCAGGAAGAAACCGAGACATCGAATGTCTTGGTTAATGACGGATCAAGAGTAGGCGCTTATACTCTTGATCTGTATGCGCCTCCGAAGTTAACTTCGGAGATAACTCAATTACCAACCCTAGAACTCAAGCGGTTCTTGAGAGATCTGCATAGTGGTAGAATCAAGCAGATCTGCGTACTCGTCACAGAGACGAATACGTAACCGATATACGGTCAGCGGTATTTTTTGCAGAGAACGAACGGGTTCTCAGCAGCTCATCGATGGACGAGGGTGTCCTCGATGTGAGTCTCGGATTGAGAGATATACTACTCAATCCTGGGAGTCACTTAAGACAAATCCTTTATATAAGGATTTGATTGAATTCAATGATGTATTCCCTGAAACAATTTCATGCGAGTTGCCTAAGGATAAAGGCACTCGGCATGAGATCGAGCTCAAACCGGGCTCGAAGTACTGTGTCATGAAGCAGTAGCTCAAACCGGGCTCGAAGTACTGTGTCATGAATAGCTCAAACCGGGCTCGAAGTACTGTGTCATGAAGCAGTACCCACTGCCTCGTGAACAAGTACTTGCGATCGATAAATTCTTTATTGATCGATTAAAAGCGGGCTATGTCAGGGAGTCAACCTCCCCACATAGCTCTCCGACCTTCTGTGTGCAAAAGGCCACAGGAGGGTGACGGATAGTGCACGCATTCAATAAACTGAATCTTACAACGGTACCGGCTCAAACGCCGATACCTAGGAAAGTCGTAATCATAAATGGTATGTCTAAGAGTACCATCTCTTCGTCTATGGATCTGATGTGTGGATTTTATCAGATCCTTATGCGTGAACGGGACATCCGGTACACAGTAGTGAGCACT
This sequence comes from Bremia lactucae, assembly GCF_004359215.1. Lineage (NCBI taxonomy): Eukaryota > Oomycota > Peronosporomycetes > Peronosporales > Peronosporaceae > Bremia > Bremia lactucae. The sequence continues at coordinate 3,833,856 of NC_090610.1, read as the reverse complement.
CCCAGCGGGATGCTTTAGAAATGGCTAGTAATGCCAGATGGGCTTCGTAACACCCCTGCAACATTGTTTGATGATGTATACGTCCATAGCCGGGCCATGGACGGAAAGACGGACGTGGAAGTTCATAAATTCACGTTCGTCAGGTTCCATCACCTATGCGAAAGCATAAGTTGTACGCAAATCTCAAGAAGTGTGTTCGCTGCAAGCGAAATACCACTTCTTGGGTGCATCGTCGGAAAACACGGCGTGCGCCCTGATCCCGAAAAGATCAAGGCAATTACCGACTGCCCTGTTCCACTCGATGTCAAGGGGCTTAGAAAGTTCCTTGGATCAGCGGCGTACTTGCACAAGTACTCCCGCAATTATGCCGAGATGACATTTCATCTCTTTCATCTCTTGAAAAAGACGAGAAATGGCTATGGAACGCTGGTTGTCAGCGTTCCTTTTAAGGTATCAAGCAAAGCTTGTTGCAATCGCCCATCTTGGCGATTGCAGATTAAGACAGACTATTTCATGTGGTCTGTGACGCCAACGATTTCGCAATCGGCTGTGCGTTTATGAATACGATACAGACGGCGCGGAGCGCGTCGTCTGTTACCAATCGCGTCAGCTGCAACCAGCTGAACGCAATTACCCAGTGCATGACAAGGAACTCCTTGCCATGAAATATTCATTGGCTAAGTTTAGGGTCTATCTTCTCGGAGATAGACCGTTCATCGTATATACGGACCATGCGTCATTAGGCACGGCCGTCAATAGCCCACACCTTTTGCAAAGAATGGCGAGGTGGCTATCCTTTTTCGCGGAGTATATTTTCTCCGTGGAATATAAAAACCAGGACGACTTAATGTCGTCGCTGATGCGGTATCACGCCGACGCGATTGTAGCCGGCTGCGCATTCCAACTGGAAATAACCCCACTGTTGCAACACTCATTTCAAGTGTCCCATCATCAACCTTCTTTGATGACATAAAGAAAGCCTACGCAGAAGATAAGGACCTTCTGCGTTTAATGGATCATCTGATGAGTCCACCCGATAAATCTTTTAAAGATTTACTGGCTATATATCGATCGTCATCCGATCGATACACAGCACGCAACGGCTTATTCTATTACACAGCCGTTGCCGGCGACACTCCACGTGTCGTCCTCCCAACTCACAATGATTTGCGCTTGCGCATCATGTATGAGTGTCACGATGCACCAACAAGTGGGCATCGTGGACGTGAGAAGATTTATCTCACAGTAAGTCGCGACTTTTACTGGCCTCGCCAGTATCAGTTCGTGCGCAAGTACATTTGTGCTTGCGAGGTATGTCAACGGGTGAAGCCTAGATCTTCATCCGTGCACCTCTCCAGTTTCTACCACTTCCGGCAAGGTGTTGGCAGTCCGTATCTATAAACTTTGTCTTCGGATTTTCCGAAAACGATCACAAAATAATGGATTCCTTGTTTTTGCAGACAGATTCAGCAAGATGGTACATCTTGCTGCAGTTCCTGAGTCGATTACGGCTCCGGGCTGTGCCCGTTTCTTTATCGACACGGTTTTTAAACTCCACGGGTTACCCCGTGAACTGGTCTCGGATAGAGATCCACGGTTTACGGCGGAGTTTTGGCAATCCGTGTTCCGATCTCTCGGACACGGCTGACTATGACAACTTCTGATCATCCAGAGACAGATGGTCAGACGGAACGCGTAAATTGCGTCCTCGAAGAGATACTTCGAGGTTACGTCCAATCGTATCCGAATTGCAGCGAGTTTTTACCGATGGTCGAATTCGCCATCAATAATTCCGTGCATGCGTCTACAACGCATACACCGTTCTTCGTGAATCGCTTACGCCATCCACGTATATCCACCCAATTCGAGGGATCCTCTAGTTTAAGGTGGTGAACTCGCACGAGCAAAACCATTTCTGGCTCATGCTCATCACGCGTCGAAGTTAACAACGACGCAAACGATGTCGAAGCAATCGACATCGAAGATGAGAAAGATCTTATCGCAGTGCGCACGAAGCGCACTGTAAAATACAAAACAAATGAGTCAGCAGAGAAATTTCTGTTGACTCGAGAATCAGTAATCCGTTTCGTACAGGATTCCATTGCTAACGCAGTGGGCATTCAGAAACGGAATGCAGACAAACATGGAAGAGCAAATATTTTTTATTTAAAATTAATGACCTAGTACTACTCTACGGTAAACTTACCTAAGCGTGTAGTCACTTTGTGCACTAACTACTTCTTAAGTTTATTGGACCATTCCGTGTACTGTATCGCAGAGGCAATGCTTACACAACAGAATTGCCACGTAGAATGCGAATGCATCCTGCGTTTTACGTTGTTGGCTCCGCCCTTACTACAATACGCGGTTTCTTCCGAGGACGGTTCTAACCACCCTTTTCAAGAATCTCTAAAAGATTCTTGTGGTCACGAACCAGATTCTCATGCTGAATTTGGAGATTCTCATGACGAGTCCGAAGATCCTCGAAACCGCGATGAGCTGACTATCACGAAGAGGGTGATACTTCCGTTCTTACTCGAACATTGAGTTCGCCCTCTTTGAACGGTTTTCCAACCGTTCGATATGGTGAGCCTGCACTGTCTGCTCTAACGAGTGACGCTTACCTGGCTCGTGTTCAGTCCTTCTTCTATTCATGTAGGTAGCGGTCGAGTTTGTCGATGTTCGACTCTAGATCCGACACATGGTTCGGATCTAATTTTACTCCTCCGCCACAGCCATTGGTGGATTTTCACGGTGGTGAACGTTTCCTTGTGGACCACCATGATGTGAAGGGGCAGCGAACGAGTTATCTTGTTCGCTGGCGCGGTTACCACCTTCGCATGACAGCGGATTGTTTATGTTGAGAGCCTCGTTTGTGGGTATGACGAGACCTATCCGATGGATCAGAAGGTCCATCGGAAAACACGCACCCCTGGCGCTTGTGAATCTATTGCAAAACTTCGATTGCATCGCGCATCTCGATAGAGATGCGAGCCCTTCCCCAGGGCGAAGAAAGGATTAGACATCCCCTTTTACTCGTTTCGTGTTGTCGACACAATACGGACAGGGATCATTTCGCGTGAGGTATGGAAGTCCTGCTTCATGGGACAACTGATGCAATTTATACCTTGCACCGGTTTTAGTTCGTTCTCACCCTTAACGGGCATCGCGTTAAGTCTTTGAAGCTAGGCTTCGCGTCCAATGTCTTTGACATTGCGAATGAACGTGCTCCTGGCTTGCATCAGCGAGATTTTATCTCGTTTGTTGTTGCCACTATATCATTGATGCTTAAGGTCATTTAGGTTTGTCGCATTAAATAAGGGATATTTGTTGTGAGGAGTGTCTCTTCATACAAGCTATTGATTAGTTGTTCGGGCAAAGGCCACGGCTTTTTCTCATGGGCAAGACGATACCTTTTAGTGTCTATGATCCCCTGTTTGGTATTTACTGAATCAGGGGTACCATAATTTGTATGGCTTACGCCATCGTCATCACCTTGCACAGAAATAGTTGGGGATGGAGACGGTGCTGCGTGGGCCTCATCTTCATGTCGGCAGCTAAATGCGTCGCACATTCTCCCATCGCGTGTACTAATTAGCCCTGTGATTGAATTTTCAATGAGGTTCTGGCGAATCGTCGTCTTTTTTGATTAAGTGTTTTCTGCAGCATACTATAATGTTTCGCCCCAGCTGGTTTTACGCATTCAAGCGCCTTATTTTTTTCAATTGCATGGAGTTCTTTCTATTTATAAAATGAATTTATTATCTTATCTTTTATCATGGTTTTTAATAAAGTGTTCTTATAGTACCACTTTTTGGAATTTTAGTCCTGTGATTGCTTCAAATATTGGTGTTTTAAGGGGGTGTATCGTTAATGAAATCAACACTTAAGGTTGTTAATCAATATATTATCTAAAAGGTAGATAATATTTGGAGAATATTACTTTACATGGTAATATTCTAAAGGCTTATCTATTGAAAGTTATAGACCATTATATCTACTTTCTCCGCGGTCCGGTCAGCGCTGGACGCGCGCAAAGAGAGACAGATAAGACTTTATTACATGTTTTTTGTATGAGTATATAATTGAGTTAGAATTAAATCAATAGAATCAGAAGAACTTAATTTTATTAACTACAATTTATTATAAACCGTCTTTAAAGCAAGTATTTTATAAAGAGTCTTCCTCTGCACGTACTAGTGTACGTAAAGTGACGTGAGGCACCACTCGCACTGAAGCAGTGCGAAGTGGACTTGTACTGAAGCAGTACAAGTCGGCAGTGCCCCGTTACACCTGGTAGCACTTTGTAGTCCGTCCAAGGACCACAGTTCCATCATCTAACATGGACATGTTAGATGATAATGGAAATACGCATCACGTTTCGCGTGATAGCTACTCCTTTCTAAGTGACATAGAAAGGAGTGCGGTCGAACGAATGAGTTCGACCGTAGGGAATGATGCCATCTTGGCCATGCTGTCCGGTTTGGACAGAGATGCCCTCCATTCAGCCATCGCCAAGTTCATACAACATGAACTTGACGAGGCGAAGGAGAAGGTAGCCTTGCTTAATCAGCAAGGCTCTCAACAGGCAGAACTGTTGAGGTTACAACAGGTACAGACCCCTGTACCTGGGATGACGCACACGCGTCGTCC
>NC_090610.1:3824211-3826865 GCF_004359215.1 Bremia lactucae | reverse complement strand
AGCTCCGAGTTTAAATTTCATAGATTACCTCTATTTGTTTGATCATGATTTTTTAATAAATCTAAAACTTTATTTGTCGTAAAACTACGTAACGAATTTTGCATTATTCGTTTTGACTCTCTTAAAATACGAATATTTGAAGGATTTTCAGTATTTAAAATTCCAAAAATTGGTGCTTTTTGTAATTCTTTTTTTTAATTTACGTTATAAAATATAATGATAATAAATTCATTTTATAAATAGAGATATCTCCATGTAATTTTAAAAAAATAGGAGCTGGTTGAATGGTTTAAAACTGGGTGCGTTAGAACATTGATAGTAAATGGTTTATAGAACCACTTAATTAAAAATGATGACGATTGGTCAGAACCATCATTTAAAATTTTATCGCATGGTTAACAAGTCCATGCGATGTGCGAATAGTGCGGCGCTTTTAGCTGCGGTACATGCAGCTGCGGGCGACGCATTATTGTCTTCTGCGGCAGACATTTCGTCTGCGGAACAGTCGCCTATTAATCGCCAGATGGCTGACTATAAACCTTCGAATGAGAGGGCTCAATCGGATAGAGGTGCTAATAGCGTTCGCTATAGCATGTTTGGTTCCGACGATGAGGATGATTCCTCATCGCCAGCACCGTCTCCCATGCCGTCATCCGCATTTATTTCTGTGCGTGGTGATGACGATGGCGTAAGCCATTTTAATTATGGTACCCCTGTTTCAGTGAATAGCAAACAGGGGATTGTAGACACTAAAAGGTATCGTCTTGCCCCTGAGAAGAAGCCGTGGCCTTTGCCCGAACGGCTAGTCAGTTGTTTGTATGAAGAGACTACTCCTCATAACAAATATCTCTTATTTATTGCGACAAAGCTAAATGGCCTTAAGCATCGATGATATAGTGGCAACAACAAACGAGATGAAATCTCGTTGATGCAAGCCAGGAGCGCGTTTTTTCGCAATGTCGAAGACATTGGACGCGAAGCCTAGCTTCAAAGACTTAACGCGATTCGCGTTAAGGTTTAGAAACGAACTAAAACCGGTGCAAGGTATAAATTGCATCAGTTTTCTCATGAGGCAGAACTTTCATACCTCACGCGGGGTGATCCCTGTCCGTATTGTGTCGACAACACGAAACGAGTGAAAGGGGATGTTTGATCCTTTTTTTCGCTTTGGGGAAGGGCTCGCATTTCTATCGAGATGCGCGATGCAATTGACGTTTTGCAACAAATTTACCAGTGCCAGGGGCGCGTGTTTTCCGATGGACCTTCTGATCCATCGGATGGGTCTCGTCATACCGACGGACGAGGCCCTCAACGTAAACAACCAGCTGGGAACGAGGCTTCCAGCTGTCATGCGAAGGTGGATGACCGCGCCAGCGAGCCAGATAATTCGTTCGCTGTCCCTTCACATCATGGTGGTTTTGGATACGTTCCATAAGGAGATGTTCACTACCATGGAAATCCACCTATGGCTGTGGTGGAGGAGTTAAATTAGATCCGAACTGTGTGTCTGATCTAGAGTCGAACATCGACAAGCTCGACCGCTACCTACATGTAATAGAGGACGTATTGAACACGAGCGCGGTAAGCGTCACTCGTTGGAGCAGACGGTGTAGGCTCACTATATAGAACGGTTGGAAAACCGTTCAAAGAGGGCGAACTCAATGTTCGAGTACGAACGGAAGTGTCACGCTCTTCGCGATGAGCAGTATTCAGCTCATCGCGGTTTCGAGGATCTTCGGACTCGTCATGAGAATCTCCAAATTCAGCATGAGAATCTGTTTCGTGACCACAAGAATCTTTTAGAGATTCTTGAAAAGGGTGGTTAGAACCGTCCTCGGAAGAAACCGCGTATTGTAGTACGGGCAGAGCCGACCAACGTAAAACGTAGGATGCGTTCGCATTCTACGTGGCAATTCTGTTGTGTAAGCATTGCCTCTGCGATACATTACACGGAATGGTCCAATAAACTTAGGTAGTAGTTTAGTGCACATAAGTGACTACACGCTTAGGTAAGTTTACCGTAGAGTAGTACTAGGTCATTAATTTTAAATAAAGAATATTTGCTCTTCCATGTTTGTCTGCATTCCGTTTCTGAATGTCCACTGCGTTAGCAATGGAATCCTGTACGAAACGGATTACTGATTTTTGAGTCAACAGAAATTTCTCTGCTGACTCATTTGTTTTGTATTTTACAGTGCGCTTCGTGCGCACTGCGATGAGATCTTTCTCATCTTCGATGTCGATTGCTTCGACATCGTTTGAATCGTTGTTAACTTCGACGCGTGATGAGCATGAGCCAGAAATGGTTTTGCTCGTGCGAGTTCACCACCTTAAAGTAGAGGATCCCTCTAATTGGGTGGATATACGTGGATGGCGTAAGCGATTCACGACGATCGGTGTATGCGTTGTAGACGCATGCACGGAATTATTGATGGCGAATTCGACCATCGGTAAAAACTCGCTGCAATTTGGTTACGATTGGACGTAACCTTGAAGTATCTCTTCGAGGACGCAATTTACGCGTTCCGTCTGACCATCTGTCTCTGGATGATCAGAAGTTGTCATAGTCAGCCGTGTCCGAGAGATCGGAACACGGATTGCCAAAACTCCGCCGTAAACCGTGGATCTCTATCCGAGACCAGTTCACGGGGTAA
>NC_090610.1:3783239-3820625 GCF_004359215.1 Bremia lactucae | reverse complement strand
TATAAAGGATTTGTCTTAAGTGACTCCCAGGATTGAGTAGTATATCTCTCAATCCGAGTCTTCACATCGAGGACACTTTCGTCCATCGATGAGCTGCTGAGAACCCGTTCGTTCTCTGCAAAAATTACCGCTGACCGAATATCGGTTACGTATTCGTCCTCTGTGACGAGTACGCAGATCTGCTTGATTCTACCACTATGCAGATCTCTCAAGAACCGCTTGAGTTCTAGGGTTGGTAATTGAGTTATCTCCGAAGTTAACTTCGGAGGCGCATACAGATCAAGAGTATAAGCGCCTACTCTTGATCCGTCATTAACCAAGACATTCGATGTCTCGGTTTCTTCCTGGTATATATCCACAGCCTGCCGAGGGATCAATCCCACGGGATGCTGAAGTCTAGTCACTTCAGCATTAACTATTTGAGGAGATTTCTCCTCAAGTACGTGAGGACTTATTCCGTCAACGTCTTCCAACTGGGATTGCGCTATTAAAGTCGGGTCCTCTACAGTCGACTCACTACTCGACCTAGGATCATCGTGTTGTCCATTTTGGACAGCCGGTATCTTCCTTGAATGTCGCCCGCTAGGTGTACATTCATGTCTCAATCCACTCGACTTATTCGAGTGGTGGACCTTCGACGCTGCCTGTGCATTAATACAGCCGCCGGCAGGTGACTCCACAATGTGATTGGTAATCACACTGTGATCTTGTGCAGTTGTACTAACGACCGTACTACAAGTGAGACCATCGCACTCACTCGTAGTACATTCCCACGCTTGTGGACGCTTGTGGACGCTCCAAGACGTTCATCAGATGGCTATCTAATGAACAAGTGGCAGACATCTTTACGGATTGATGCTGCCAGCTGATTCTTGGCTCATATTTTCTGAGCCACGGTAAACCTAGGATGACATCAAATTTGTCATAAAATATCCAGTACGATGAAATCATCATCGTACTGTAAATCTCTTAACGTGTAGGGAAAATTCACTACGCGTTTCATTACTGTTATCGATGCGCCTGTCGCTAGACACACTGTCATCCTCGTTGAAGGGATGTCGCGCTCAACATCTTGAGCCTACGACCCTCTAGCGACTGGCGACGAATAAAGTTATTCGACGCCCACAGTCCACTAGGACTCTAAGTGACAAATCATTTGTCACTTTTAATTTTAAGGTGATGAGGGATACCTCATCGCCAGGTGCAGAGACACATAATGATTGTGTGTCTGGAGCAACTTTAGTCGAAAAAAATTCAAATTCTCTTGAGGTTGCTGGATCAGTAGAACGTTGCGCCCCTACTGACCCCGACCGTTTTTTTTGGCGGTCTGCCTCGCTGTTGCGATTTCGCAACAACGTCGGACCCGCGACCGTTGCCTTTTTTGGCATTCGGTCCATAATTACGTTCAGTACCTCTCGGTACTGGGCGTGGGGCACTGCACTCATGAGCGTAGTGTCCTTATTTTGACGACAATCGTATTTCTGTAATCGCTTGTTGTTCGGAAAGCGACGTTTCTCGATTTTGACATAAAAAAGGTCCATAGGCTCTGGACTATCAAGCTCGTGTCGTCTTGGAGGACGATACGATGACGAACTAGCTTGAGCCTGTCTCAAGCTAAAGTCCTCCTGTTCCGCTACGGATACTGCTTCTTCAAGCGTATCCAGTTCCAAGCGGGACAGGTGGGTCTTTACGGGACCATTCGTAATACCTTGCATAAACGCCGTAATTAACGTGTGCTCATGAACTGGGTTGTTTGTGATACAACTCGCTAAAAGCTGGGCATAAGCGTGAACATCACGCTTGCCATGCTTGAGTTTCAGAATCTCCGATCGAGCTCTGAACTCAGCCCTAGGCGGTTCCAAGGTGTGTTTGAGCAGGCTTTAAAAGCCTCTAGCGACCCAAAGACATCTAGGTCGCGCAACGTAAGGCCTAGTGCCCAAGTTTTGGTACGACCTGCCAAATTTGACTAAGCAAATGCAACTTGCATTTGCTCGCTGACGATAAGACGAGTCCTTATGGCATCGTCCAACTCGACGAACTATCTTAAGAGGAAGTCTTCTTCGACTCCCACATACTTAGAGTTGTCTATCTTTTAGGCTTCGGGATGACGCATACGCGTCATCCCAGGGACAGGGGTCTGTATCTGTTGTAACCTCAACAGTTTTGCCTGTTGAGAGCCTTGCTGACTAAGCAAAGCTACCTTTTTCCTTCGCCTCGTCATGCTCATGTAGTATGAACTTGGCGATGGCTAAATGGAGGGCATCTCCGTCCAAACCGGACAGCATGGCCAAGATGGCATCATTCTCTACGGTCGAACTCATTCGTTCGACCGCACTCCTTTCTATATCACTAAGAAGGAGTAGCTATCACGCGAAACGTGATGCGTATTTCCATTATCAGACAACATGTCCATGTTAGATGATTGGAACTGTGGTCCTTGAACGGACTACAAAGTGCTACCAGGTGTAACGGGGCACTACTGACTTGTACTGCTTCAGTGCGAGCGGTGCCTCATGTCACTACACGTACACTAGTACGTGCAGAGGAAATCTCCCATGAATACTTGCTTTAAAGGGGGTTAAAAGTAAACTGTATTTAATATAATCAAGTTCTTCTGTTTCTATCTGTTCAATACTAACTTAATTATGCTAATACAAAACACGAAATAAAATCTTATCTGTCTCTCTTTGCTCCGCGGTCGAGCGCTGATTGGACCGCGGAGCAAGTAGATATAATGGCCTATATCTACCAATGGATAAGTTTTCCGAATATTACTATATAAGTAGTATTCTCCAAATATTATCTACCTTTTACGATACATCCCGTTATTGTCGTAAAAAAATGTGATGAAATACTAACAAATTATGTTTAAACTTTCCGTGTATGTTTTTTGGTGTGATTGAACAATCCTCTAACTGGTTTTGTGAATCCACCAAATAAACAAAGCAAGAATCCTATGACGCGATCGGATCCGGACTATGTGCCACCACACTTGCGTCGCTATGTATTTCATTCACAAGATGATTTCTACGTGAGTCGTCACTTTGATCCAATGCTTCTAAGTGATCTCATGTATGAGGGTTTTCTGCCTATCGCGTCGAAATATATGGGCTCGAGCATCCTCATACCCAAGCTCCACCGACAGCGCTGCGTTCTAATATTCCAACCTAGTGCACCCGAACACGTGCCTAAGATTGTTCGCAAACGGGCAAAAAACTACCAACTTGTGCTTAATCGCGACTTTGATGGCGTCGTGGCGGGATGCCATGAAAAGCACGGCATTCCATGGCTCTATCCGCCTATTGTACAGGGCTTCAAGGCCTTGTTTCAAACAAGAGAGAATGGAAAGACACTTAATGGAATGAGCAAGATTCGTTTCTATACAGTTGAGCTATACGACGTCGCTACAAACACGTTAGTGGCTGGAGAACTCGGATACACGGTCGGTAGCGTCTACACAAGTCTGACGGGTTTTAGTCGTGCAAGTGGAGCGGGAACCGTGCAATTACATGCGTTAAGTAAGCTTTTGTATCTTGCTGGCTTTAGAATGTGGGACCTTGGGATGTCAATGGACTATAAAATGAGTCTGGGCGCGAAAGATTTGGATCGAGATTCGTTTTTAACTCAATTGTACAAATGGCGCCCGGAACACATTCTCATGAAATTAGACGAAACGAATCATGAAGGAAATGTTCGCACGGGCGTGTTAGTAAAAGCATTGCTGGACAACACAAGAGGTCCATTCCAAGTTCCTGCAGTTATTACAAGATCAATACGGTTGGCTGACAATGCTAATCAGGATGCGAGTGGCGAGGAAAAGCATCAAGACGATTCGATTCGACGTGAAGCAACGTTATTTTGATTATTGGCACACATATATGAAATTATTAGCCTCTTAAACTTTTGAGAACTATATCAAACGGTTTGTTGACTCCATTTTGCCCATGTGAAAGTAGTTGTACAAGCTTTTGGTTGGATACTGACAACGATTTTTGACAGCAAAATGGGAGAGTTTTTGTTGGTCACCAGTGTCATAGAAATCCTGCCTCCGATAGACTGTTGACGAATAAAATACTCTCATGCGTATTGGCATTGCGTGCCAGCTGATACAAAACTGAGCTGTCTTTTCGAATTCTAAAGGAAACACTGCTCATTAGTATATAATGGAACTAACTAGTGATTAAAAGCAAACAACGTACGTATCAATACGATGTCGAATATGAAGCTGAATTTTTCTGTCGTGGCGTAGAATCCCACGACCTTTTCGCGATACATTGCCGGTATTCGCACCAGTGCCACCACCCGTGGCTCCTCCTAAATTGGATCTTATAAAGGCAAAATTCTGTCGATCCAGCGTATCATTAATCACACGAAAAATCTTGCGAAACTTTTGCCAGTTTACAAGGCCGTCTTCCATCGTTTTCATGGATTCTTCGTACGTGAACAAATCTTTTACTAATATAAACCAACACGCGAGTCGAGGGTGACCTTCAGCCAACGCAAACGCTTGCCGATAGCTACGGTAGTTATCCTCTGGAGAGCATACTTGCTGAAGACACTGGTATTTCTCCAGCGCCGATGCATTTATTAGACTCCATGTTGTATTCAATTGTCGAATACAAGGCGCTAAGAGTCCTGTTGAGATTTCAAACAGCGTATTAAAATTGTTCATCTGGTAGCATTGATCCGCTGCTTCAATAAAGAGAGTGATTATCTTGGCACGTTCTACAGCTTGCAATTGCGGGTGAAGAATCTCACTTGAAACCCATTCGGCCGTTCCGTCAAATAGCTCTATTAATGCCATGACATGAGGGGCTTCACGGTATTTTGTCTCGCGCGTCCAGGCTTTGTTTGTCAATTCACGAGGATTCAGCTTTGAAAAATACTGATCTGCTTCCACAAGAGTTAGCTGATCAGCCAATTCTTGAGCGCTTAATCCAGACAAAGGCTCGATATTGTCATAGCTAATTCGAGCACTTCTGCGCGAGGAAGCAGTCACGCGCGCACGTTGGAGCGTATCCTGTATCACAGCATCGAGCCCACCTGCTTGGGCACTAGCAAGACTCAAAGCTTCAGCACTACCAGTAGTAATTCCCCGCATCATTTTTGGAGCCACTGTAGCGCCACTGTGAGGCTTCGCGCCATGGCGTTGCGTCCGATGTATTAAAGCGGGAGCTGCTGCGATACTGGCATGGGGTGCTGCAATTTTGGCGTGGTCTTCGGCACCTGTCGGAGTTGGCCGACTTCGTAGCTGAAAAATGTCCCCATTGGTATTTTTGGTACGCAATTTTACCATCGATGGCTCTCGTTTTGGGTCCGAAGTCGATCGCGGTAACGCAAGTTTTGTCATCGTCTCAATATGCAATTGGGAAGGTGCGTCACCACGATCACTCTGATGGTGCGTCCTTGGAACAGCTTTTAGGTTCTGGATGTATGGACCAACCTCAGCTCCTAGCCGCAAATTTGGCCTATCCGGAAGCGCCGATGCAGAAGATGAAGTCACGAGCGTTGGAGGTGGAGGGACTTTCAAAGATCCTTTTGGAACTACGACTCTGGCTGAACCTTGTAAATTATGAGCCGGATGTCCGTGCGGCTTCTGAGCGGATAGTAATTGCGCGACGGTTAGCAATAAATTCTCAGCGTGTCGACAAATAGATGGAATGGGAGACGTGCATTGTATTTCTTTCAATAACGCAACAAGTTTCTTCTGCGACTTGCGATCACACACGAGATCTTGCTCGATAAATGTGCTTTCTTTAATCCAGTACTTGAGTACACTAAGCAGTCGCATCATCGAAACATTCGCTTCCATGCCCGTATTGATATCCGACTTGGCGGTTGAAAGAGACGTCACAATGGACGCTCGCTGTTCATTCTCCTCCTCGTCAAGAGCAATCTGGTCCAGCAGACGTTGCGTATTTTCTAAAGTCTCGGCACTCACAGGGCTGCTTAATGACAGCACTGCTTTGTATCGCTTCAATAGCTTTTTAATAAAATCATACGGCGAACAAAAGGATCGATACGTGAGCAAAAAGACGTCTCGAAATTCAGTGTCATACTCATGTGCGTCGGTAAGGCGAGCAATAAGTTTTCCGAGAGAAGCGAAAGCAATCTCGCGCTTACCGCCCATGCCACGTGCTGGTGTTTCGTACCGAATACGAACAGGTCGAGGCTTAACTAAAGAGTGCTCATCAATACCATTGTCATCATTCATCAAAACAAGCTTTCGTGCTAATGAGCGAGGACTACTTGAGCTTTGAGCATCCGCCGATAATGAAAGAGGAGGTGGAGAAGCCAACTTTTCATCAAATGACGCTGGATGTTTCAAAGTTCGTCGTGAAAGCGCTTTCTCGTAATTAAGCGTCAATGAGTCTCTTTGTCGTCTTCGACTCGTTGCCGCATCTTGAATTGGAGGTGGTGGACTCTCCATAAGCTGTCGACTACGAAGGTTACGGTAGACTCGTCTCGACGAGGTCGCCTCCCGTCCAGAACGTTCTTCATCAGTGCCACTAGAAGTTCCCGATCGGGACCGTTGCAATCGTAATTGCCACTTTTCTAAGCGTCGAGGACTCCTATTCAAGCCGTCGATAGAAGGACTTATCGATCCAATACGTGGACTACTGGATAATCCGGATTGTCCACCACTTTGACAAGGCGGTCGAATTATGGACGGGGCTGAGGTCTGCCTGGTAGTACTGCGATTATTCACAGGTTCCGTAGCTCGTCGTTTCACGACCATTCGAGAAGGTTTCACAGTCGCTGTGTGTTTCGCGGGACCAGTAATATCGTCTTTATCTTTTAACTGTCTGCTTGATGTTATAAGCACTTCCTGCTCTTGTACTGCTGGCGGTGACCCCGTGCCTTTATAAGTTTTCTGCTTAATAGCACAATCTGCCATGCCAATGGCATTATGAGTAGTACCGACTGTAGCGTCAGTAAGAGAAGTATCACGCGGTCGTAGATGGCTATGATGGTTGTAGCTAGTAGGAGAAAACGATCGTTCGCTCTTAATTGTAGCAAGTGGTTGACTGTATTGAATGAAGCGTTGGGCACGTCTGCTGGCCGTTTTAGTACACGAGGCGACCGGGGACGACGCGGTAGACAGCGTCGACGTGGACGGCGACGTGACGTTCTCTGCATGCTTTGGGTCACGTCGACTGACGATTGGAGCACTTAAACCGGCTTCTGAAGCGGAAGTTGATGAGCTATTCAAGCTCGTGATACTTTCACTAACGCTGCTGATACTGAAGGTCGTGGGCAGCAAATTGCGCGCTACGACTCGCGCGGAGGCATGTGTCCCAGCAGCCGTACGATCGTGGACCATAAAGTGCAAACAAATTGCCAAGGAGCGAGTGCGTCTCTATCGAAGAGTGGTTAAAAAGGAAGGATAAACAGTTACGTAGTCCAGGCTAGCACCCTTAAGCACGCTCGATTGTCGGCAGCTTAGGACTCCGTCTCTCACGTGAATGTTCGGATTATGACCAATCAGATGCGTCAGTAGAAGAAAAAGTTACGAAAGACGCGATTGAAATCTGTATGAAACATTACTAAATATCGTGGTCAAAAGTATGTGAGGTTGTTCTGTAATTATGTCACTTCGAGCACGACAGTGTGTTTAACAAATTCTATCGTGCGTCAAAAATAAGTGCTTTCCCTCCTGTTGCTGTCGCAACAGCTTGATAGCGAGCGTCGCTGCTGGCTCGGGAAGAAGTTGCGGCACGAGCGGCTCTATTTTGGTGATTTTGAGGTCACGCTGATCAACATGTTAAGAGTGATTATTGAAAATGTAGCAAGAACAACCCATACCGTTAAATGTGCATGCTTGCTGTTCCGCTTCGGTAATGGCCGCTGAAAGGAAAAGCTCACGTGCAATCCAACTAGGAGCTCCTTTAGCACGAGATGGAGGTCTGGATACTTTAAAAGAAGATCGTTTTTCATCGTCATGGCTGATACGCCCAACAGCGCTTCGGCTACTTCATCGAAGAGCATCGCATCGGCGACGGTCGATTCGTATAAAAGTTGTAGCTAGTAGGCATGAGACCACTTATTTGGTTGTACGATGTGGTGGGTGTACCTCAGCAACATACGCACCTTCAGCCGATACTTATACAGCACCTGTTTTGGTGTCATGAACGTTTGGCAGGACGCGCACTGCACACGTAAATCGGTTCCGGCATTACACGCTAGTTGGCCATTCACGGAAGTGAAACATCGTGGACACGCAACGTAACTGCATCGGATGGCTCATGATTACATATAAGTAAACATACACTCCAATATTTAATTGCAAATAGCCAGCAAGCGTTACATCATGTCATTTAAGAACGCCTTTTCAATCACTCCACTTGGTACAAACTCCGTCATATCGTTGTTACGTAATGAGCTATTCGCGAAAATACTTTTTAGAATGGTGTTAATAATTATATCAACTTTAAAAAGTGATATTCTGTCTTTTTCGAACGTCAAGGCGACCTATGGTGTGCACTCGTCGAAGCTTCTCATCAATTTCTTCGTCATATTAGGGCGAATCGAGGCCGCGTGAAAATGCACTACCTAAATTAGACGTTCCGAAAGCTGGAAGGTTTCCACTGTCTTTCACTTGATGCTGAGATTGAATTGCACGCGCCACGGATACCCCAAAAACAAGGCCTGGTTCTTTGATGCTTACTTCTCGATGGATGAGACGTCAGCAAAGGCTCTTTTGTTGAATTCATCTGTTTCAAGACAGAATGGGTTATTTTGACTGGCGAAATTTATCCATCGAATTGCTCTGTTATAACATTGTCTGCATTACCAAAGGAGCAAGTCCTGGTCGCACAGTATTCTGCTATGCTCCGCTCTCGATCAGAATCCATATTAGTTCACCATCTGTGGTTTCATCAAAGCGAAGAACGCTGGCGACCCTCAATTGACACTACCTTAGCTGAATGTTCTCTAGTACTTCTAAATCAATTGCTAAATTCTCGACGATCCGACGGAATGAGCTCTGGTAAGCTATAAAAGAAATTGAGCCGTGATCAAGTCGGGGTGGCTTGGTCCAAGGTTCTACTTGATGCATTCTGTATTCGGGCTCAAGGTTATAGCAGCACATACGATGCGCGCACGAAATGTTGCTGCTGGCAGCCTGCTTACTGCACGTCGCCAAGCGAAATATAAATATCAAATACTTTCCGCTCTTTGCAGTAGAAGCAGATCTACTTTGCTGGTCATTTTCACGGGCAAGCTATTGCCATCGGCTCCTCGACATACTGTGACAATTGCTGAATGCACTAAAGCTCTTGTTTTCTACGATATAGATGTTTTGTTGCCACAGAAAGTTGCTGGTATCATAGAGCAAAACCTGCACGCACGAAGAAAAATGCAGGGGGAAATAAACTTCATGTGAATGTATAGCATGTATCAACGAGAAATGTTGGAAGATACCATGGTTGCCTCTAAGCAGTCATGAATCATAGTCCATGCTGTAAGGTTGGCTCTTTAAGTGATATTTGTCTTTGCAAGTAAGCTGTGAATAAGCGACATTCAGCGCGAAATAAAGCCAAGAGGTAGACAAGTCATTTTGTAATTGATGTCTACAGAGTACGACGAGGCCTCTTTGTGAAATAATTTGTCATCGCTAGGTGTCTAAAGCTGTTCTGGACACAAAGCCGCTTAAATGGTGATAGTAAGGAAGCAACGAATTAAATAGTGATTGTTCTTACCTCATGAATCGTCAAAAACTTCAAAGCCTTCGTATGCTATTATTTGTTCTGCGCAATCACGACGCTCCTCTCTTTCCAGTTCTAACAGACTTAAGCTAAAGGGGAGTACCACGAAAAATTTTGCACAGCAGCTGTGGGAATTTACGTATTTAAAAGTGCGAATGATCTTCTAATCCGAATTTGCAAAAGATGGTATGAATTAGCCGATGTGGCTTGATTTATTATGATCCTTGCGAGAGGCACTATCCAGCTGCCAGCATTCATAATACAGCCTAGCATCAATAGCTTTGTCTTTCCTTGATTTTCGTTTCTTTGAGTTTGCGGCGTATTCGTTAATCCGCCGACATGCTTGAATTTGGCTTCTCGCGATCGCCTCCGTCGCTGCCATCATATATTGGTAAAAGTTGTCATCTTTGTACAAAAGATCTTTATCGGGCAATAAGTCTAGCTCGTAGCCTTTGCCTGGATCACTGTTGCACTGCACGAGTTGATTTTCTAAGCAAGCAACTAATGTTGACGTAGGATATCCAGCACGCAGTCCTCGTGCCACAATGTATCGCTCAGAACTAGCAGGACGAGATGTCTACAACTCCATTAAACATTGTCAACAATACATACAACATTGAGCATTCTAACGTGAGAGAAGAACGTACGATAGGTTTCACAATTGCAAAGCGCTCGAAAGATTTATGCAATATCCAGCAAAGTTCCAACATACCCGGGGTTACTAATTCAAACGTCTTGCACACAAAATCCCCATTTACTTGTAGTACAGCATACATGGCCAGTACTTCGGCCAAGATCAATCGAGTCATCATTAATTCCTATTCCGCACAATGTTACCGACCAAAGAACACCTTTTTACTCAAGCATGTCTCCTAACCTGATTAAATTGAGATCGAGCGTCGAGAAAGCCTCCGTCAGCAGTAACCAGCTTTACACCGCATGGATGCCGCCTTCGTACAACATCACGAAAAGTGTAAATGTTTGCAATTGAGTAAAGGTTACCTGTTTCGTCTTCACCATAGCAAATAGTCATTGAATTGCGATATTCTGGAGGCAGGCGCCAGTCACAACTGTTTGATGCGTTTTTTAACGTAATGCCGTAACCGTGAGCACGTTGACCACTAGTTGTTCTTTGCCCTGTTCTCCACAAAAGATACTCCGAAAACCCACCCGGTCCTCCACAAATATCAGCAAAGCTAAAGACGTTGCCACACACCGTTTGATCATAGGTCCACTTAAAAATGTAATCTAATGATACTAATTTCATAGCTGAGCGATTTAAAAATCGATGTTTTCCTAGCGTCTCGAATTCGTTCGTTGCGGCGCGAGCGATTAAGAACTGCGAATTCTCCATTGTGCTAAACTTTTCCTTTTCTTGCTGGAGTTTCTGCAACAACCGCAATGCAGAGGGCATCATTGACTGTCTCGTAATAATTTTGTTACTATTCTTTTCGCCATCCAACGCATTTTTGAGAGCATCAATGTCTTTTGATGCACACAAAAGATATAACACACCGTGCGATCCTGTTTCGACGCTGTTGACGGAAAAAGCTGCACGTTGGGTAATTAGCTCGGTACCATGTATTAATTGTGGAAGCAAATTAGTAGATTTGGCTTTTGGCTGCTTTGTATAGCGACGAGCTTGACCAAAAGATGTAAAGCCCATGGTCGCCATCACATCCTGATTACCACTCATGCCGTAGCTTGTCTATTTTTATCACTCTACTGCCACTCAACACTAAAAGTACCATCCACTACCTATATTTTACCGAGTACTGAGTACGAATCTATTGTTGTAAGATCTTTTTGCGAGCTTTTTCATTCTTCTCGTGAACAGGCTAAAGCACATGGACGTTGACAATAGCCGTGCGAGGACGACGCAAAGCAGTTCAAGCAAATGGCCAAAACATGTCATGCACACTTGTGGTTGAGGGAGCAACGTTAGTCTCATTGCTATCAAGTCCCCCTTTCAAGCTATAGCGCCGGAAGTGGTGCCGTTTGTGTCATTGCTTATTGCTTTTGCAGCATGATGTACAACTGAATCCAGCTCAGCCTCCAGCTGCAATTCTCGCGCGACACTCTCACTAAGCAGCTGCTCCAAATACTTAATGCGACTTTGGTCAGGAGCAAGCAATAAAGCTTCACGAATGTTGCGACCTTGTGCACGCTGACGCGTGCGCTCGTCGACTCCACGATAATATCGATCCACAACGCTGGCTTCGAGCGCGAGATTACTTGTTGTCTGCGCCGTTTCTGACTCCATCTCACTGGCCACTGGCATTATATTATTAAGCTCATCTGCTGCCACTGTCGACGAACCATCGTATCGTGCCGCTACATTCGCCGAACCAAATTCGTCGTCGTCACTCATGTCTGAACAGTCTGACAGCGTCTTCCTCTGAAGTTCATCGTAGTCGTGAATGACGTCAATATCTAATTCTACCTTGTCTTCGTCAACATTGCCTCCGATTGGCATTACCGATGGGGCATCAAGTACGCTAGTGCTTCGAGAACTTCCGTCTTCATCAAAGTCAGGTGATGTAGCGTCATCGTCAAGCTTCTCCACAGGGTCCATAAATTCCATGTAATCAGGGTGGCTTTCTGGATCCCATCGAAAGAACATGCCGTCCCACAATACGACACGCTTTAAATTTGCACGAGGATATAGCACTCGATTCGTAGGTCGGTATAATGGATTTTTATATGGTCCAGGCTTTTCCAGTACAGGCGTCCAGACTGACTCTGTGCGCTCCCATACCTTGTCAAGCACGCGTTCCCGCTCCGAGTTATACAAGAAGGTGCCGTAAACACCGGAGATTAACGAGTCTGAAATGTGGAGCAAAAACTTTTCATTAAATTCGAAACACGTCGGAAATTGTCGTGTCATTTGCCAAACGCAATCCAAAAATTGCAACATGACTGGCGACCGTTCATTTGGCTGGTCAGTAATGTCTTTGCCCACACCAATCCGATCCGCAAATTTATGTCCAAACGAGCACCACTCCTTCTCAACGAGACTGGCAAATCCGCGAATAGAACGGTAGAACGGATCCAAAATTAGCTGCGCTAGAGCTACGAGCTGCGGAGTACGATCCCAACCGTCACTGCAGTGAACCAAGACGGATGCACCATCTTCGTGAAGCACCTCTGCTACCCTACGAGCTCCTGACAGAACGCGCATCACATGCTTCAACCATCGAGTATCTACATTAAAGCAGCAAGACTCAAATCAGTATCAAGCCATCTCTGGGTCGAAATATGCGCGTGCTTACTCTCTAGACGATTATGGTAATGTTTGTCGCCATCTTCGACAGTACTAGGACTAACAAGTGCTGCATCAATTATAGTCATGTCAGCCTATAGTATCTTAATTCCACATAAAGCAGACGTACACTTTAATGCATCCAAAGACTCGCGCATTTTGTGTATGTTCGCTATGCCCATGAACTCAATCGTCGCATTGTCGTAGTGCTGAGAATTTTCCACGCCTATAAATTACACAGCATATATTGGTCAGTATGCAAGTCCCAGTCTATGTAATAAGGATGCCATCATCGTACCTTTCCCTTTCAAACGATTTCCTTTCGTAGCAATTGGCTTGCGGGCATCAATAATATGAAGCGGGGGCGACATGTCTGAGCTATTCTTGTTAGCTGAGTCGCGGTACGCGCGCAACAAGATCCGATCCGGCTCGGACCGATTGCCTGCCATGCCATAATTTGGCTGGCTCGAGCGAGATAAGACACTTTTGTTTACAGGATGGCGCCACACGACGACCGGCAATCGAGCGCGGGACCGAAAGCGTGCAGACTGAACAAGCTGCTCCTCGGACATAAGGGAAGGTACGACCATCAATTGTGGGTAGGTAGGGCTAAAGCGAAATTTGGAGTTCTTAAGGAGCCGCCAGGTTATAACACCGTCCTGTTCTGCTTGTTTCCTAGTCGACAAAAAGCCAAGGCGTTTGTACTCAGCAAATGGTGAGTACACAAACCAGCCATTATGTGTTTCTGGAGTAGACAATCCACGTGACTTGGCCTTTTCCGTGTGGTAGTCAAAAGCAAAAAGCGCGCCGATTATATTTGGCGGCTTCATTCGCAACGTGAGCAAATTAAGCCACCTAAAGTCTGGAGTTGATGGAAGCTGATCATATCCTTTCTTTCGCGAGTATGCGTCGTGCATCGCAAGCCGCAAAGTACGCAAGTCTTTGCACGTAATTAGCAGCATTAGCCCATCGCGCGTAATTAAATCGATTGCTGCAAGCGGAAGTTCAAACGAGCCGAACTTCCACGAAGCGTCATACGGCACGAATGTGATGCGATACGACGTAATTTTCAAAACTCCTTGCACAGCACGATCGCTTTGGGACATAACTACAAGATTTGTTACGCGCTGCACATGCTCTAACACCGACTCACCGGGGAGCAGCTGGTAATGGTCGCTTACTATCGAGTCCCTTAGCTTGGTGCGCTCATGTGTGCTCGAAACTGTCGACGTTGTCTCTTCAATCGTTTCAGCGGGCACGCGTGACGGCGTGGCTACAGTTGCCGCCTTCTTATTAATCATAACCTTGCCTTGCTCTAATGCCTGGACAAAGTTAGCACGGTCTTCTGTGCTGTAAAACGTTATCTTTTTATTGACACTGGCATTTCCCGTCTGAATTTTAAGCTGCATTCCCAGTCTTGACTGAGGTTTGGCAGTAACTGCTGCGCAACTGTATTCCTCCCGCTGGTCATGCGCAGACAGAAAGTAAAGCATGCGTTCTTCTACGTCCACCTGCAGTTGTATACTAGCCCGCTTACTGCCGAGCTTTTCAAGGACGCTATCGCTCTTTTTGACTGTAAACGTAAATAGCGTCACTTCGGACAGCGGCGCCGCATTGCGGTTGAATCCAAAGACATTGCTACTATGCGAGGATCGGCTTCGCCCATTTTCCACTAAAAGGTTGCTCGTGTCGCTGGACGTATCAGTTGCTCGAGCTCCTCCAAATTGCCCAATGTGATCGTTAAAGCTGCTGCTCTGACCGTAACTACCCAGTGAGCTGCGGCCAAGCGCTAAGTCATTACGGGGGATCTCCATATTGTGCTTTGCACTGGTTCTGGGCTCTGCATTTGTTGCGTCGGTCGTATCCATGGCCAAGTCTGCTATACTACCTGATATGGCCGTAGCAGCCCAATTTTTGTTATCGCTTGGACTAGACGGCATTGCTGACGAGCAATTCATGGCGGGACTGTCGTCCGAGCACTGCATTGAGATTTTTCGTCGCGTGGACACCCTCGTGTTGTCTGACATTCGTGTGTTACGTCTGGGGCTACAGTTAGCCCCCTGAGAGGCAGAAAAGTTAACAACAGCTGAGTCCCGAAGGTTCTGACGCACAGGCATTGACTGGCCAACTGAGAGGCTTGGGTTTTGTGCAGGAGGTGGAGACTCACTCTCCTCGCTCGGCAATTTGCCGATAAGCTTCCAGACATTCGTAGTTGCCTGACCAGCCTGTGCCAAATTCTTTTCAGCCATCAGCAATTTTCCCAGCGTGGTTGAATCCATCGTAGATTGGCGCTGAGCCAAGTACGCGTCGTCCTGGTCGTCAGCGGAAGTCTCCGTTGTCATGGACGCCGGAATATTCCGACCGCGCATTGGCGTCTTGATGCTCGCAGCGAGGGACAGACTGCGGGAAAAGCACGGAAAGGACCTGCTGTTCGTCTAAATAGGTCTCTTCTACTTGCCTTGACCAAAGTGCGCGCAGGCTTTACTTTGTGCACGGGGGAGTGCGGACTCCAGAGTGCTGGCTCGCTCGTCGGGTTGAGGCAGACCCCAGGAGCCAATCAGCAATCGAGGTTGTCGAGTCTTTTAAATAATACTCAGATTAAGTCAAACACGAAAACCGTAAGGCCATTGTGCGTAATTTCTATTGCAAAATTTATTTTGTAACTACCATCGATGGCACACATTCTTACCACCAAACCTGCCAAGCTAGCTGAAGTTATACCAATGCGCGTCGAAACTACAAATTAAATTTAAAAAAAATACTTCGTAAACCTCGCATAAAAAAGACGCTGTAAATTTCCTCTGCCATGATCGCACTTTTGGGTATAAGATGATACAACAATGAAAGGACTGTGCCCACATTACTGCTGTAGCTGTAGCTTTAAAAAAGGATTATATTTGAGCGGTAGTGACTGATCGCTACATTGATGTCGCAGCAGATGGCGCAATTGTCAAACGCAATTGGATTTTCTTCCTTGTTTGATGTTCCTTCTTCCATTTGTATTTAACATTGACGCACAAAATAGCATGTTACCGCAAATAGTCAGCAGAGAAGCAAGGCGGCATTACCTCGATGAAGACAACTATCTATGCGACATTTGACGTATCGTAAAAGGACCAAACGGTCGTCATCGGAAGTCATTAGCGATCAAGTTCTTAAGAACGCATTGATAAGGCTGACGCGCTCTCGACGGGGTTTACCAATCTGCCAATGTGTTCGATCTCAATTTCCAACATATCACCTGGAGCAAGATAAAGAGGCGGATTGCGTGCCACACCAACACCCTACACAATGTCACACCATCTTAGCATTACCCATATATCAGCAAACATTTGGTCGAACCTCAGGAGTTCCCGTGAGAATAACAGTACCCTTAGGTAGCGAGCAATCCTGGGAAAGCTGGCTAATAAGTCTTGCCACCGAAAAAATCATATCGCCCGTGTTAGACTTCTGAACCTGCTTGCCGTTTAAATACGTGGCAAGCGCAAGCGTTTGCGGGTCTGGAATGATCTCGGGCATCACGAGCACTGGACCCAGCGGACAAAATGTGTCAAATGTTTTGGCGCGGCACCACTGACCTCCTCCTTTAACTCCCTGCCAACGACGAGCCGTTATGTCATTAGCACAGGTGTAGCCACCGACGTACATTAGCGCTTCTTCCTCAGTCACATTACAGGCAGTCTTATTCAGCACAACGGCGAGCTCGCACTCATAGTCCACTTCTGGCGGCTCCGAGGCGATACGAGGGATTATGATAGGCTCCTCGGGGTGCTGCAGGGAATTAACGCCTTTCGTAAAGAGGACAGGAAATTTAGGCTCGGGTTTGTTCGTCTCCTTCGCGTGTTTACGGTAATTTAAGCCAATGCCTAGGATCTGCGACGGTACCACAGGTGCTAATATCTTCCTAATGGTAGCAGTTCTACCTGTAAAGCATAGTGTGCCCAAGGGATCGTCGTCCTCCACGAGTAACGCAGTAGAACCGTCTTCCATGCGTTGGCCACAACGGACAGCGCCATTTTCATCTAAAAATCGCGTCAGCACAGTGGCTTTACCGTCTACGCGTGGCATTGACGATAACATGCGGCACGAGGCGTTCGTGGAATGGAAATGGAGCGGTCTGACAGAGGAGCGTAGGCACCGCATCGTAAGCATTGACGATTTAGTATAGAACATAGAAAAGTGTAGTGCCCATTATTTTACCACATTTATATATATTTAATAGACTGCGACTACAAATTTACAGCTTTGGGTACGACATATCGGTGAGAACTCCACAGGTGCCCATGCCCTTCGAATTACGGCTAATACGAACGTAGCCATCCTCGCCCCAATCCGTACCCCATGAGTTTTTGATCTTTATCGTAGCGGAGTCGAAGCCCACCGCAAGCACGGTATGGTCCACGGCCTGGTCGTCACATGACGATACGATGCCACTTTTGTACTGCTTCCATGCTACACAATTCGATACGACAGATACAATCACGGGCTGTTTTTCTAAAGCATTCAGAAGTGCGCTTTCGTTGCCAGGAGAAAGCTTGACAATTTCACTAATACCCGATTTTGCCGGAATGCACGATTTTAAGCAGGCCCCTGTAGTGGTCGTTTTTACCGATTGGTACGGGTAGCTGCTCTCCGTACAAATACCATTGTCACGGATATGTTCCAAAGCGTAGACGGGATCTCCACCATTGCAGCCATAATTCTTTTCCTCGCAACTCACGAGTTGTTGCTTTGAGTACGAGGGCATCTTTTTGCCGCCATTGGCGATACACTGTGCTGCTTCTAATGCGCCTAGTGAGGCAAAAGCCCAACAGCTGCTACACTGGTCGCCTTGCAGACCAGGTGGGTTGACACAAGCAGACAAGCTCCAGTCCACTGATTTTGAATCCTTTGTCGCTGTCATGCTTAATGTCGTCGAATCCGTTAACCCGGGAATATCTTTCAAGATAATGTCAATTGCTGAATCTGGTTCTTTATTGACTAAACGTTCCTTTGCTGAAGTCCTGGAAGCAAAAACAACAGCGTCTAACGCTTCTTGCGTCGACGTTGTTTGCTCTTCTTCAAAAGTTGGCGGGAAATTCGCTCCTGGAGCGTGCGTATTCTCCATAGTCGACGACGCAATTGAATGACGTTTCGCCGGTATAAATCGATGATCCGACTGTAAATCTTTGGATATCGATTGAGACCCCACGTTGCTCCCAGAGCCCCACTCATCATTGCCACTTACTTGAATATAATCTCTTGCCCAATTATTTACTCCTTGTCGCTTCCAGCTCAATCCGTTATCAACGTTAGGCGCTTTAACGTCATAGGTATTTTCATCTGTAAGTAAATCTTTAAAATTCCATCCTTTCCTCGTGTAACCATCGGTGTTAGCGCTTGCGGCACTATTAGTTTGGTACGTTGGCTTGGAAAACTGCTCCAACTCGCTGTTAGAGGTATGGTCACCCTGAGAGTGGGCAGATGCTACTGAGCCGCCATCTTCAAGTCGACGCACTATTGGTTTAGCTTTTGTATGTTCCTGCGACGGAGCCAATATTTTCTTTTTTTCCACGTGTTGATGAGCTGGTGCGGGGTCGTAATCCTTTAACTCTCCGCTAGACAATGTACTATTCTCTTTCTCGAACGAGTGAATGGGTTTCTTGCTCGTGCCATTATTACCTTTTGAATCACTAACGTGCTTGTTGAGCAAAAACTCTTTGAACTCGTCCATTGTCATGAGGGTAAGTGGTCCGTCCGTGGAGAATTCAGCCATTGGATTGGCTATCCGCGCTTCTGAAATTTGTTCTTTCGTGAGGTAGAACCGCTGCAGCAGATCTTCTAGCTCGTCAGCTGAGTTTCGCGAATCTCTTGACGGAATATAACCATATTTTAATCCCTGAGTACCATATGAGTCTAGCCAATTGTTCAGCTCCAAGATTATTGTTTCTTTCTCCTCCAAATAATTGTTGTACTTGGAAACAATGGCGGCGTGCATCGGTCGGGCATCGGTATCATCCACGAAACCCGCAGCCACTAAGACCACCGCCAATACAAATGCTAAAGTAGACGCTCGAAGCAGCATGCGCTTCACCGGTAAGCCTGGCCAACTGGATTTTATTACGAAGTATACTTAGCTAGCGGTGGTAGGAATGGAAATGACCAGATCAGTTTGAGATTGTGAGTTAGCCAGTTCGACAGTGGCTAGCAATCGTTTAAAGACGGGGCTTTCGACACATGTTCTTGCCAAAACAGATTTTAAGCTGGTTACAGATTATTAGTAGTAGTCAACCTTTGATGCAGACCGTGTCTCCGTCGGATTCTTGCAGCTCTCACTAGTGCTGAAATATCAATTTAATGGTACCGCTCAAACTTAGAACAAGTGATCGTACTTAAACTTTGTCAGATACATTATGGAGAAAATAATGTTCGCTCGTCAGAATTTAGCCTTCTATCTCGGTTTTTATAAATGCTCACTCGACGAGAAATAAGCAAAGAAATACCAAAAAATATCTTTATAAATTTTGAGTTAAATATTCCAATAATACCAAATTAGATATTATTGATGCAACAAGACATTAGCTCTATTGATTGGTTAATAAAAGTCTATATCAACCCCGCCAATCGTTTCAAGACACAATTTGTGCGGTGTGCAAGGAGGCGCCATACTTAGTTAGATATTAATATAATAAGTTTAGTGGTAAATAGAAAATCGTTATGTAGAAAACTAATTATATTTTACAGTTTTACTTTTCCCTAATTCTAAACCTCTGAATTACCTTTGGTAGCCAAAGACGCTTAGCTACCAAGAAACCTTTAACTGTACTCTTCTGAATGTGACGTTTCGAGCACCATACCTACACTGTAATCAGTGGAAGGTTAACTAGAGTTGATGAGTACTAGTGAAAAGGTGCCCAGTTACACCTGGTAGCACTTTGAAGTCCGTTCAATGGCCCACGCACGTTCCATTTAACATGGGCATGTTTGATGAAGAAGGAGGGAGCTTCCAAGGCCCTCAAGAAGGTTATCACGGAACGCGTGAGAGGTTTACTCATTTGAGTGACCTAGAATGGAGAGCGATCGAACGAACGAGTTTGATCGTAGGCGGGTTAGCCGTTGGCGCTAGTCTGTACACTCTGGGCAGAGATGAACAGCATTCGGCCATGGCGGAGTTCGTTCACCACAAACTCGATGGGGCCCAAGAGAAAGTGACCTTGCTTTACCAGCAAAGCTCACAACACACGGCGGTGTTGAGAGAACAGGGTGCTCAACAAGTTAAATTGTTGAGACAGCAGCAATTACATGCTGCTACTAGGCCGACGCTTCCGCGTCGACCCAAAAGCTCAATGGAAGAAATATCTAAGTCGAAGGTTGTCGAAGGTTGTCGAAGGCGACTCCCTTTTGAGATGGTTTGTCGAGTTAAGCGAGGCCATAGAAACTCGTCGTTTCAGTGATGATGCGACGAAACTTAAATATGGCAAGTCCAACTTCGCCGGACGTGCCAAATCTTGGGCCTTCGGGCTTAAGCTTCACGACCCATTAGTCTTTGGGTCGTATGTGGTCTTTAAAACCCGGACCAGACAAATATTTGAGTCGCCACGTGCCGAATTCAGGGCACGGGCTGAGCTCCTGAATTTGAACGCAGGGCAAACGTGACATTCACGCTTATGCCCAACATACTTGATACCTGGTCAGTTGTATCGTTAGTCATTCGATAGATGAACAAACGCACGTGAATGTGTTTATTAAAAGTCTTGCGGGCGATCTTGTTAAGACCCACCTGTTCCGGCTAGAATTAGATTCGCTAGACCAAGCGATCTCTATAGCGGAACAGGAGGACTTTAGTCTTAGGTAGGCTTTTTCCACTCTGGTGCTTATCGCTCACCAAAACGACAAGAAAAGGAGGTCCAGAGCCCATGGATCTCTCGTATTTAGAGAACGAGATACCTCGCTCTTCAAGTTACAAACAATTACAGAAATGTAATCGTCGTCAAAAATTGGCCACTACCCCTATACAACCGGCTGTGCGTTAATGCGATATGACACTAAAGGCGCAGAGCGTGTCGTCTGTTATCAATCTCGTCAGCTTCGACCAGCTGAACGCAACTAACCGGTTCAATACAAGGAACTTCTTGCCATTAAAAACGCACTGGCAAAGTTTAGGGTCTATGTCTTGGGAGATTGACCGTTTCATTGTATACGAATCATGCGTCGTTTCGCACGGCCGCCGTAAACAGTCCACACCTCTCGCATAATGGCGAGATGGTTGTCTTCTTTCCGGAGTATAACTGCTCCGTGGAGTATTAACCAGGAAGACTTAACTTCGTCGCTGATGCCCGTTGCGCCGGCGTGATTATGAGCCTGCTGCGCAAATCAACAGTGAGCATTATGCCGCTGTTGCAACAATACGTGTTCTTTCGTCAACATAACTCAACGAAGTTAGAAGAGCTTTCAAGAAGATAAGGCTCCTAAAAGGTTGGATTACCTCAGAAATCCATTCCAACAATCCATAAAGGATTGCCGAAATTGATGGATTACCTTAAAAATCCATTCCAACAATTCATAAAAGGATTCTTGAAACTGTATAGATCCTCAACAGATCGATATACAACACGCAATGGCTTATTGTATCACACAGCCATTTCTGGCGACACACCTCGTGCCGTCATCCCCGCCCATAATGATTTGCGTTTACGCATCATGTATGAGTGCCACGATGCACCAATAAGTGGTCATCGTGGACGTAAAAGGACCTATCTCACGATAAATAGCGACTTCTACTGGCCACGCCAGTATGGTTTCGTCCGCAAGTACATACGTGCTTGCGAAGTTTGTGAACGGATGAAGCCCAGTGCTTCATCCCGTGCTCCGTTACAACCTCTGCCTCTTCCGTCAGAGTGTTGGCAGTCTGTATCCATGGACTTATCTTCGAATTCCCGAAGACGAACATAAGAACAATGGTATTTACCCCGCGAACTGGTCTCAGATCAAGACTCTAGATTCACGGCGGAATTTTGACAAACTGCGTTCAAATCACTTGGACCACAGCTGGAATTTTCAACTTCGGGTCATCCTGAAACAGAAGGTCAGACGGAGCGGCCAAACCGTGTCCTTAAAGAGACACTTCGCGGATAAGTCCACTCTTTTAAGAGTTGGAGCGAGTTTTTGCGGATGGTAGAATTTGCCATCAACAATTCAGTGCATGCTTTTACAAAGCATACACCGCTTTGTGAACGGCTTACGTCATCCACCTATAACTCTTGTTTGAGAGTATCTTTTATTCAAAGGGGGAAGGGACTCGCTCGAGCAAAGAACAATCTAGCTCTTACTCATCACGCATTAGCACAAAGGTCAATGCGAAGGATGTCAATGTTGATTCAATCAACATTAAAGTAAACAAAGTCAGTAATAGCGGAAAGGCTGACTTTGACGACGATGCTAGAAGACTCAGCACCAAAAACAATATTATTAGTAAGAACGATAGTGCTCTCAATAATGAAGAGATTGATATCTTCGCAGTGCGAGCCGGTCGCACTGAAAACAAAAAATAATATTAAATCGATTCAGCAAAAGATTTTCTGCTGGCTAGAGAAGCAGTGGTCCGTTTCTAACAGGATCTCATCGCTGATGCGGTGGGCCGACAGAAATGGAACTGAGAAAAATGGAAGAGCAAACATACTTTCATTTAATGTTAATGACCTAGCCTACTGCTACGGGAAACCTACCAAAACACGTAGTGACGAATGCAGGCAGTAATCAATTACTGCCCAGGTATATCGACTCGTTTCGTGTACGACCTCGCGAAGGCAATGCTACACGAACGAGCTGCCTCGTATTATGCGTACACATCCTACATTTTATGTTGCGCGTCTCCGCCCGAACCATCAGAACGAGGCTTCTTCCGATCCTAATTACACCGGAACGGTCAAGGGTATCCACCAGAGCTTAATGGTTTTGAGCCAAATCCTTATTGTCTCGAAACAGAGTTTGATTCTTTGAACCAGACGATCTACTCTTTCCTCCAAGAACGAGCTCTTCTGACGAGCTGTCACCAGTTCATTTTGAAGGGTCTGATGGGTCCTTTTGTTCGTCAGTTGATCAGTCGCAACCTGCGCAGATTTCTTAAGTTATCACGAGAAACATTATCAACCTTCACCGCTTACTCGCGGCGACGGAAAAAGTCGTGATCAAGATCCTCCCGTTAATAATAAAGGGTGTGATCAAAATTACGATGCTTACTCGGGCTTGTCAAACGAGGCGAACCTGATCTTTCCTCACCCTCCCCATCTTTTGATAGATTAGAAGAGCTTCTTGTTGAAAGCTTCTTGCACCACTGCAGGGCAAAGGGGGTTCGAACAAGTTATCTCGTTCGTCGGTGAGGGTATACACCCTCGCATGATAGTCGGGACCCTCGTTCCCGACTGATGTTGGACGTTCCGGGTCTCGTCTTGCAGTATCACGAGACCCATCCTCTTCGGCAGAAGGTCCATCGAAGAACGAGAGCTTCCCGCGCTCGTAAAGGGATTGAAGGTTCTCAATCCCTTGACGCATCAAGTAAGAGATAAGAGTCCTTCAATGGGGATCTCTGAGGGAATATCCTATCTTAGGGGCATGGCCTGCACCCTTAAAATAGCATGGGCAAGAGCTTACCCACGAGAGGCAAGAAATATTTGCCTCTCTGGACAAAGATGCTACTTATAGCGTGCACCGACTACGATCCGTTTCTCGAACCGTTCTTGGAAAGCATTTAGCTTGTCAAGTCAGATCTCACGCCCTGTGTTTTGAACATTTTGAACAAAGGCTGCCCAAGCTTGGAGCAAATTTGACATCCTTTGCCCGTTTGCAAGTATACCATCGATGCCGGAGAAAGGCATTGATGAAGAATTTCATTACATCCTCACCAGGCTTGTGAAGCCTGGTTGAGTCGAATAGCAGAATATGATATTGATCGTTGGTCATACCCGACCAACGAATGATGTTTCTTCCTTTAGAAGGTAACCAAGGCCTCTTTTCAGGAGCGACCCGCAACGTATTGCGGTCCCTCTCCTATTGGCTCAATTTAGCTTTATCGCTAACTTGGCCCTTGGAGGAATCCCTAGAATCACTCCTTTCCTGGTGATGCAAACTAGCACCACCAGCCGCAATCTTCCCTTTGCGGCCACTTGATTCCTGGTGATGCATACTAAAATCACCAGAGTGGTCACCGCCCACGGAGTCATCTGATGATGACTCCCCACTAAAGAGGTCCGACGAGTCAGACAACCTCGTCATCACCTCTCTGGTTTTCACATTAGAACCCTAAGGTTTAACGGACTCGGCGCTGGGTGATCCGGCAGCCTTTTTCAGTAGCCACTGAGTCGGGCGATGCCTGTAACTTGGTCCAGTCATCTTCAATTGGTATAGCAGGTGACTTGTCCCCGGGACCTGCATTGTAATCAACAGATGACATACCCAGTCACCTCCAATGGAAGTAGGAGGTGACATATCTCCCGCAGTAGACGCTAATGCGTCTACTGAAACATTTGCCTTACTGACAGCTTCACTGATTCGTGCAGTTGCCAGCTTCGCGGCCTCACGGCCCACGCGCACATACTTATTCGTCGCCATCTTGATTTTCGCTAAAATCAATTATGCAAATAAAACCGGTATTTCGATTTAAGTTAAAAATGCAAATGAAATCAGAATTTTGATTGAAACCAACAATGCAAATAACAGGGAAAAAATACATAAAATCTTTCCTGTCACCCTACATCAGTCACTATAGTGACTGTTGGTTAAGAGGGGGGTGATGTAACGGGTAGTCTCGTTACATAAGTATTATTTCATATAAGAGGAAATAAGCAGAGAAGTCTAAAACTATTACCTTTATTAATTTTGACTTAAATACTTCCAATAATACCAAATTTGGTATTATTGATGCAATAAGACATTACCTCTATTATTGGTTAGTTTAAGTCTAAATCAACCCCGCCAATCGTTTCAAGACACGATTGTGGGGTGCGCAAGAAGGCACCATACTTATTTAGATATTTGTATTCTAAGTACAGTAGCAGATAGAAGATCGCTGCGTAGGCAAATAAAAAATTACAATTTTTTGTTAATATTTATTTATTTTGATCCTTTGAATTGCCTAAGACCCTTAGCTACCTAGAAAATATCGTCTGTACTCTTGTGTACGTGAAGTTTTGAGGCACCTCACTTAAACTTTTATCAGTGTTTGGTCAACTAGTGCTTATCAGTACTAGTGTAAAGGTGCCCCGTTACATCCACCCTACACTATCCAAACAAAATAACGCGGCTCGTAATTAAAATGATGAAAATAAGCTTCTGTAACGGTACGGGCTGATATGCGGTGAATTTTTTGTCCAGTAAGTCTCGGCTTGGTTGAAGAGTCGGAGCTACCACGCTTCAAATGTCCGATGTGATTCCGAAAGGTTGTCCCTATAACTTTCGCCGCGGATGTCAGCTCATTAATCTACAACAACCTAGACCAGGGATAGCAAATAGTAATGTTGCTGCCATCGTGAATACCAGCATAAGCATGGACCTTATAAGTTTCATGGTGAGCCCACAGAGACTTATATTTTAGATCCGTCCGATTATAGTACAAACAATCAAGCAGCAAACAATTTGATGTCGGCCTGCTGCAGCAAAAAACCGCTGTGAGGCATCGATATCCTATATGTGCTTTACCCGCGTATGCCTATCACGAGTCTTTCACTTTAATAAAGAAGCTGACGCTGTTTGCGGCGTAAACATCTTGGAAATAGTAGAAAGCAAATGTGCACTTCGTGTCGCCGTTATGATTACTATATCGCGTTTCCAAAACAGTTCGACAGAATTTGACAAATGTAGCGCGCGACCTTAGCTTGACATTGAAAAACATCGCATTAAGCGATAAAAGGTGGCATGCCCCTTTAAGAGATCTCCGGTTCGAAAATATTCCGAACTAGCTCATAATTCATTCTGTAGCGGAGCTACATCGCTTCTTGAGTGAGGGAAAATCTTTACGGCTCAAAGCGTTACAAAAATCTATGAAACTACGAAGTGTAACATCTCAGTGAGTCGTACAAGCTGAAAAGCTTATAAATCAAGGGATGAAGTGGCTTGCAGACCCGAGTTAAAATTAGTGCCCGAGGGTAATACCTTTGAAGGGCTTAGTACTCTCACAGGTCGAAGGGGGGGGCTTAGAAAAGCACGACACGCTTTAAGATCAAAAGGAAAGCTGACCATTATTTATGTTTGAAACCAGAAAAAAATCTTGTTCCTCCTTGCCCTATGCCAAAGGGATTAAATTAGTGGCTGGCGACGTTACAGTCGTACACGAGCGAGATCATAATTGGTCTGCATGATTACGCAACAGCCACATTATTTTGCTTTCTAAGGCTTTTTCTTCACCTGGAAAATATATCCGGCAAAGAATGTAAGCAATCGAGCCATTTGATGTGAGAGATGGGCGAATTCATCGCGGTGCTTAAAGATGCATGATCTTTATAGATCCTTATAGGCTTAAAGATAAGCAGGTGAAATGTTATTTGACAAGGGCATACTTCATTGATCGTAGATCTTTGCCATGAATTGGGCAGTTCTTTTACGCAGCTGTAAGTTTTCGAGAATCGAACGCAAGCACGCTCCTGCCCATCTCCATATGTTTGTAACAGAGCACTGTCCATGGCAAAACTGGATGCGTCACATACGACGCTTATAGGCCGATTAGGAATAGGCACGTTAAAATCGAGGCATAGATGAGGCTATCCTTAACTAGGTTAAAAGAGTCATTTCTGTAGGTTCTCGTCCAGCACCAAACCGTACCCTTCGTAGAAGACTGGATAATGGCCGAGCTAAATCAGCGTAATTTTCGCTCTTCTTGAGGGAGTAGTTGGTTAGGCTCAACAACTTACGCAAATCCGTTCGGTCTGCCCGATAACTATGGCTTTTACCTTAGCAGGACCTACTCTAGGCCTCGCTTTTTAATGAAGCAACCGAAATTGATGAAAATATTTTCCACCGAAATTGCATTCAAAAGCAGCTGGCATGCGGCTTATTTTAGCGCATGCACTCGAGCCCTGCTCCCAAATGGCTATGTGGTTTTCCACGTTCGACCGACCCTGCTTCGCACGACTATCCACAAAAGTGTCATAAAATAAGTCGGTGCATAATCTTATTTGGACGAAACAGTTGCATCACTAGACATTAAAAGTGGCCGAGGCGTTGGGAAGCGCTCAATGCATAACTAGCCACTGCTGCAGCATACCGCTTGGGGTGCTACCGCTCTATTGCTCGCATGAGCAGCTGATAGTAATCATCGACAAAGTTGAGCGCACTGTACATCGTACACACCACCATTTCTTAAGAACATATTTTCTAGAAAAAAGTGCATGTGCTGGTATAGTAGCAGCATTAAGCTCAGTAAGTATCCGCAATGCGATATTTACCATTCCGCTTTTTGCAACTAAATGTCGGCGTCGAATGGGAAGATCTACGCAAGCTTACAATTGCAGCCTCGTGTTTAGCACGCAAGAAATCGTCAATGACGTCACACTGTTCCTCCACTGTCGTGTAAGAGTACAGGACCAAGTCGATTACATGATTATCAGAAAGTAAACAGTGTGATACACTACGTCTTAAAATGGGAATGAAGGATTTTTAAGGAACGATGATCCATTTCGCGCCCTAAGCGCCGCCTAGAGTAACGTAATTTAATTCCATTATTAAAGAAACGTGTGCGCATGACGTCACATGCGGCAAGCGGGTCTTACCCGAAATGCATTGGCGTATTGCAAACAGTACACTTAATGTGGTGCAATCTCGGCCGCACCACACTGAGTGAATTTAAACGTACCACTTTATGTGTATCTGGGGAGGCACACCATTTATGACTCGAACGTATGTCGAATATACTTTTCGCATCAAGTGATTCGTTATCACAACGAGCATCA
Organism: Bremia lactucae; assembly: GCF_004359215.1. NCBI lineage: Eukaryota > Oomycota > Peronosporomycetes > Peronosporales > Peronosporaceae > Bremia > Bremia lactucae. The sequence goes on along the minus strand of NC_090610.1, from coordinate 3,792,738 downwards.
CTCATCGGAGTACGTGCCGTTCCACTAACACTTAATGAGTCACGCTCAAAGATAATGTTAACATTAAATCAACATTTCAATGTCCAGCCCGCTGAAAGACTCTTCCAGAAGCTCGCGCCAGTAGCGCTTTAGTTGCGTGGCAAAGATGAATTCATGACTATTCAAAGCTTTGCTAGAGAAATTGCGCGTTGCGATGCAGGACTGCGTCTTTTAATCAATCCATGGCTCATGGCGTTCAAGCCAGGCCATACGAAGGATGTGATCATAAATCGAATTCAAGTCATTGGCAAGACAGCGTTTCATGCTATTAAAGCTTACAAAGATTAATACTTAATTCGATGGTACTTAGACATGGCGATCCGAGTCCCAATCGCTAAGCGAACAGTGATCAAATTACCTCCGTGCGATTCGAGGGCTTCAGCATATCGCTGATTCCCTTCGAGTAAACGACGTCAAGCATAATTGCAAGATGACCTTTAACCAAATAAAATTGACCATGGCTAATTAAAGCCATTAACAGTCGCTTAAGTGATTAACAAGCTGGGCTTGTTCTCACACCTCGCGTCATTACGCACATGACTCTTTGGGGCTAGGCCCTATTGATCCTCATATCCAAGAAATTCCACAAAGCCTAGTTCTTCACCGGGCATCGGCGTTTTCCCGCACAGTACCAGATTTTTTATATGAGGGTTGGTTAGTGCTCTTTTCGAGCTTTGTGCGAGTGACGCAATGGATAGACTAGGCACAAGTGTTAAGCGCTCCCGCACATATAACATATACTGATGTTTTTTTTGTGTTCAACTGCGTGTAGCTCAACGTCCTCTTCAGCGAGACTGAATTCCATGGGTTCTGGTCTAGTAAAAGAAATGAATGCGCTCGAAGAGCTACAAAGGTTCTTGTGAACTAAGCGAAAGGACTTAAATTTCAACACAACGTGTGACGCCATATTAAACGCCGTTCAAAAGAAGCGGGATAAGATCTGTAAACATCCGTTCGGGTCACCCACCCTACATTAAAATGGTTACTAGATTCACTTCGTGAAATGGGTCTATTATTGCTGCCTAGCAGCAATAAGAGCTTACAACTTCTGGACATATTCACCTGGGTCCGTTTATCCTGATGAGCCGATAAACATTTTCGATCGTATATGAAAAACTTGATTAGGAAAGCAAACACGCGATAGAAGTGCTGTTTTAGCGTGTCCCACTTGGGAGATGCGACGTCTTTAAACGTGTTACATCTGACAACCCGTCATTAGCTCTATCACCGAGCTTAGAGATGGTAAGAGCCATTCGTTGGTGCTCTGCTTGACTTATGACAGGTCATGTCCATCTCCAAATTTTTGATACAACGACGAAGATGTTTGTCATCTTTTGCCCGCATGTTTCCTATCATTGCCAGCAAGAGGGTGAGCCTTGGACTCTGGGTCAGGTACAGGAATGTACCGAGTTTGGCATAGATGCCACTAAGTGGTCTTGGACCTGTCAGAAAAGAGAGAACTTATATTGCATAACGGTTTCTAGCCTTGCATCAAGACCGTTTGGGCCCTAGGAAAGGACGTGATCTATGTGATCCAGCCCAAACAAAGTTCTGAGCTTATTAAACGCTACGCATTTCGACCCTGAGAGTTTAGGGAAGAAATTCATCGCTGCCGACGCTTCGTATTTTTTTTTATGAAGACTCAGGTGTAAATTGACTACGAATGCTACCAAGTGTTACGAGGTGACCTTCCTCTTTAAGTTAGAGGAAGAGCTTAAGACGTAAGGAGTCTATTAATTCTTTAAACTTACAAGTATAACAATTCAGTGAGTCTACAAAACCGTGAAGCTAATTGAACCCTAGTTCAAGGGACGCAGTGGCTCGAACGATATGGCAACTAAAGCACGAGAGTATGTACTTTAGGAAGGCTTAGTGCTCTTGCAATTCACTGCGCGAGCCTTAGTAAGGCACATAATGCTTGAAGATGATACGGGAAACTAAACTTTAATTAGTATTTAAATATTCAAACCCTTTCGCTTCCTACTATTTAGTTTGGTTTCGGTCACTAGATCTCTATCTGGTGTTTGCCATGCGTATATATAATAAATTGAATTTTGATAATATCACTTTTTATAAATAATAAAAGGGATTTTACCCATGATGTGAACTGGACCACATTAACGATTTTTCAGAGTTGAATTAGGATTCTCTAATTTCATATCACCTTCGTTTTATTTGAAATCGATGACAGCTCCGCTCAATACAAGGTAGCTTACATAAGGTCGTCTGCTTCATCTGCCGGTGTTACACTTTACTGTCACCCGCTGTCTTTTCATCATACTCTTGGTTTTGGTCAGGAAAAATAAAGTATGTTATCCAGTTGCCATATTTAAAATACATGGCTTGGTATACTTCCGTTTTGGCTGACATTTCTCTTGATTGTCTAGGAGATCGCATCAATTACGTTGGCCCCAGCACAAGAGTTTCAATGTCGGAGTCTTGCGTACAACTACCAAGTGTGGGTTCCGACAGCCTATTCATTATTTTGTGTGTAGCCAGCCATGTCATAATACTATACATGTCAAGTACTACAAACTTCTCCAAAAAGAACGAGTTGCTAAAGGTGATGTAAAACTTATAGAGCCCCAAATCCTAAAATAGCGCATGATCGCCAAACACGCAGCTGCATTTTCAGCATGTGATTCAGACAAATCCTACATGAAAGCGCTGTGACCTAGTTTCTTACTAAGAATTAGGGAGACATTATCCCCACCGGAGTTCAGGGGTTCCTTTAATTTCAAAGTATGTATTATGGATTTAAATGACCTCATCACTAAAGAATATACCAGTAGAAGTCGCCGTTTACCATATCAGAGGTTTCAGCCCTTTATTCTTCATTCAGTTTATTAGATGGATGGAGGGGGCATGACTGGCCATCGTGTGACCAACTTGAAAGCAACGCTGTCAAGCAGGTCGCGCTCATGTCCTTTCACCGACAGGTACACCGGTATCTGATGCGCCACCAGAGTTTTTTTTTACCACGATTCGCCTCTGAAAATTATGGTATGCTCGAAAAGGGACAAGTTGCGACGCACAGAGCGTCCCTGCGGAGCTTCACTCACCTCGGAGGACCCCACAGGTCTTCCACGACCAGAGCGAAGCACAGGGTCCAAAAAGCTGCTGCATTGCCACTCGTTCCTATTTCTGCTAAAGTCTCGTCCATCAGCCTTTGCAAGCGTGGTGGCGCCCATTGATACTCTGCGGTAATGCGTTAAATCGATTCTTGGAAAGTTGGTAGAGATGTCGAGGGGGATCAGAAAGCAATCACCTGCGGTAAGTCCGGACGGTCTGCTGGTCTTGCAGAGATTGTTGGTGGAGGTTGTTCGAGCCACCATTGCTTGTTAAATAATGCCATGGATATCGGTGCGTGAGGAGATATCGATCCACACAGGGCCATCTCATGCTACAACCATCATTTGCCTGCAGCAATCGCCATCGCACATTCCACTACCAGCTTCAAAACGACGCAATGACTGTTTATGTGTTGCTTTCAATGTGTGACTGGAAATCTCAAAATGCGAATATTAGGAAAGGGTAGTGAAGCGCTCGAATATGCGATGAGGCTAACCTTCTTCATGATGCTCTGCCATAATAGTCCGTTGTCTAAAGGGGCAAGGTGACAGGTTTTGTCATTTGCGAATTGCTTCTTTATCTCATTGAGTTTGAAGATGCAAACAGATCAATTATCTTAAGAATGACATGTAAGTCACCGGTAGAAGACTGCATCCACCTTTTGCGCCCGTAATGTATACGTTTCACGCGTTGCGTTGTAGTATGCATAAAATGATTCATACTTTTAGCCATAATCGAACAAATGTTTATTGTTTGGCAACCTTTGCTGCTGAATATAGGTGAGTGCCTCCACAGGGCAGCAAGGTGAAAGGGTCTGCACAGCCCCTCGGTATTTTTTCTCTGTTGCTGCAAAAACGCAGCCCTACAATGCTGTTGCATGAAAGAATTGTGCGCGTATGTCCTTCCTTGCCAGATGGAAAATGTTTGCGCACATTTCAAGAATTTTTTTTCAATGTGCCAAATGCAAAGGATGGTTTTGCATGTTGGAAATTACCTTTCGAGTCCATTAATGAGTGAAAGCTTACGGTCTACAACAAAAAGAAGGTTATCGCGCGATATGCTTTTTGAATCCAAGCTCTAAATATTTGGACAGAAAGTGTTATCAAGATATTCATAAACGCCAAATTAAATAAGAACAATTATGCTTATCTCTTAAAATTGTGCTAAAGCCCATTCGTAGTGCATCCTTGTTCTTGCGGGAGGAAGCAGAAGAATACAGTGGACGTTTGGTCGGTAGGAGTTGAGCAAACACAGTGAAAGAGCACGATAACTGAATGGTCCCAAAAGAGCGTACTCTTTTGGGACCATTCAGTTATCGTACACGGCATTTTGTCCTTGTTGGTCTTGTAAGTTGAATCTATTACAAAGACCTGATTTGAACTTTACTGTGCAACTGTGATTGTAACTGTGGGCTCAATGGTTTTACAAACCTCTGAATCCCTTGACCTAAAATTTTATAGCTTGTACGACCCCCTGAGTTGTTAAACCTATTAGTTCAATAGAACTAAATAACTATCTGAGTCTGAAAGTCTTCCTCTGACTTTAGGAGCGAGGTAGCTCCGCTACAGTGGGGCAATACTAAAAGCTATGCTGGCAACCTAATTAGATGCCATTTCTAAAGATGTGCATCACTTACTGGCAAACGTGTTAATTAAAATACGTTTGCCAGTTAGTGATGCACATCTTAAATACGCCCGCTCGCAGATAAAGTCACTCCCAGACGTCACCCTATTTGCTGTGAATGGACCTGTGTGCATCACATACACAAGGGTGTGTCACTATGTTAACCTCACCCGAGTGATAAGTCATTTAACTTTACACGAATGAATTGACCTCCCCGTAAGTGCTCTTAATCGGGGTGTAACATGAGGCAGTTAGCCCGTTACGTAGGCCGTATCAGATTCTTGGCATTATCACCTAACGTAGACAGAGCGGCAAAACGGTGATGTGTGTACCTTTTTACTTTTTAAATTGTGCTCTGATGTACTGCTTGCAGTTTAGCGCATTCGCATTTAGTATAATTTGTATTGCAAGTATCTTGCAAGTAACAACAAATTCTGCATTAAAGTGATCAAAAGCCAATACAGGATGTTGTACGCTGGCGCAACAGGATTTTTGTACGCTGGCGCAAAAGCCTAAGCAGATTCATGAAAGAAAAGTTTAAGTTGAGAGGAATTTAACGTCATTTATAAAAAACGCTGCAGACTGCTAAAGTCGTGATTACGTCAATTATTATCATTCTAGCTTTTCTTTCCGCTCGAGAAAGTACGTTGTAGCTCTTGCTCGCTATAAAAATGGTATCAGATTCTTACGGCTGAAAGCAATTTATAACTAGTCTTGCTTGCCTCTCTTAAGCCACCGCCTTCGATACTAAGCACTAATTGTCCTTCCCATAGCCCGTATCTCTGTGAGCGTTTCAGCAAGGATGAGCTTCGAATTTTTATTGACAGCGCCAAAGCCTTATCGGCAGATTATGTGAGCCATCAGCGCACCCATCTCTCCGTTCATTGAGGGATGAATGCGCTTTAAGATCATGAAACTTGCAGATAAGGCTTCTGTGCTGTATATCAGAGTAATACTTTTCCGTTAGATACATACCGCGGGAAGTGGCGTAGGATCTACTGATCAACAAAATTTATTATTTCATCCGAAAGGCTTATAATAAGCTTCGTGCAAGCAGGCTCGAATCGATGAGGGGGCTCATCAATTTTGGTACTCGCTTAATTATCGAAAGTTTAATGCCCAGCACAAAAAACTGGATGAGCATGTTGCTAGCACAATAAGGAGTAGGCTTTTAGCCGCTGAAAAATGCGGACTGTTGCAACTTGTTGCCAGGTATATTACGCAGTAGCGTATCTGCGGTATAAGTATTCATATGGGCTCATTCTGTGCTTATAGTTGACACAAGCACTCAAAACTTACGATTTCAAAGCAAAGGTCGAGCTACCAGCTGTTGAGAACTTAAAGGTGCTTGCTGCTCCTTTGTACCGAGTTTTGAGACACAACAAATCCTAAAAGACTGTGTGCAGAGATTGCTTCCCAGCATCGGTCTGTTTTTCGAAGCACTTAAGCTAGACTCATTTGATAAAAAGTGTTGCATAGCACGGCGTGAGATGCTTATTCTAAGAATTGTCGCCAACCATTGAGTAGAAAAAATTGTTGCCACCGCAAACAAGCAATTGTATAGAAGTACATAAATACTTGGGAGACATTATCCCAACCGGAGTTCAAGGGTTCCTTTAATTTTAGAGTATGGATTATGGAAAGTCGACTACACGGTCACAGACATAACATATAAAATTGAAGCAAAACCTAAAATTTTATTTACTTAGCGAAGTTAAGAGATCTGAGCCCGCACCTGTCGTATAAAGTTCTTTTATCATGCCTTTTCCTCCTCCAGCCGAAAACACGTACCCGTCAATTGCAACATCAAAAGAAGCCAATGGAGCTCACGCTGAAACCGAAAAGTACGATGTCTGTACGATCCGCTAAAAAGGTTTGGGAAGGGGGAGAATCAGCCAATGAAGAGCGTGCTGTTCGGCTACATACACCATGGAGTATGCCGGTATGAGGGCCATGGTGCAAGGCCTGCACAGAAACCTAGGAAAACGGATTGCCTCTTCAGAGTTAAGGTAGCGCGGATTGCGCAGGCATTCGGCAAGTTACCGAGTCAGACATTTGGAGCTTGAAAATCATGGAGCCAGGACATAACCACGAACCCGCCAACGTAGCAGCAAATCCTCGAGTAACGAACAAAGTACTCCACCAAAACAATCTGCCTCTGATTGTGCAACAAGACCTCGCAGGTGTTGCGCCGCGGAACCTTTTGCGCGCATTGCGAATAGCCAACCAAGACAGCTGTGCTACTTCCCAAGATCTTAATGATGCAAAGCAGCTTCTGCGGCAACAGGAAATTGGATGGTGATCGCTTTTTGAGACTTTACTGGACTGTCTGGCAAACTTGGCGGTAAAGTGGGCAATGAAGCGAGAAGGAAATAGATTCTCACACACTTGTAAAAGTGGAACTCGTGCCCAAGAGGATATACCTTAGAAAGGCTTCTATCTCTTACAGATCAATGCGCAAGCCTTAGGAAGGCACTTAACGCTTTAAGATCAAAAGGATAACTGAACTTTATTTAATTATTTAAATCTAAAAACCTTACCCTAGCATATTAAAATAGATTTTTTTTGGCCGCCAGATTGATATCTAGCACATTTGTTACCCATAATAAATGGGATTTAAGTGACTAACTATTTTAAAATTAGATAACAGGATATTTTACCCATAAAGTTAATGTCCACAACAACGGTTCTCCAACCGATGTGTGCCCCATTACACCCTCCCCCATCAGACTGTTGACACGAGTGACAACCTTTGCTTTATTTCCTTTTTGAGGTTGGAACCTAAACAGCTAACCGTTTGATTGTGTTTTCCATTCCTTTGTCTAATGACAATCAAGCGTGAGTCACAGACTCTGAGCACCTTCCTCGACGATGAGGGAATGGTGGGCTTTGAAATTCACTCTCAATCAGAGCTCTAGTCGATCTAAGACTTAAGCACTGTCTCTTATAGGCAGGCGTTTAAAAAATTCTTGAGTGTTGCTTTCTAAACTAGCTTACTTGTTTCGCACTACTTCACTTATTCGAGTGGTCGAACTTCGCCGCTGCCTGTGCTTGTGCACAGCCGTCGGTATCTAACTCCACAGTGTGATGCGTTGTCACACTGAGGTCTTGTGCAGTCATGCTATCGACCGAATCGAAAGTGAGGCCATCGCATTCACTCGAAGAGCATCCAGACGCTTGTGAGCGCTCCAACACGTTCATCGGGTGTCCTTCTGATGAAAGAGGCTAGCATCGTCACGGCTTGATGCTGTCAGTTTATGCATGGCTCGTACTTTATGAGCCATGGTAATCCAAGGATGAATTCAAGTTTGTCATCAAAATCTAGTACGATGAAATCATCATCGTACTGTTTAATCTTCAAAGTGTATTGGATATCAACTACACGTTATTTAACCGCTACAGATGTCCTGTTGTAAGGCGCACTGTCATTCTCGTCAGAGGTATGTCACGCTCAATGAATTTAAATCTGCGATCTTCTAGCGATTTGCGTCGAATAGAATTGTTCGGGGCCCCACAATCGACTAGGGACTTTAGTGGCATTTTTTGCACAGTATTTTACAAGGTGATGAGGCACATGGGGGCAATTGCACACAAAGTTTCTGTGTGAGGAGCAACTTTCGTCAAGACGCCTGCAAATTCCTTTAATGTTGCAGGATCAGTAGGGTTCTCCGCACCTACTGGCTCCACTCGTTTTTTACGATCCAAATCGCCGTTGCGATTTCGCAACAGAGTCGGCCCCGCTATTCCTAGCGGGGGGGTCGATTGTTTCGCTCAGTGTTACTAGGCACTGGGCGTGGGGCAGGCGTAGGGGCCCGTCTTTTGACAACAATTGCACTTTTACAATTGTTTGTAACTTGAACAACGACGTTTCTCGCTCTCTACATGCGAAAGGTCTGTAGGTTCTGGACCTCCATTTTCTTGTCGTCCATGTGGACTTCTTGAGCTCCAGAGTGGACGAAAGTCTGCTTAAGGCTGAAGTCCTCCGGTTCCGCCACAGATATCTCTTGGTCAGCGTCTCTAACATAAGCAGTGTCGCCCAGCTCATCGAGGACGACAGCCGGATGGTGTCGTACGCCATGTCGCATCTGCGCTGTAAGGCCTCAGAGTCGGCTTACTCGGCGCTTATGGCGGACAGAAAGGTTCTCTTCCTGGGCGATCATCAAGGAAAAGATTCGCACCTTGTGCCAGCCGCCGAACAACGAAGTGTTGCTTCAGGCGCGCTTCTTTGGGGCACGACAGGCGAAGCGATCTCTGCAAGAGTATGTGCAAGAGATGCGCTCGGTGTCGGCGTTCATAACCGTAGGTCCGATTCCGGAGCACATTAAGGTGCCCACGTTTATGAACGGACTACGGCATGGCCCATCGCGACAGGCCCTTTTTAGAAAGGTGCCGTCGACGATGGAAGAGGCAACCCAAATTGCCTTAGTTGAGGAGCAATCCTACAACAGTGCCTCGGCGACAGCTTGGTATAAGCCGTCGGCCAAAAGGACAGATGCCACTCCTATGGAGTTGGGCAATGCATACGTGGTCTGTTATAAATGCGGCAAGCGAAGCCATATGATGGCTCGCTGCTATGCCAGGGTCCCTGCTGGGGCAAAGATGCCCAAAAAGAGGACTCCCTTCCCAAACGGCGATGGCAAGAACCAGCGTGCGAGACGCATGAGTTCTGCATCGACCACTGAGGGGTCGGTAAATGCAGGAGCGCAGTAGGGGCGGGATGCCCTACTGACGCGGACTCTGAAGCTACCCCTAAGTTCAGAGTTGT
>NC_090610.1:3735405-3776531 GCF_004359215.1 Bremia lactucae | reverse complement strand
ATGTTACACAGTCCCCGTTAAGTACACTTGGTGTACTTAAGGGGATGGTCAATTACTAAATAATAGTAATTAGACCCAACACTCGGGTGTGGTGCACATTTGTGACCAACCCTTGTGGATGTGATGCACATGGGTGCATTCACATTAGGAGGGATGACGCCCAGCGTCATCCGTTACGCGAGGTATCTATAAAGATACGCTCGCAATACATATTAAATGATATCTATAGAGATATCATTTTAATTGGTAAATATAGGTATTTGTATTTAATTCTATTAAATATAAATCAGTCTGAAAACTACTTCCTACTTGGTATGTGCGCACGAGGAGACGGATTACCGCTCCCGTGACGACACTTAACCAGAGTTCTTAGTGTGTTGGGCGCACCACAACTACCTCACTGCACGCAAGAGAAGCAGGTTTGACCGCTTCCTCGCTGTGCTAGGGTGTGTGCCTAAGTAGAGCGTGGCCGCATTACGACGTGCCCGCCTACAGGAACTCAACTTTCGACTAGCTGAGATCCAGGATTAGCTTAAGTAAGCAACCAGATATTTTTTGTCTCAGGCAAGAAACTCATTCGGGAGAATAGCATCAAATGTATTCCATTGCAATAGAGTAAATCAATATCTTTTTGATTATTCATGCATGAGGGTTGAAATGGGTCCCACTCTGCTCGCAAACGAAGCTTCAGAGCTTCCCCACTATCCATCTTGCTCGCCCGAACCCCTTTGGCACGATGGCCACATGAAAGAAGACTTTGGAGGCTAGCAGTGTGGAAGCCGAGCAGTGCGCCAAGCTTGTCGCCGTAGCTCACGCGTGACAGTGGACCAGCTGCTGCGCGAGGCCTTTGCGCGCGTGGATGCATACATTGATGGCAAGGTCAATGCTATAGATATCCAGCGTTTGCTGCGTGGAGTCGGCCTAATCTCTCAAGAGAAGTAGTGGGGGACCTTATGAAGCACTTGAATCCCACGAACCAGGGGCCCGCTAACGAACGAAAATTTTGTACGCGCTGCACGATGCGATTATCGTATAGACCTTTCGCTCGTATTACGAAAACGAAGGGCTACCTTGTCATCGTGGACTTGCAGCATGGACTGCAGACGTGCGTACCTCCGTGACGTTGGACGAGGCTATCAGCATGATTGGGCAGCTGCATCCGAAAGACCTCATGTTGCGGTCCAAGATGTTGTCACTGTTGAAATATACACAAAGAAGGTGCATATGGCGACATTTCATGTTACGCGCAGAGAAGGTGCGTAATGCGACTTTTCAAGATACACACAAAGAAGGTAGAGTGAGTGCAAATTAAGGGCTCATTACTCACCTAGATTACACTGTCGCATGCTCTATAACGTGTCAGATATTAATTTACTCCTATAAGATAATTAAGGACAGGCTAATTAGTGATGCACAAGTAGGATTAAGAAAATACATATTAGTTTCCCATTTACTACTTCGTCCATAAGCTTCTTATTATACACCACTTTAACATGGTTATGAGCCCAACTACCAACTCACCTGCAAGTGATGTCGAGCTTCCGACAAATTCTATTCACGAAAAAGTCAGGTCGGAATCGGCAATAAAAATACCGCCTCCTACCTCTAAAAGGGGTACGGAAACTGAGGGCTATCCAAGATGATGGATATGCTTACTGGGATAGGTGAACGAATGGAGAAGATAGAAGCTTCTCAATCCAGGTTGGCCGAGGATGGAAGGTTACGAGGTGCGGTTGAAAGTGGGATGTTTGCATCCATGCTAGGTGCAAATTTCGCTGGTCGACTAACCGCGATGCTTGGACGATTCCTTGATGAGGGGTCAAAATGAAATTTTGGGTGACCAAAATCGGTATCACCCAAGGGCACGAGCTAGGGTGGCACTGAGGGAACAAGACATCCCTCAGACCTCTGAGCAATTTCATCCGTATCAACCTCAAAGCCCCCCAGTGTCGATTCAACGAACACCACCCCTGGCAATTTACAGGACCCCGGATACCAGACAACGAAAGTTGGCTATTCGAAAATTCGATGGGACCAAAGTATATGCTGTCTGGGATCAGTTTTTTTGATTGGAGGGACGTTTTGGAGATAGGTTGACATGGCCCAAGAATCATGTGGATTTTTTTTTTTTTTGGACTGAAATTGTCAAAATCGACGTTTTTGGACAAAATTTTACGGACATGCCGAAAGATATATCAGCAAACAAGTGGATTCATGGTGGCAAGTTTTACCAACTCTACAATAGTGATGCAGAGAATGCATGACACGTTCAAGACAGCAATAACTGCTGCTCAAGCCATTAAACTCTTTAATGACAAGAAAGAGACAAGGCGCGGTCTTGGCCTGAGCATTTTCTATACTTGGTGGCTGTGAGCGATGCAGCAGGAGGCGGGGAGCAACATATACTGGACAATATTGTCAGATACGCCTCCCCTGATTTGGCTCCTATCTTAATGGCTAAGTACTCAACCCAGAGAACCGATTTTCTTTGTCCAAGCTGAGGAATTGGCTCATTTCGCCAAGCAATTGAGCTCGAATCTCGATCGGTTCGAGCGTTTGGAAAAGAGGTGTTGGCTAACATTGAAGATAAGATGGTGCGCAAGGAGTCCCGTACGTGTTACAATTGCGGTAAAGTCGGACACGTGAAATCCGTCTGCAAATTCAAACGATAATTTTGAAATAATGGCCGATACGGAAATTCTACCGAAAATATTGTTTTGCCGATTCAAGAGGACAGAGGAAACCGCAACGATTTTGATAACTCAAACGATATTACTGAAAGCTTGAGTTCAGATGCCAGGATACTAGACAGCGGGTCTAGCTGACATCTCGTAAATGATGAATCTCAACTAAAAAAATCTAAAACCGTGTCAATTGGAGTGCCATTTAGCTGATGGTGAGATAATCCGACTCACTCGAGTCGGAAATGTGGTTTTGACGGTGATGGCTCAAGGTCGTGAGAAACAAATCACACTTACCGAGGTATAACTGTCTTCCGAGCTTTCAAGACACATTATTTCGTATATAAAGCTCGAGTGCAAAGGTTTTGGTCTTGGGTAAGCCGGTAATTCTCGCACCTTGACACAAAGGTCAGATGGAATGGTGATATTCGACATTGACATGATACAAAATGTGCTTTACGTGCAAGTGGTGGAGACTGACAAAAACTTAAGTCCTCAAAAGAAGTGACAACTGTGCTGCTTGCTGAAGGATCAAAGTCACTCAGGACCGACATCCAAAGTGGTACATTGTATCATTTTCACCAAAGGTTGGGTCATCTTTCGTATAAACCATTGAATGGATGGCAAAGGAACCAGACTCTGGAATTGTGAATACGAGCTTCTCAAAACCAACACGTATTTCGTGTGCACAAGGGAAGCAGACCAAAAACGCTCAGTAAAAAAGGACACAGATATCAACTCCTCAATCGATCGATTTGGGGGGTCTATTTAGATTTGAACGGTCCTATGACGCCTAAGGATAGACTTGGAAACAGGTACCTAGTCAACTTTATCGATCACAAGTCCAATTATTGCAGGGCGTTCTTGGCACCAACAAAGGACAAGGCAGCAAAGAAGTTTGAACATTTCTTAGCGTTTCTCGAAAGGGGATTTGGATATAAGATTAACGTATTACGTACAGATGGGGGTGGCGAATACGAAAATGTGGAATTATTAACGTATTACGTACAGATGGGGGTGGCGAATACGAAAATGTGGAAGATTAACGTATTACGTACAGATGGGGGTGGCGAATACGAAAATGCGGAATTATTTTGCAAAATCGTTAGGGTAGCTCGTCAAGTCAGCGAAGTTCACAATCAATCTTCGAATGGCGAAGCAGAGCGTATGCATCAGGACGATTTTAAATATGGCAAGATTAATGATATTCGCTAGTCGGTTACTTTTATTATTTCCGGGGGATGCCGTAAAATACGCCGCATAAATTATAAATCGAAGTCCCACCAGTGCAAATGCAAAACGGGCATCACCAATCAAACTGATAACACATCAAGTGCCAGATTTACGGGACATTGTGGCTTTCGGTTCTGTGTGTACCGTCTATCGAAACCCATGCAAGAATTCACTTGCCCAACGATCTCAGGTAGGGATTATCATTGGATGAAGTGATGAAGTCAAGTGTTCCAGGGCTCTCATGCAGAAATCCAACAAGATCGCGGTTACGCAACACGTGCAGAATATTGAAACTTTGAGCACGGATCAGAATAATCAACTTCAGAAAACATTGGCTTTTGAAGATCAAGGTGAAGAAGTATCCCATTTGAAACCCAAGATCAAGACAGGTGTTAAAAAGACTAAGACCTGGAAAAGGGATACGCATCGAACCAGAAGTAAAGCCAGGTCAACTGAAGTAATACAAGCTTGGGAGGAGCCAATGAGACCTGCGCAAGTCGTTGCCCATGTCTATGAAAGGGACCCTAAGCATTATGCTAAAGCTATGAAAAGTTCGAAATGCGAAGGGTGGAAGATAGCAATGGCTGAAGAATTGAAGGCGTTGGAAGATAATGGGGTGTGCGTATTGATTAAGTGACCGCCCCACAGTAACGCCTTACGCACTAAATGGGTGTACAAAACGAAGACTGATTCGAATGGAGGTATCGAACGATTAAAGGCCAGGCTTGTGGCATGTGGTAACGAGCAGGTATATGGAATTGATTATGAATTCACTTTTGCTGCTGTGATGGATATGTCAACAGCTAAAGTGTTGCTGGCATTTGCGGCCACTTAGGGGGTTCTAGCCAAGCATGGAGATATCTCGAATGCTTACGTTAAGGCAGATGAAGAGCCAGGATTGAAGATTTACCTCCACGTACCGCAGTCGATGGAATTGGGTACTGAACTTAAAAACAAATTGGGCGTCAAAGACAAACAAGAAGTTGTATTGGAATTACGAAAAAGTTTGTACGGCTTGAAACAAGCCATGCGTCTGTGAATCCAATTGCTACATCAAAAACTGAAAGAAGCAGGGTTTCGACAATGCATCTCACACATATGTCTTTATTGGAGACGCGACAATATTGATATTGTTGTTGTAAATGTATATGTCGATGATCTTCTGGCTACAAGGACAAGCTCAGCGGCTGTAGAAGATCTTTTTACTGGATTATAGAGTTTATCCATCAAAGATCTGGGTCAAGTTAGCAAGTTTCTCGGAATGCGAGTAAAACTCGAAGATGCTGAAGTTATACCCTACATCAGGAGGAGACTATCACGGAAATTTGCGTGAGCATGGAATGCTGGAAGAAACCCCCACGCGTGCACCAACTGGCGCCGACAAATATGACGTAGCAACGAGTGATGTCATCTTTCTCGAGAACTCACCCAAGGATGGGGAACCCACAATTAAGGATTTTCAATCACTTTGTTGGGTCTTTATTGTGGATATCGAGGTGCACTAGACGTGATATGTTGAAGCTAGCGGATGTATAAAGGGTTTTTATCCCAGACATGAGCAAGAACTTACTTTTGGTACCCCAAATCAGTATGCATGGCAAATCCTATAATCTCATCTATTGCTTGCTTGAGCTGTAGCAGTGCCGGTGTACTTCTCTTCATCAGCTTCATTCTAGCTTTAGAGCCTTGGTTCCTTTAAGGTACCTGGCAATCCTTTTCGCAAGCTTCCAGTCTTGTAGTCTTGGCTTGTGTGTCTGTCTCGTAGCCTTGTGAACCGCAAAAGCTTTCAGTTCCCATAGCACATTTCTGACAACAGTTTCGAAGAAACTTTTAGTTTTAAAGAAGAGGAGGCAACGGTGGAAATAGATGGAGGAAGAGGACATGAAATATATTAAAGTAGAAACAGTGTCGACATTGGCGAGCAGGAGCAATTAGTCATGCTACGTCTGGACCCCGTTACATCGATATTACAAACGGACAGTCATCACGCAATTTGTTCGCTTTCGTTTGCTAAATGAACACGTTTGATAACCGGTAGACTCACGCGATGACGTGCTAGATCTATTAATCATGCACGCTTAGCCAATGTGATAATCCATGCATTCGGTGATACAGTGAAGCGTAGTACGAGCTGACTGCACTTTTAACCAAGCTCATGTGCGGATTAGATGCTTATGTTTTGCAAGAGTTGCTTGTCGACGGAAAAGTAAAAGATTTGATACCGTACATGTTTGGCGACGACCTGATTTATGCAGGAATCCTTATTTGTAAAATTCGTGGTCACCACACTCATGGTCGTCACGACGAAGGAAGTGACGACGCAGGCCGCGGCCAATGTCCTTCTCACAAGTATCACTGTGTACTTCCCACTCTTTCTATTGCTAATTCTTGTGTACGAGACGTTGCGTCCTCGTATCCCGCACGTGTACGCGCCCAAAAATCATGCAGACTTCCCTGAATCCAAGCAGCGCAAATTTCTAAGCTGGATTCCAGCCTTGTGGCGTATTGACGAGGCCCAAGTGGCTGAGACGTGCGGTTTGGATGCGTGGGTCTTGCTGCGTTTCATTCAATTGGGGCGAAAAGTGGCGCTCCTGTGTGTCTTGTGCTCGCTCGCTCTCTTTCCCATGTACTTCTTTACCGAAGCTGTGCTTGAAGAGCAAGAAAAGCAGCGTCAACACGTAGATCCATTGCTTCCTTCAATTGTCGAAGAAAAAAAAAACGCGACCAATGCATACATCACTTCTGTAGTGCTACTTATGCTAGACAAACAAGTAGAGACTGGAAATTCGACGTTAAAACGCTTGTCTTCAGATGGTAAATTAAAACTTGACGTCGTCGACCGACTCACTATTGCAAATGTCGGCAAAGATGACTGGAGACTCTATTTTACTGTCCTCGTTGCGTACTTGATAAGCATTTACGTCATGCGACTGCTACTGTGGGAATACACAATCTATCGCAAGCGTCGACATGAATTTCTCGTGCGAAAACACCCGCAGCAGTACAGTGTCGTGATCTCGGATCTCCCGGACGCTCAACGTCGGCCACAGACCTTAGAGGCTTATTTAAACTATTTGTTTCCCGATTCAGTGCACTCTGTTTACATTGGCGTTGAATGTACTGAGCTCGAAGAACTTTTAAAAAAGCGTCAAGGTCTCGTGTATGAGCTCTACGTGGCAACAAAAAAACTGCAAGCCGCACAAGTAACGAGAAAAGACCACGAAGGCATCGTTCGACCAAAAGTGTGGATTCCTCGTCGATTCTGTGGACTCTGTCGTGCAGGGAAACAAGTCGATGCCGTTGATCATTATACGAAAGAGTTGCAACATTTAGAGGCCGATATTGTTCGTGTTCGAGACGAGATCTTGCAGCATCAATCTGCAGTGATTGAAGCTGATGAATACACGAACAACAAACAATATGAAGCCACAAAAGCTGTGGTTCGACGAAGCTTGTGTACGCTCGAAGAATTGGCAGTAAAGCTGCAAATGACCAAGAGGTCCGTAGTTAATCCTCGTTGGACGGACGAGACTCTGCCGTTGCTTCACTCGAGTGTCTCGGTGCCTATGCGTCCCAATGTTATGCGGAGCTGTGCGTTTGTGAGCTTTCGTAGCATTCGGTCGGCACAAGCAGCGCAGCAATTGCTACAAGTGGAAAACCCGCGACGCATGATTGTTCGTCCTGCTCCAAATATTCGTGACGTCCAATGGAAGAACTTTGGTTTACCACACAAGCTCCGAGCAAAATGGAAGCTCGTTTCGATAGGAATTTCGCTTCTTATTGGTTTGTTTTGGACGGTCCCAACCGCCTTTGTAGCCTCCATGTCTAGCGTCGACGAGCTTCAGCACCTTTTTCCGTGGCTAAGGGGATTGCTAACGACGTATCCGTGGCTTTTAATTGCTCTACAGCAAACGGCACCACTGGTTTATTCTGTCATGAATGGTTTGGCCAATGTAATTTTTAAGCTACTGTCAACACAAGAAGGTCACTTGTCAATTTCTGAAGTAGAGGCAAGTCGCTTTACAAAGTTGTGTTTCTTCCAAGCCTTTCAAATGTTTTTCGTGTCGGCATTGGCGGGATCCGTCATTACCGAATTTCTATTAATTCTAAACCAACCGCGTCTGATTTTCTTCTTTCTTGGCAACACGATTGCTAGTCAATCTATGATGTTTATCACGTTTATCATCACTCAAATCTGTGTTGACATGGCGCTCTTTTTACTCCGACTAGCACCTCTGGCAATCTCTGCGATGTACCATCTCGTAGCCCCCATGCATGCAAAGTTACCGACTCCACGAGATTGGATGGGTCTTTGTCCTATCAACTACCAAACCGATCTTGACACGCCAATAAATCTAGCGCAGCAGTATCTCGTCTTTTTGTTGGTCGTGGTATTTGCCCCGATAGCACCATTGGTCGGGTATTTTGGAGCAATGTTCTTTGTCGTGTCCGAAGTAGCCTACAAACGCTACTTTTTTTTCATCAATAGCTCGAGCTGGGCAGCAACCAATTCGATGGGGGTCTTTTGGCCACCGCTGTATTCATTTGTGATTGCTGCTCTTGGTATTGCCCAATGCACGCTCATTGGGCTGTTAACGTTAAAATCTGCAGGCTACATCCCTCTTAGTCTCACGGCGATGCTACCTTTCATTACGCTTGTTTTTCATTGGTATGCTGTTGATCTTTCCCAGCTCGAGCGTGCTGCTGAGAATTTGCCGCTGGATCAGTGCTGTGACATTGATGAAGCACGCAAAAATATCTCGTTTGAATTCTTAAATGGTGTCTACCAGCAGCCTGCCATGATTGAAGCTTTTCAATCGAGCTCTATTCTCCTCCACGATTTTGACAAAAATAAGGGTGCTGCAGTTGAAATTACACATGGAGAAGTCTCAGCCCTCGGAATAACGCCTACAAGGACCGCATTAAAAGCTACTAGTCACCAGACTAGCTTGGCAGAGCTAAACAGGGATTTGAAAGACGATGGGAAGATGAATGCTTAGCCTACAATAAGAAACGGTTTGACTTCCACGTACGATCAAAATTTCGTGTAATGCTTCGCGACATGTGGTGTTGGAGGTGTGCTCGAACCACTTCAAGCAAAGCGCGAGGCTCTAATGAAATGAACGAGTATCGCTAGGTCATGGTATTGTGAGTGTGCATCACAATTTTATATAGCTTACAAAGAGATGGTTTTGAATATTACTTTAATAGTATGAGCGCAAACTATGAATTTCTAGAATGCGTCTCGCTTTTTATGTCATTTGAAAAAGATCTTGTGAAAGTTTTGGTACAAATAGCAGCATTTACGAGTCACAGCTAAATGCTTTTGAGCTTGCAAAAGCCTTGTTTGAGGCTAGAAAATGAATAATTGTAAACGAACTACTCATCACTATTCCATTCTCTCCTGCGCTATATCACGAGGACGTCGTAGATGAGCGGTGACCTCTCGGATGGATGCATTTGCTTAAATCTAAATTTATTGATCCTTCATCAATTATCTAGCAATTGTATCCATGAACTGTTTTAATAATCTAGCAGATAATTTGGAAAAGGACCTAATGAGAACTACGAAGGGCTCAACAAACAAGCAAGTGCAATCACTAAAAACGCAACGCAGAGGTATTTTTTATCTTGAGGATAAATCGAACATTGAAAAACACTTCCTGCTCTTAAGTACTTTGATTTAATATACTTTCCCTGGAATACATGTGCTTCTATTGAAATTGTTCTAACATCGTCAGGCTTTATATTCGAATACAAAAAATGAATAGACTCGCACTTTTTCTCCATCGGCAATAAAAATTACTCACACTGAATATATTTAATGTGACCGTACTTCACATGTCTCTATACCTCTAAAAAAAGATTTTTGGAGCGTAATGTCGGCTTTACTCGCTGTAGCGGGCGCACCGAATAGAATTCGGAGTATTATGAAGAATTCGAGGTAATTTCGGACGTTATCATACTAATGCATGTCACTTTTAGGATAAGAGAGCTCATCATAAAAAAACATTTCTTCATGGGTGGCATCAAATGTTTTGTCTGCAGATTCGGACGATCGGACAGTTTGAAGCATGCAGCGGGACAACATTTTAGTTGCTTTCATGGCGTTGGAACTACAGAGCAGAGACCGTACGTTGATGGGCAGCGGCAGGAAGTAAAATTCTAAGGGTTACTTTCCAGTGGCGTGGATAAAATAGCTCGATTTCAATCTAAGAATAGCACTTTGGAAGGTCGTAATCGAAACCTTCGATGATAAGTACAGTCTTGAAGCAGCGCCAACCTCTGTTTTGCGCCCTTCCTTGTCCCTTTTTCTGAGTGAGCCAAAAGCGGCTCAGCTCCATAATCGACAGCCCGCCGCCAGCAGGCGATATATGGCGAGTGAAAGCCAAAAGGTTTTTACATCGAAAGGCGCCATTTAGCGATTTAAAGCCACAGGTTTTTACATCGAATGAAGACGGGCGTTAAAAGTATACATTGAATTATCCGACTTTTTGTAAATGTTCAAGTATAAAATTCTTGCCTCTCTCAGGAAAATCCATGAAGAACGTCAGGTTTTTGCGTATACAACCTCCAAGAGTTTCGCAAGCGAGGTGTATACTTACCCCAGCATTACACGCTTGGCCCTTCCGTGGCTGCATTCTGTTTTCCACAACAAGCACGTCAGCTAAGCTCACAAGAAGACAGTTGAGCAGGTACCCTGTTTGTACTTTTCGAGTTAGCGACAGTTATTCTGCGACACCAATGGGCACGTGGCTCGGGAGCGAAGACAGCAGTGTGAGTGGCCGCAAGGCCCATAACCAAGTCTCCAGCTCAACCTCGAGCTCTTCCGATCCCCGTAGTAGCATAGGCGGCGCCATAAAGTCCGTTGGAGCAGCCGACGTGTCGAACTCGACAGCTGTCCACCTGCATCGTCGTGACGACAATTTAAATACTCTCGCGGCTTCATTTAGCACGTACCTCCGACCCGAGAGTGAGCCGCGAGGCTCTAGTCGCGTCGCAAGCGCGCACGTTGGCGGCCGTCCACGCGCTGAAACGGATAGTCAAATGCGTTCGTCGCTGCCCCCGACGCTCTCAAGCGACGTCGTGTTAGACCGTCGTCTGTTGCACAAGTATGAGCAAGTGAATCAGGAGATTGAGCGAATCGTGCGCGCATCACAAATGGACTTTGCGGGGGCTGGCGATGCCGCGAGTGTGAAGCAGGTCAAACACGAATTGCGTCAAGCCAAGAAAAGCTCGGCTCAGATGATTCATGCGCAGAAAGAATTGCTGGATAAACTCGAGAAGCAAGAGCGTGGTGGATTTCGTCGCGTTTTTACAATAAATAAAGCTGCCAAGATGGCCAAGCTCCGTTCGAAATTATGTGAAAAACTCAGCGAATCGGTGGTGGTGGATGAACAGCTCTTGCGGCTCGAGCGACAGAGTACGGCCATCTCAGCGACGGCACTGGGCACGATTACGCGTAATGGCACGGCTATTGTCAATGTCAGTAATGTCCACGGAGCCTCTGGGAATACCTTTATGAATAGTAGCAGCACGGTCTTTAGTGGACATACTGGTTTGGAAGAAGCACAGACGGAGTTTAGCAATAGTGAATGCAGCGGACCGATGCTAACTATGAGACTGAGTGCAGGGTGGGAGGATGCACAGGAAGAATTAGTCATGCTCGAACGAGAAAAGGAAGATATTTTGAATAATTTATTCCAGACGGTTGACATGCCCGCAGCGCTGGATTTACACGCCCGAATTGCGAGTTTCTCGAGTGAAATCAAGGCTGTCGCAAGTGTAAAAAAGCAAGCCGACCGCGTGGAGGAATTGTATCGGAAGGCGTTGCATTTGCTACGTGTGGCACTTGCGGCGGTTGTTTCGCCGGATTATTCGGGAAGTATCCGCGAATTTGCAATGAATTCGTACCCCTTGGCTGTCGAAGCAGGCCAGTTGATTGAGCAAGCGTGTCGTGTGATTCAACCCGAGGCACGGCGCAAGTACGAGGCGTTTGCGTTACAATTAACACACGTTCGACCGCCCAAGTTTCCACAGCCCGTGACGGACTTTGCTCGGCGTTCACGAACGCATTACGATCCGCACAGTGCGCTCTCGATCGAAGGGATGCGCAATTTGCACGCGGCAGAGAATGTCCTTATATTGATGCAGCGGCTCGTGATTCAAAAGATTGAAGGCATTGAGAAATGGCAGCGAAAACTTATGAAAGATCAAGAAGCCGCGGAGTCTGCGTACGCGCAAATGGAGACGAAATTACAGGAGCAAGTGACTGTTGTTGCGCGGTCTGTGTAAGGTTGAGTATCTGTAGCTTGGATGTGTGAAGAAGTGGTGCGTTTGATTTTTTGATATACATATCGGAGTTGGATCCAAAGTGACGAAGATAAAAGTAAAGTGAGAGGGGTAAAACACAGAAGGGTAACAATTGGAGGACACTTTCGATGGCAGAAAGGTACAGTGCACGTAGTTCGAACAGCTCATTGATGAGCTTTATTTTCTTAAGTCGGGCCGGGCCGCATCAATATAATTTATTCGCCTCTTACGACGAATTTGCATTGGTTGGCGTTCGTCGTCCTGATTTAGCTTGAGTAGACATGTTGATTACAACCATTTCCGCATTGGTTCTTATGTAGCACGTGGCCAATCGATAAATTTCAATTTTTGTGGTTTTTAATGTCGCTTATGCCTGGTGTCCGACTTCGTAAATATTATTTCCTGCAAGAGGCATAATAAATATTATTTCCCATAAGAAGAAAATAATAAAGAGTATTTGGTTATTATTATTTATGGATTTTTACTTAGAATTTTACAAGTTTCCCGTATCTGGTAATATTGTAGCAACAAATCAACAGTTTTATTGCTTAGTTGATTTCAGTTCAAATCAACCCCACCAATCGCTGAAAAGACGCACGAATGAGCGGTTTGTCAAGAAGTCGCAATACTTAGCTTAATAATAAGTTATTAAAGTTAGTAGATAAGACGATCGTTACGTGGGAGCTTGAATATATTAATACAGTTTTACTTTTTCTTTTTACTAAAGTCTATAATATTGACCTATAGTAACTAAGACTTAAAACCTTCTCCTGCACGTCAGTGTACGTGAAGTATCGACACACCCCACCATCACTGATATAATTTCAGGTTTGTTAGTACTGTTATCAATTCTAGCGAAAGATGCCCCGTTACACCTGGTAGCACGTTGTGGCTCGATCGACGGCTACGCACGCTCCAAAGTTTGGTATGTCCAACTTGGCTGGACGTGCCAAATCTTGAGCCTTGAAGCTCAAGTTTCACGACCCATGTGTGTTTTAGTCAAATGAGGTCTATAAAATCCGGCTCAGGCAAACGTTACACCAGTGACATGCCGAATTCAGGGCTGCAGCAGCGCTCCTGTATTTAAAAGAGGTGAGCGCGACCTTCACGCTTTTGTCCAGCACACAGGATACCTCTTGAGCTGTATCGTTAGTAAGCCCATGAAGAACAACCACAGGTTACTGTGTTCATCAAGGTGTCTTGCGGATGGTACCATCAAGACTCACCTGCTCCGGCTCGAAATAGAGACGCTAGATCAAGCGATCTGTAAAGCGGGACAGGAGGACTTCAGACTGAAACAGGGTTCCGTCCACTCTAATGCTGAAAATCGAAAATCCACATAGTCGACAAAAAACAGAGGTCCAGAACCTATCGAGCGAGAAACCTCGCTCTTCAAGTTAGAAACGTGGACTTAGTTACCGAAGGCTGTGCACAAGCATAAGCAGCGTCGAAGTTTGACGACTTAAATAAGTTTAGTGGGTCGAAACAAGGATGCTCTCTTTCGAAAGCAACATTTAAGAAAAATGAAACGCCTGTCGAGAAGAGACAAGGCAAAAGTGATGCCGCTATTATTTGTTGCTATTGCGTAAAATGTCTTGCCGTCTTGTCCATCCAAGTTGATTTCTGC
Organism: Bremia lactucae; assembly: GCF_004359215.1. Classification (NCBI taxonomy): domain Eukaryota; phylum Oomycota; class Peronosporomycetes; order Peronosporales; family Peronosporaceae; genus Bremia; species Bremia lactucae. The sequence continues at coordinate 3,762,677 of NC_090610.1, read as the reverse complement.
AGCCAAAGCTGTAACGGGGTTGCCGTTACATTAATAATATTTCCTTTTAGAGAAACTATAAAGTAGAATTAAAATATTGTCTTTAAATAATTAAATTTAATTATTATAATATTTCCGTGCATAGTAATATCGTAGCAGCAATGGGACAGTTCTATTCACAGGTTGATTTAAGGTTAAAATCCACACCTAAACGCGCGAATATGAAAACTCGCGGCTTGATTATAGAGACCGGCGAGTTTTGAGTCGCTTTGCCAAGATGGCTAGGGTGAGCAACATAGCGAAGTTGATGAATCAACTCAGTTATAAAAAAATGCAATACGGAGGAGCTTAATTCTATTGATACACTTCTACTTTTCTTTATACTACACTTCTTAGTATCGACTTCAGTTGCTAAGTCAAGCTAAGCAACTACAAACCTTCCAAAGCACGTCGTGTACGTGAAATATTTGGAGGCACCTCGCCTTCACTGTTATCAGTAAAGGCCGGCTAGTACTGAAGCATTACTAGCGAAAGTTGCCTCGTTGCATTAGCTGACCAAAGCTTAGAATTGTAATGGGGTGTCTCGTTACATAAATTTAATTCCTATAAGAGGAATAATAAATGTTTTTTCCGTGAGAGGAAATTAATTATAAAAGTTCAAAAGTATTATCTTTATTAGTTTTGTCCTTAATAGTTCTAACACTTCCAAATTCGGTAATATGGATGCAATAAAACGTTACTTTTATTGATTGGTTGGTTTCAGTTTAATTCAACCCAGCCAATCGTTATAAGACACGGTTTTTGCGGTGCGCTAGTAGGCGCTTAAAATTTCAGCGCTACAGCCTTCTTTTCTGACCCTAGCACGATTACTACCAACGTGTTATGAGCCCATGATCAGAGTAAAGAAAACGACAAAAGCACCGCCGACATCCAGTCACGATAGGGCTGTATCCCTCCTCACGCTCACGAAAGGACCGCGGACATTAATGCGCTAAAAAGGAGCTCACGATGCTGAGCGATGTAGAAAACGCATGAAGAAGACAGAGCCGCCTTAGGCGATGATTGCCGAAGACGTGCGTATGCGATGCGCTGTTGACAGCGGCACGATCAGCTCAATGCTCGGCGCTGGCTTCGCGGGCAAATTACATCTAGACGCTCTAAACTGGTTAAACTTGCAAATTCGCTAACTGCCGCGTCCTGCAATGGATAGGCTTACGATTTTAGACTCAGAATTCATCAAGATGCACTGGAGCGGCCTGTACGGATGTGGAAAGGCAGAGGTCGTCAAGGCTGATTGTCGAAGCAATAAAACGGTCATTACAACGGAGGCCGTCGATGGTTATATTGTGCTCGCAATTGTCGAGACACTAGCTTGAAGAATTCGCGGCATGCTAAGGTGGTCTATACACTAGCGATTGGTAAAAAAACACTGATCGTGATGGCGCCGAATGAATTCTGGACAATGGATCCTGTCGCCACCTGGTCAACGCCCCGTACCCCTTTTTACAAAACGCAAACACATGCAACCATTAGTGCCATCTGGTTGATGGTGGATCAGTCAAGATATCATGTGTTGGTGACTGGTACTCACTGAGGTAGCAGAAGGGCAACGCAGGACGTCATGACTGAGGTCTACCTCGCGCCAGCTCTTGCGCAATATTTTTTGTATGGCAAGCTCAAGCGCAAGGAATTTGACTTTTAAATAATGGCACGAAGCGCAAAATTGCTAGGCTCAATGACGGATTAAGTTGTATTTGACATATTTACGGATTATATGTTCTCTAGGTGAAGGCATTTGACCTAACACAAGTTTGAGTTCTCCAAGTGACGCTCTGATATCGATACCAACTCACGAAACATCGGGCGAGTCGGCCAAGGACATGCAGAGTGGATCAATGTAACACTTTTATCAGCGTCTGGGTCATTCGGCATATGACGCGGTGTAAGGTGTACGAGTGTGTCGTGCGCTGAAAGAAAACAAATCAAGAATGTGAAGCCGCATATATAAGGACACTGGTGCTCACTCGCCGATCGGCTGTATTGGCGGCGTCAAATATATGAACTTCGTGAATTACAAGTCTAATTAATGTCGCCTATTTAGCGCCAAAATCCAAGGATAAAGCGGCGAAGATACCGGGCGGTGCTTAAATTGGCTCGCTCGATGATATTTGCAAGACGACTGCCTTCTTTGATTTGGTGTACATCGCACAAATGAAATGGAACTATCCCAATTACAAACGCAGGGTGCTCCTGTTATTTGTGATATGCGGTAAATTTGTAGCCTTTAACCTCTGGAGGTATTTGGGTCTGCTGGTTGTGTTTACCGCGACCCGCGCAGGAACTCGCTGGCGAGGAGCTTTTAAGGCGGCGTTATCACTGGGCGCAGCGACGAAATCAAGAGCAACAAAATATTTTTGCAAAAAAAAAAGAAAAAGGCTGTGCTAACGCAGCACATGGAGGACGTCAAATCATACATATTACACAAATCAGCCAACGCAGAGAGTACTTGAGTTCGAGGGCCACGCAGATCGTACGGTGTCGACATGCCCAGGTGAAACAGAGTCGAAACGGAAAGAAGAATAAGAAGTCGTGGACATGTACTGCACACAAGACTCGAGGTGAAAGGAAACAAACGCACTCAGGAGGAGCAAGAACATGAAGAAAGCGTCGTGGCTCACGTTTACAAGCACGACCCAAGAATTATAGCACGGAGTCTCGGATGCCAACTCGACAGCTGCGCTTATTGGTGCTGACTGCTGCGAGGTGCCACAAGTGACAGCGCGTTGCTAAATGCCAAGAAGGTCACTTCTTTCGGTTCGCGATGCACGCGACCGACATTTTGGTCGCATAACACACGGGGACGCGTCAAGACCATTAGCCATTGTTCCACGATTCAAAGTTTGCAGAGCAGGTAGTGCTCTGCCAATAAGGCATCATGTCAATTGGTTAAAATGAATCACTGCTTGAAACAGGGATCGTCCACTCCGAATTTGCATAGGTTTGAGGGTTATCATGGTCGGTTGTGAGTTTGCACAGCCACGCATTAAGTAAAGTTTATTTCTAACTACACTTCAGCTTTCTTCTTAATCCTCTGAAAATCAAAAGATTACGAGCCAGGCTGCTGCTGACGAAATCGACAGCAACCAAGGGCAGATGCCGGTCACGAAAGAGATGACGCCCAAGGAGAGAACGAAAAGGTCAAGACAGACCCAGAGATACGCGAGAGAAGCTCTTGGAACTTCTCATAAGCCTTAACAAACGCATGAAGCGGATTAAGGGGTCGCGAGAAGTGTACGTGGCCACGGGGCCAACGCCTTCGAATCATTGCGTCGGCGGAACAGGCTCATGATCCGAGAGGCTTTTGACGCAGTACCACGTAGGCGTGTGTTGCCAGCCTTACCAAACACAACTTAAGCGCGCACCAGCGTCGAATCGATGATGCGGCTGCCAACGATGACATGGCTCAGGCGCCGCAGCCTACGCTACTCCAGCGTTTTCAGTCGCCACAAGTGTACCATCCAGCTTTCTTGCAACAGTTTGACCCCGAGCGTCTGCTTGCACGTGTCCCGGATATTCGCCAACGGAAGCTAGAGATTCGTCATTTTGACGGTACAAAATTGTATTTAAGAATGAAAAAGCGGTTTTTTCTATTCCAAGGCAAGCAATTTGTTCGACAGATACAGTTTGCAGAAAGGGCATGCGTTTTATCGTGGAGTGAAGACATAAAGGTCAAAATCCTCGGTCACCACCTGACCGAGCGCTACTACAACAGGAAGGTTGAAGGTTGGTGGCAGGAGAAGCCGACACTAGAACATGCTATGCAGAGGCTGCTGCACACCTTTGCGACCAAAATGACGCGTTGGAAACAATATTCCTCTCCAAATGTTTGGCAAAAACTACATTGAGCAGCCGCATCTTGACAGCCTTCTTAAAAAAGTTATACTTAACAGTACAATACCACGCTTTATGATACGCAGTGCTCCTCCATCAGCGGCGGCACAACTGCTATGAAATGTTCCGCGTTCTCTATTAAGTCAGCGTCGTTTACGAGATGGCGACTTGAGCCGCTGTCTAACACCTATCGACTTTCTTCAGTGCTTGTCCCTTGAAAGGCAACACAAAATTAACATCTGCCGACTGAACAAATTCTGTTTTAGTATTTCTAAGTTTCAAAACGCTAAGCATTTAGCCTCTGAATGGTTTCGATTATGTTTCATCCTCATAGAGGATAATCTTAAAGTTTTCGGAGTAAATTGACCACGAGTGCTACCAGGTGTAGCGGAGCTGCTTCGATTTCAAAGTCAGAGGAAGACTTGTCGACTCAAAAAGTTACTGCGTTTTATAGTTGTCAACCATTAATGTGGTGCGGTACGTCTTAAAGCGTTCTGTGGTTTCCTAAGGCTTGCGCTGTGATCTGTGAGAAATAGAAACTTTTTTAATGTACATGTCATCAAGCAGTAGTTGCCACTTGATTATACAAACCGCCTACCTGAGGCCAAAGGAACATTAACGTGTGATTGCCGGTATACATGGCGACCTGCTGTCTTAGATGTTGAGATCTCGAACAATGTTTTTGTTGTGCGTACACTAGGATGCGATCGCACAACGAGTATTGGCAACGATCTAATGTTTATGTTGGCGAAGCAAAGGTGGCAAAATACGTGCAGCGCAACGAAAATTGATGCATTTCGCCGACGTTTGTGACTTATAAGCTACTACAAAATTTTGCGTATTGCTTAGGTTTTTGCTTTTAGGATTGTTCTCACTGATGTGAAGCGTGATAAATGTCTAGCTTGCGCGCAAGTCATGCAGACTAAAACATTCAATCGCGCAAAAATATAGAAGACAACTCGCGAATTGACGTTATTAGGGGGATAATCTGCTTCGATCTGAATGGGTTAATGACACCAACAGATTGTCTTGGAAACCGGTAAATAGTTAATCTCTTACCAATTAATGTAGATTTGTTTGGCTAAGACCAAGCACGTCTCAGATCAGATATTCAAGCATTTTATGGCTCACTTTGAAAAGAAATCTAATTACAAAATTTGTTTCCTTAGAATGAAAGGAAGAAGCGAGTACCAGGCGCTGCATTTATTTTGTAAAGAGTTTGGCATCGCGCGCAGATATGTGAACCAAGGAACCAAGCGAGCAATGTAAGGCAGAGAAAATCTACCGCACCATTATGAATAGGAGTGGAGCATGACATTTGCCTGCAACTCACCACTCAAGTGTTGGAGAAACAGCGGTCCAAGAACACGACCAACAAGCTCGCGCCGAGGTCGGGAACCGGACCCGAAAATTATTGGCATGCCACGCACAGCGGTCAAAAAGACACGTGGGAGGTAGGGATTAAGGAAGACCTCGATCGTTTGACACAAATTGGGGTATGGAGTGTGGCTGTACCGCCCAGGAGCCTAGACCGACGCCGACGATTCCGTTAAAGCATTTGTTGCCAGGCTAGCAACCCGCGGCAACGAACAGCTTTTCGGTGTTGATTATAAACTCAAGTTTGCAGCGGTTATGAAACTATGTACTGCCAAGGTCTCCTTTGTCTTTGCACGTCGTTTTAGAGTTCCGGCTAAGCTTTAAGATATCCCAAACGCGTACTGAAGGCAGAAAAGGAAATTGTCACGAAAAATTACCTCCGTATTCCGCAGGGTATGGGGTATGGGGTATGAGGGTATCTGATAGCGCTTTTAAGGACTTTGGCGTGGACAAAGATAAGGGACTTGCACTTCGACTTGTGAAGAAACTAACGGGCTAAAACAAGCCAGAAGATTGAAGAATCGACTTCTTCACGATATATTGAGCGAAAGTGGTTTTACGCTGTCGCATGGACTTGGACCTCAAAGAGTACGTTAAGACCTTATGACCCAAGTATCCCAGGAAACTTTAAAATGAGTGGCATGAAACATTAAACTCCAGCAGAACATCGACGCAGCGTCAACGCGTCACGGGTTCGGTCATGGCGAAGGTCAATAAGTGGCAGTAATGATTAGTGCCCTCCGTCTCAAAATTCACAGAATCGCTAAAACCAAAGAGTTCGAGGAATTGACTTGACAATGGAAGTGACCTCAAAATTTTCTGGTGATTTCCACCACCGGGGAGCATCATATAAGTCTGGATTGCTTGACCGCTCCAGTTGCGTTGTGTAGAGCGTAAGAGCTACACAACGCAACTGGAGCGGTCTGTAATGCTTCACTGTCAACTAGCGCTACTAGCCATGAGCGCTAGCTGACAGTGAAGCATTACATCCGTAAATTGTCCTGCATATTGACATCGTATTTCCTATTGATCTGTCTAACAAGAAGCGCGCTAATGCGCTGCAGACTGCGTCATCTGTGACAACTTCGGAACGCTGCTTGACTATGCCACTCCGGATATCACGCAAGAAACGTTTCGGTTTTATGTTTGACAATTGAGTTATCTCCAAATCTAATTTTGGAGGCGCTATCAATCGAGACTATAATCGCTTATACTTGATCTGTTGTTAACTAGGACTTTTATTATCTCGTTTCTTCTTTGGAATTAGTTTCAAATGTTCCTGGGGACTTATTCTCCCAGGTTCTTTGTGACTTATTCCAGCAAATTTTACGAAACTTATCCCTCTATATTTTTTGGGGTGTTATCCTCAGAAAATTGCCTCTAGCTGCCGCTGCGCTACCACAGAGATCCTCTACGATCGACTCTTCAGTTGATGAGGGCATACATAGTTTGTTATTAATGTAATAAAGTCAGTGGTACATAGAAGATTGTTACGTAGGAGCTTAATATATTAATACGGTTTTACTTTTTTCTATTATAAAGCCTTGAATTTACCTTTAGCGAATAACACTTTCTAGCTACTTAGAACCTTCTCTGCACGTCGTGTACGTGAAGTGGCACTCCACCTTCACTGTAATCAGTGTAGGCTGACTAGTACTGCTGTCAGTACTCGTAGAGGGTGCCTTATTACACCTGGCAGCACTTAACAGTTCGTTCAATGGCCCACGTACGTTTTATCTACCATGAACATGTTGGATGATGAAGGAGGGAGCTTCCAAGCTTTTTAAGAAGGATGCCACGCAACGCGTGAAAAAGTCGTTCAGTTGAGTGACCTCGAATGAAGAGCAATCGACCGCATGAGCTTGGTCTAGGCGGTCCAGCCGTTAGCGCAATGTTGTTCGCTCTACAAAGAGACGAGCAACATAGCCGAGTTCATTCAACTCGAGCTTGACGGGGTCCAAGAGATAGTAGCCTTGCTTCACCAACGAGGCTCTCAACACACGGATGGGTGCTCAACATTTAAAACTGTTGAGACAGCAGCATTTACATGCTGCTAGCGGGCCGACGTTTTCACGTCGACGCGAAAGCTTAAAGAGCGAAATCTTTAAATTTAAGGCAGTCAAGGCGACTCTCTTTTGAGATGGTTCGTCGAATTAATTGACGCCATTAAAGCTCGCCGTATCGAAGATGCGACAAAAGTGAAATTTGGTATGTCCAACTTAGCTGGACGTGCCAAATCTTCGACCTTGGGGCTCAAGCTTCCCGACCCATTAGTTTTCGGGTCGTATGAGGTCTTAAAGACCCAGCTCACGCAAACATTTGAGCCACCACGATCCGAATTTAGGGCTCGAGCCGAGCTCTTGGATTTTAAGCAGGCCAAGCGTGACAACATACACGATACCTAGTCGTTGTATTGTGAGTCATCCAATTGATAAACAAACACAGGTAATTGCGTTTATTAAAGGTCTTGTAGACGGTTCTGTTAAGACCCACCTATTCCGGTTTGAATTAGAGTCGTTCGACTAAGCGATCGCTATGGCGGAACAGGAGATTTTCAGTCGTAAACAGGATTTTGTCCACTCTGAAGCCTATCGTCTACCAAGTCGACAAGAAAACGGAGTTCCAGAACCAATGGACCTCTCGTATGTAGAGAGCGAGATACATCGCTATTCAAGCTACAAACGATTACAAAATTGTAATCTCTGAAAGAAAAACGGGCTACTACGCCTATAAGTGTAGTGCCCCACGGCCAGTGGCTCGATACACTGAGCGAAGAGATCGTGCTAGGAAAACGGAGCTTGCGTGTCCGACGCCGTGTGATATCGCAACGTTGGGGTGGATCATCAATAAACGGACGGGGTGAGAAGGTGTGGAGCGCCCTACTGATCCAACAACTTAAAGGAATTTGCAGGTTTTTTTATGAGAGTTGCTCCTCACATACATTCATTGTAAGTTACTGCCACAGGTGATGAATTTAACTTCATCACCACGCGCGATATACCTCTAACGTGAATGACAGTACGCCTAGCAATAGGCGCATCTGTAATAGTAAAGAAACGTGTAGTTGGTGTCCAATACATGTTAAAGGGTATACAGTACGATGATGATTTCGTCGTACTTGATTTGGATGACAAATTTGATGTCATCCTTGTATTACAATGGTTCAGAAAGTTCGAGCCATCTATAAACTGGCAGCATCAAGCCGTAGCAATTCCTGTCTCTCGTTCAACAGAGGGTCATCTAATGAACGTCTTGAAGCGTCTATAAGCGTGTGGATGCCCTACGAGTGAGTACGATGACTTCACTTGTCGGTCGTTTGCACGACTGCTCAAGACCATAGTGTGAAAACCCATCACACTGTGAAGTTAGATACCGATGGCTGTGCACAAGCACAGGCAGCGTCTAAGTTCGACCACTCGAATAAGTTGAGTGGTACGAAACAAGGATACTTGCTTGAAAAGCAACATCGTAGAAAATTTAAAACGCCTGTAAATAAGAAACAGTGTTAAAGTTCTAGATCTACTGGAGAGTCGATTGTAGAGGATCTCGCTGACGTTTGCGCAACCACAGCTAGAAGCAGTTGGGAAGGATACTCCCCAAAAAAACTTTAGGAATTTGTCTTCAAGAATCTGCGGGAACTAGTCCCGAGAATCATATCGTCAAAGGTTCCCTGGTACCTTTGGAAAAAAGAGCCAAAGAGGAAACTAAGACATTAAATGTCTAAGTAAACAATATATCGAGTGTAGGCGCTTATACACTTTATCTGATAGCGCCTCCGCCTGCCAGCGCCTGAACTAAAACGGTTCTTGCGTGATCTGCGTATTGGCAAAGTCAAGCAAATTTGTGTACTTGTAACGATAACGACAACGTGGCCGATATTCGGTCGGCAATAGTATTTCCTGAGAACGAATGGGTTATCTGCAGCTCAACGATGAACAAGAGTGTCCTCAACGAGAAGACCGCGCGTGAACGTTTTAAGTCCCTTTCTTGGGACTCTTTGAAGACAAATCCTTCATGCAATGTTTTGATCGAATTCAAGGATGTATTCTCTGAGTCCGTACCGTGCGAGTTGCTTAAAAATATAAGCACTCGACACGAAATCGACCTGATTCCGGAAGACTCGAATTGTACGTTTTACGTCCCAATCTTAAGTGTCTTTGAAGAAAATCCTTTATATACGATTTTAAAGAATTTAAGGATGTCTTCCCTGAATCAGTGCCGTGCGAGTTGCCTAAGGATAAAGGCACTCGACACGAAATCGACCTAATCCCAGGTTCGAAATACTGTGTCATGAAGCAATGGTCATTGCTTCGTGAACAAGTAATAGCGATCGACAAATTCTTGGCTGAAAGCTTAGCAGCGGGCCACGTGAGGGGATCAACTTCCCCGCATAGCTCTCCGACCTTCTGCGTACGTAAAGCAACACGAGGTTGGCGGATAGTGCATGCATTCAATAAACTGAGCGCTACAACTGTACCGGCTGAAACGACGATACCACGAAAAGACGTAATCATTGATGTATCAAAGAGTACTATCTTTTCTTTAAAAAGACCTAATGGATTCATTCGATCAGTTCCTTATGCGTGAACCGGATATCCCGTTCAAAGCAGTAAGCACCATAAGCGGTATGCTGTGAGAGTGGCTAGTCATACCACAGGGACTTAGTAATACTGCGACATTTAACAGATGTGTAACCAATCTGTTGAGGTCGGTGCGGGATTTTGCACCGAGCTACTTTGATGACATTTTCGTTCATAGCAGAGCCATGATCGGACAGTCAGACGTTGGTTACATCGTACCCACGTCCGAAAGGTTCTTACAATTATGCGTAAGCATAAGTTGTATGCAAATCTCAAGAGGTGAATATTTGCCGCAAGCGAAATACCACTTCTTGGGTGCATCTTGGGTAAACACGTAGTACGCCCGGATCCAGAAATGATGACGGCGATCACCGATCGGGGGGGGGGCGCTGTGCCAGTTGATGTAAAGGGACTTAGAAAGTTCCTCGGCTTAGCGGCGTACCTGCACAAGTACTCAGGCAGTTACGCCTAAATGACAGTACATCTTTCTTTTTTGTTGAAATTGTAAAGTGGTGATGGAACGCTGATTGTCAGCGTTCTTTTAAGGGTATCAAGCAAAGCTTGACGCAATTGCCAATCCGGGCGACTGTAGTTTGCATTATTGGTTTTTATTTACAAGTCCAGTTTTATTGCATTATTGATTTTCGTTCTAAAAAACAATATGTCGAATAATATCTCCGTGCGCCTAGCCCGTGAGGCCGCAAAGCTATTAGCTGCAAAAATCAATGCAGCTGTTGGTAATGCAAATGTTTTAGTAGACGCTCTTGCGTCTACTGCATGCAAGAAGTCACCTGCTACTTCCATTGTAGGTGACCGAGCCGAGTCGGCGTCATCGCCCAACTCGATAAAAACTGTCAAGTCCTCCAAATCAATTGGGGCCACGTCCGTAATACCTTCGGATTATCACGTGACAACCAAAGTGGTGCTGACGGAGCTGTTTGACGCTTCGTGAGATCCTTTTGGTGCGAAGTCATCTTGTGATGGCTGCATGAACGACGACCACTCTGGTGATGCCAGTATGCATCACCAGGAACAAAGTGATAGTTGAGGTCGCTTCGGTCTGGTGGTGCTAGTATGAATCACCAGGAATAGTGTAATTCAAGGGATCTTGCCGAGAGCCATGTTATCATTGACGTCAACATGATCCAACGGGAGATTGACCGCAATGTTTTGCGGTTTGCTTCGCATAGGGCACGTTTGAACCCGAGGAGAAATAAAAACTCTAACTGCATCAGCGGGTGCCAAGTCTGAGCGAGACCAAGACGGACATGAGATCAAAGCTGCCCTCACCACCGGAAGGAGAATAGGGGCAAGAACAGCATTGTGGTCATCAGCACGAACGGCACCGTGGTCTTCAGCAAGCGCAGTGGACCACTACACCGACGCTGGAACCTAGCGGAGGGCTAAGCAAGGCGGAGAGTCCGCCGCCGCTGGAGCCACCAGAGGAGGCCGGTGAGAAGGCCATAGTAAGGGTAAGGAGGCAATGACGGGGCGCAAGCGCCGAAACTTCTGAAATTAATGATGCGGAAGCGTCTGGCATGGATAGCGCTTCGGGGACGACAAAGCGACCAGCGGTTGTATACGGGGCGAAAAAAAATAATTGTGTCCAGCCGAGAATCGTCTGACGCGTAACTCGGAGAGGAGCACGCCACCCGGACGTGAGCGTCTGGGACGCCAGGCGGCTCACGGTGGGCCGATGGCTTTCTTGGAGGAGAGTGTGGTGACGCCGGAGGGGATGCTCTCAGCGCTATTGGAAGACATGCGGGGAGCTCCGGAGGCAGGCCTGTTAAAGCATGAAATGTATGCTACAAGAACTTTTCAAGAAAATATCACACTATACCGATAATCATGGCGAAGCTGCCGGCAAATAGACCGCGGCTACCAAAACTACAGCGTCCAGAACTGGTAGATCTATTAGCCCTTTCAGACAGGTTTTCGTGGACGAGCGAGGAGAAGTTGCGAGCTGGCGACGACTTACCAACTCTGTCAGTACCGATCTCTTGACAACTTAATTGGTTTTACAGAGCTCATTCGCAAGCTGTCTAGCAGACGCAAGAGAGCTGAAGCACCGTTCCTGAACCAATGGCGTTTAGCCTAGCTAAGTACGACAAGGAACAAATTGAGAGGATGCACCAGAAGTCGGCCAGAGGGACGGTCGAGAGCCAGGAGGCTTTACGAGAAGGGACGACGCTGGAATGGCACACATACGGGGATGAGAGAAGGCGTCATCGTGTGCAGGCAACTGCCGTATTTTGTCAAGCAACTTCTGGCGGCGCCAGAACGACTCCGAGTTCACAGCATAGTGCAAGCTCAGATAGAAGGAGAACTGGCGCTGCAGCTTTGTCGGAATATGGGGGCTCGGCCGTGGTAGCGGTCTTCCAAAGCAATTGCTGATGCGATTATGGAATCATCGGAGCTGTTACATTTGAAGTTGACCACTCTCCACGACATGTTGGGCCAAGCGAAAACGATCAGCTGTGACGGTACACTTCTTTTTCTTTACGCGTGTCACCGCCCAAAACACGAAGACACTCAGGTGCCCTTTCGAGCTGGAGTATATAGGCTGCGGAATGCCCACAGAAGGACGTCAGAGCCACCGTGGCGTCGACAGCAATGTAGCACTGGGTTCGGTGCTCACAGGCGGGCGGCATACACCGTACTGCTATTTAATAAGACCAGGTCCTCGGATATAGGCCGATTTGCCGCCTATCTCAAGGCAGCGATTCCGACATCCTTTGATCTCGAGAACCTCTTTAGGGGTTTGCCTACAAACCATAAAAAACGACTCTTGCAGTCCTGATTCGGAGACCTCTACTATGTGGAGGTGACGTTTCAACGGGCAGGCTGCCCTCCTTTATAAGAAATAGTCATAAATTCGTGGTGCGGAACCACAATTATTGTAAGCCATCCGGGTTAGGGTCCTCGAAGACAACGCTTCTGGTGCGAGCATAGCCGACATTTGTTTGCTCGGTGCAAAACGACGGACGCCTAACTGATGGGACTGGGGGGGAAGCAACGGAGAAGCAGACAAGCAATCTAGAAGACCATGTAAAACCGTCTGTTAGTTCACAAGAGCTAAAGGATATAGCGCACCATCGTCTCCAGGTGCAACAGGAGGCAGCAGCAGCAACGACTGTGGCACTTTCTCCGCCGACCTCCGAAGGTGCACAGACAGTCAGTTCTCGTGTATCCCAGGTGCCGGCCGAAATGAAGGTCAAAATGCATTCTAAGGAGAGAGAGCCGATGCAATAGAGTCATCCGGAGCTGAAGCTTCGCAAAAATGGCCGTGTCTGCGAGCACATATGCGACGTTGACGGCGATTATGGACAACAAAGGATCAGTGTCGAATTCATTGCAGCAGGCGGAAGGGGCTGATGCGGTTCTCCAAAGCGATTTGGAGAACGATGATAAACAACGGGAAGACTTGAAGGCCAAGGTAGAGAAACTTAGAGCTTCTGTGAAAGAAACAATAGACTGACAAAGCTCGACTTGGAGCTAAGCAGTTGCCTTATTATCAGATATATGAAAGTAATGGTGGAAGAGCGCAAATGCCAGGACGGAGGCCGAGCCCGAGGTAAGGCTAAGGTGCTAAAAAGCCACGTTTTTATGACGCGGAAACTCCAAGAAACAATTAAGCTGCAACAGCCTCGTATAGAGGTGACACACCCTGGAAGCTGTCTGATCAATATGGAGCCGAACGGTACGGAGCCGTCACGGACATGGTGCGAGCTAGAGCAGCAAGTCGGACTACGAGAGGTCACTACGCCAGCAACTGTAAATTGCATGACCATGGCGCTGGCTCAGGCACTAGTAGATGAAACGCTAGACGGCCCGGAGGAACCATTGGAGCCGATATTAGCCAGCATAAAAAGAGGAGAGAAGCGTTTTCTTGTTGAAAGCTTCTCGAACCACCGCGAAGTAAAGGGATTTCGAACGAGTTATCTCGTTTGTTGGCGAGGGTATCCAGTCTCGCATGATGGTTGGGAACCTCGTTTGCAACTGATGTTGGACGTTCCGGGTCTCGTTTGCAATGCGACGAGATCCATCCGATTTGGCAGAAGGCCAATCGGAGAACGAGCGCTTCACGCGCTCGTAAATGATTGGAGGTACTCAATCCCTTGACGCATCCCGTAAGAGATGAGAGTCCTCCATCAAATGAAGTTTCTCTTAGAGGGTGACCAAGGCCTTTTTTCATGAGCGAACCGCAACGTATTGTCGTTCCTCCTGTTGGCTAATGTTAACGTTAACGTTTACTTGGACCTGGTAGGGATCCCTAGAATCCTTTTTTTGGTTGTGCAAACTAGCACCACCAGCAGCACTCTTACCTTCGCGACCACGTAGTTCCTGGTGACGCATACTAACGTCACCAAAGTGGTCATCACCCTCGGATGATGACTTTCTACCAAAAAAGAAGTTAAACAACCTCGTCATCACCTCTTTGGTAGTCACGTTAGAACCCAAAGGTTTAACGGACTCGTTGCCGGGTGATCTGGTGGCCTTCTCAGTCGCCACTGATTCGGGCGGTGCAGGTGACTCCCTGCCACCTGTAATGTCATCAACAGATGACACACCCGAGTAGGAGGTGACATATTCCCCGCAGTAGACGCATTAGCGTCTACTGAAACATTTGCCACACCGACATCTACACTGATCCGTGCAGCTGCCATCTTAGCGGCCTCGTGGCCCACGCACAGACTTGTTTGTCGCCATCTTGATTTTGGTCAAAATCAAGAATGCAAAAAAATGGTATTTTGATTAAAATCATTAAAATGCAAATAAAATCGTTATTTTTGATTAAAATCATAAAAAATGCAAATAAAAGCGGTATTTTGATACAAACCAATAATGCTACTTACAGGGGAAGACTTAATAATCTTTCCTGTCACCTACATACATCAATCATTAAAGTGACTGTTGGTTTAGGGAACGGGGTGTCTTGTTACATAAGCATTATTTCCTATAAGAGGAAATAAGCAAAGAAGCATAATAAATTCAAGAATACCAGATTTGATATTATTGATACAATTAGACATCAGCTCTGTTGATTGGTTTCTAGATCAACCCCGCCAATCGTTTCAACACACCATTGTGCGATGCGCAAGGACGCGCCATACGTAGTTAGGTATTAATTTAAAAAGTTTAGTAGTAGTAGATAGAAGATCGTTACGGAGAAAGCTACTTATACTAATACAGTTCTACTTTCCCTAATTCTAATCCATTGATAAACCTTTTGGTAGCTAAAGACCCCTAGCTACCTAAAAACCTTTCTCTGTACTCTTATGTACGTGAAGTTTTCAGGCACTATACCTACATTTTAATCAGTGTAAGGTTAACTACTAGTGCTAGGTGCCCCGTTACAGTGCCCCGTTACAATATTTAGGACAAGTTAAATAAATATTTTAAGCTAGCACGTGAAGTTAGTGAAGCTAGCAGGCTGTAAGTCGTTAGCCGCTAGCGTGAAATAACGATCCAAAACTAGAATAATGCATGTCTTTTCTAACACGATCACTCATCACCTCTGCCTTGCACATTGCCCAACATCCTCCATTATCTCGACATTTTTGCTCCATTCGTTTCGAGAGACCATTGCTTTCATTCATGCCAAACAATATGTATTTATGTAACTAATCTCCCGATTGCTCAGAAGCTTTTTACGTCCATTTCTCAGTAAATTTCGATAGCCCTCGGTTAAAATTCGTAAATTCGCAAACTTGTGACGACCCCCGTTTGTAGGACACCTCCAACGACTGGTCGCGCTGCGTTTTGGTCCTCTTGTTGCATCATTAAAGGAATTGTCGCCGTATCACGAGTACGCCTACATCCTCAGCCTCTTTCAATATGGCTTCTGCTGCTGCTAGCCGCCCCGTTGTATCTGTGCTCTCCTTAGATGGTGAAACCACGACTGTTTGCTCGCAGCTAGTGCTGCCGGCCGTGTTTATTGCCCCTATCCGTCCTGATGTTGTGAATTTTGTCCACACCAACATGGCCAAGAACCGTCGCCAAGCTTACGGAGTTTCGCGAGAAGCTGGTCACCAGCACTCTGCTGAGTCATGGGGAACTGGTCGCGCTGTCTCTCGTATCCCGCGTATTCAAGGTGGCGGAAACCAGAGCTCTGGCCAAGCTGCTTTTGGTAACATGTGTCGTGGCGGTCGTATGTTTGCGCCTACGCGTATTTGGCGCAAATGGCACCGCAAAATCAACGTCAACCAGCGTCGTTTCGCGGTTGCGTCCGCTCTTGCTGCGTCTGCCGTGCCTGCTCTTGTGATGGCCCGTGGTCACCGCATTGAGAAGATCCCGGAAATCCCGTTGGTGCTTGACGATAGCGTGGAAGCCACGCAAAAAACTGCTCAAGCTATGAAAATTCTGGCCAAAATCGGTGCTGACGTTGAAGTTGAAAAGGTCAAGGACTCGAAGAAGATCACCACCGGCCGCGGAAAGTCTCGCAACCGTCGTTACACTACTCGTCGTGGTCCCCTCATCGTTTTTGCTAACGCAAACGGTCTTGAAAAAGCCTTCCGCAATATTCCTGGTGTAGAGCTAGCGCACGTTGACCGTTTGAACTTGCTTCTATTGGCCCCAGGTGGTCATTTGGGTCGTTTTATCATCTGGACCAAGTCGGCTTTCCAGAAATTGGACAAGCTCTACGGCACTTACTCGAAAAAGTCGGAATTTAAAGCCGACTACCAGCTTCCACGCCACCTAATGAACAATGCCAATCTTGGACGTCTTATCAATTCCGATGAGATTCAATCGGTTGTGCGTGCTGGCAAGTACCAGAAGCACCGTCGCTTCCAGAAAAAGAATCCTCTGAAGAACTTGGGGGCCATGGTGAAGCTAAATCCGTACACGTTGGTCGCTCGTCGTGCGGAGCTTCGTGCTGAAGCGCTTCGCGCTGAAAAGAAGGCGGCTGTTTCGAGCAAGAAACGTAAAAACACGTGCAAGACGGATCCTAAGCGCAAGGCGCAGTCGCGTGCTTTGTTTGCAAAGAATTCTGCTGATTAATTGCTTTCTAGGAGCTCGCTGTAGTGCTTAGGACATTACAGTTTAGTAGTGAACAAGTCATTTACATGAAAGAGCAATGAAAAGTCGTTGAAAGTGGCAAATTAATTGTGTGAGATCCTAAGACTTATTAGTTATCATTTATTCGGACGTGCTCGTGACAAAGGCCTGCTTGTTCTACTTGCGGGACGTCACGGCTGGAGCGCTACGTTCATATCGCTTTTGATCTAATGGAACATGTTAGTGCACTTAGCTATCCTCTGTTACCATCTTTATGGTCGTGTAGCTCGTGATCCAGTCTTGCATGGCTTGTGGCATCTCAATGGCTTTATGTTCTTCATCGTCCCATAATAGCAACTTCATTTCTCGTCTTGCTTTTCTCGTCACGTCGGCCATCGCGGAGAATCTTTGCATGACGTGGCTTAAGAAGTCATGCGGTGGCTTCACGTGGTGGTGATTAATATAATGCCAGTATCCTTCAGGCCAGCAGTAAACTCCGTCGGTCATTGTACATGCACCCATGACACTCGGCTGATCCAATGCCAATTGGCAATTAAAACGACAGAAGCTGTAGGCCAGCTCGTAGCTCTCTACATGAGCTTGAGTAAGGTACAGCTTGATAATCCTTAGCTGGCCGGCATCGATATTAGCGAACCAAAGATTGTCAACAAGGCGAAGTGGGTTCGGACGATCAGTGCTTAACGAATCACGATAGAAATCCTCGTCCTTGGAGCACCAGAAGCCTAATTCTTGCAGCATTAATGTGTCGATACTTTGCTTAAAGTTAGATTAATTCGCATGCTTTAAGAAAAAATATTTGAATTGAATAAATATTAAGAAATATTATCGTGTTGGGATTAATGACATTTCTTCAGCAAGACTAAATTCTCACACAATCAACAATAGTCAAACTTGTGGCAATAATTAAGATTCGTAGAATAGTTACGTCAATGCATTATTTTTTTTAAAAGATCACAATGTATGTTAGCAGTTTTCTTAGGCGAACCATAATTAAATTGGATTCACAAAAGGAGCTTATGTGCGCTCGCCACGAATGCGCCGAGCTAGCTGAATATCCTTCGGCATGATAGTCACTCGCTTAGCGTGGATGGCGCACAAGTTGGTGTCCTCGAAAAGGCCCACAAGATAAGCCTCGGAGGCTTCCTGCAGGGCAAGAATAGCCGTGGACTGAAAGCGCAGGTCCGTCTTGTAATCCTGTGCGATTTCGCGCACCAAACGCTGGAACGGCAGCTTGCGGATCAGCAAGTCTGTCGACTTTTGGTATTTGCGGATCTCACGTAACGCGACCGTACCAGGGCGGTATCGATGCGGCTTCTTAACGCCACCAGCGGTGGGCGCGGACTTGCGTGCGGCCTTGGTAGCGAGCTGCTTGCGGGGGGCTTTCCCACCGGTGGACTTACGGGCAGTCTGTTTTGTGCGGGCCATCTTGCTTTAAATGTTTTGCTGTGACTTGCTGTTGCTTGTTTCGGTCGAAACTGGAAATGAATCGTCGCAGAAAGAAAATTACGTGGCCGCGTTGTTGGTGGTGGGCCGCGGCATACGAAGTAGTAGTTGTTTTTCAAAGGTGGTTGTCAAGTAGGTGGGGATGACGCCTTTCGAGACTGGCGAGCCCTTTAAGGATGTACTTGAAATTTGTAAAGAAAACGATTTTTTGGGAGGTTTAAGAGGGCAGGGCGACGTCTTCGTCGACTATACCCAACCCAAGCTCTAATCTCCCCTTGTCGCGGCTTCGTCTGGCTCCCTATCCCAGGCCATAACTTTCACCGGGTGCACCAATTTATAATTTGAAGGAGACGTTGAATTTGACTTATTTTAAGTAAGGAAGGGTCACCGTTTCAGACAAGAAATTCCACCAATCAAAATCGACCTTTTTGTGCTTTCCATTTAGTGACATTATGCACTGTTTACTGACCACAATCTGCTGTGACACTTATCAGATTAGCAAAACGTGCGTGTTCACAAGGCAAAGGCCGGCACACAAATATTTGTCTACATATTTGAGAGATTGAGATCGCAATATGAAGACTTTTCCCACCATTTATTCGCCTGAGTTAATATACTTGTCAATCTCATCTACAGATAGTTAAGACTCGACTTGCATCCGCATCGGTGATCGCCCCGAACCGCGTCTGCATTTACAATTACCGTTTTTGTAATAAATAATTTTAAAAAGGCCCATTGGTCTAGTATTGATGAGACACTGGTAATAACTAAAGTAAAACCCTTTAATTATGTATCGGAGTCAGCTTCTACGTTAATTATTTATCCACGCCATCCAGCACGATACATCCTTTACTTTTGCGAAGCAGAACTTAAGACTGTGTCCATATTTTGTGGACGCAGAACTTCAATATACTGTTGATTAGCTTCATTACCTTCGCACAGGTTTCGTAGGGCGACCAAGGACCATTCTCGGATCATAGGATTCCTTTCATCGATATTGCAATGATTAAGAAACAGAGGTAGAAATCCTCCCTCGCGGACAAGATCTTGATTGCAAACGTGGCGAAAACTAAAATTGCCAATAACACGAATCAGCCCAGATCGATACCCAATCGGCTCCTGATCAAGCGGCATTGGCAAGGTCGAATTATCACGACGAATGTTCTTGATCAAGGGGCTCTGACGTTCAAGCTTCCAGACACGCTCGAGCTCTAGTAGCAAAGACTGCAGTAATTCTGCGCCACTTTTTGCGTCGATAATGGTCCGGTCAACTGTCAAATCTCCAAGAACATCGAGCAGCATCAATTTTGCTTCATATTCCAGCTTAATCCACACCTTTTTTCTCATTTCATCAGCTTCATTTGGTCTATCTTCATCCCCTTCACTAACAATGTACAGCCAAGTTGTTTTCACAAACTCATATGTATTCTGACGAAGCGGATGCCAGAAATCACCATCATGCATATTTGTCGTCGCGTTCAATTTTAGTGTTGAAGTAACCCACAAACTGAACATTCGTAACAATATAAGCTGTTCCGGAGTCACCCTGGACCAAAGAGTACTAAGTATGTGCGCACTGACAGCAACGTAAAGGTCATTGACACGACCATCGCGGAAATGCAGCGCAAACAGCATATAAATCCACTCAAAAGCTGGATCCTGGTCATCAATATCGAAACTGTGTAATAGCGATGCAGCAGACTCGGACGAATTAGAAGATTTTGACATACAACGGTGAAGTAGCGTGATCACCAAACTCCGAGCACATACCTGCAAGCACACCAAAAAGAAATAGTGTTAGTAAAACTACTTGGGTCCTCCTAATGTCCATGCTGTTTCTACCATGTCATCACGACGAGTATTAACTTTTTCAGTGTCGATATAATCCCTTTCGCTAGAGTTAACGCAATTTAGCAGCAACGCTACGGCATAAGCAATCACTTTTCGATATTGATGGCACTCAACTAAAATTTTCTTTAAAAAAATTATTAGCAAATATACAAGTGGCAAACGTTACCAACCCAGCCACGCACTTGAAAGTCGTCAAAAAAGTACAGCTTCCATGCGGCCGCCTGGCACTTAAAGTTACTCGTAACTGCATTGACGCTAAATTGGAGTGCAACTTGAGCTAATAACACAAATTGCCTGCAATTTAGCATGATTACAAAACCAGTATTAGCACAGCATCCAGAAATTCTTTCTTGTGCGGAACTTACGCTATCAGCTGCTCGTCCTCAACATCAATCCAGGCACAGCAATGCATTGTAGTTTGGTGCGCCTAACGAGCGTCAAACATCAAATAATTATTTTAAAGATCCAAAATTTCAACATTATATATCAAATAAAAAAATAAAGTCTTCCTTCACACCAGCTTTATAAGTCCAGCATCCAAGCACATAGTTTGATTGCTCGTGCAAGCTACACAGGCATTGCGTAAAAATCGAAAGACCATTGTCAAAGCCTCAATTTGAGCTGAAGATTGACCAACATCTAGTATTTCAAGCCTGGGCGGCGAGAAATCGCTTTGGATCGTCTCAGCGGTTATATTCTTGCCATCCACCCGAAGAGTGTAGCCTAGGCCACTTTCGCTCTCATCTGTCGTATCGATAGTATGATCGTAAGCGTCGGCATTTTTCGCAGATGCGACTGACTTGATCTGTTCCTGCAACTGCTTTATGATTGTAGTTATAGTATCCGCAGCCTGTGTCCAGACATGTAAAGCATTAAGCGTTTCTCTAAATGTTTGCAGCGTTACATAGAAAAATCGAAAAAGCGATCAGTCGAGTGCTTAAAGATGATTATTTGAAACTGTATGAGTACACCCTTATTTGACCAGAGTCTCGTACCGGAAGGCGGAACTGCGGCATCCTGTTGCTAGAGCTTCGAAGTCCATCAGGAGCTGTTTTGTGTGGACACACTATTATAGAAGAAAGCACAGAAGATTCAAATATTTTTCACGACGACAAGAAGCCCAATCATTCAGCTCGTAATTTTTAAATGTCTGATCGACAGTTTTAAATTGATCAATGAACTTAAGAAAAAACGAATTACAACACCTCCATGTATTATGATGTTCGATCGTGTTGCGGTTAACGCCTCTAGTAAGGTGAACATATAAGAAAATGAGTGGTATAGCGTAACAGTAACACTTCCTTTTTTTAATCAAGTCCGACTCGACGCCTTCAGCTATTTTACTATTGCTCAAATGCAATACATTTAGGTATTTAAATTAAGCTGTTAAAGTTGGGTATTCGTGGGAGACGGCATAAAAAAACTTTATTTCGGTATTGATTCGGTTGCCCCGAGAAGCTGATCATCGTAACGGGCCTCAAAGCTGCGAAGCATCACGGAGCAAAATTAGTCTACTAAGAAAATTGAAGTTCCACCGATTTTATGCAGCCGTACACTGAACGTATCGGAGACTTTGCTACTGACCACGTCGATTGCGAAGTGTGGCCGAGGCGTCTGCTGGACGCAGAACCTTAGCGTCTGGCTATCCCATTGAAAGGCGTCACCCCCACCTACTTGAACACCACCTCCGCCACCAGCGACGATTTTCTCTCTCCTGTAGGAAGCCTCAGAGGATTATGTGGGGCAAGATTAGACATGGTCTGAAAGCGCAGGTCCGGCTTGTCTGTGCGACTTCGCGCACCAAACGCTGGAACGACAACTTGCGAATTAGACTGTCGACGTCTAATATTTGCGGATCTCACGTATCGCGGCCGAACGAGGGCGGCAAGGATGCGGTTTTTTGATGTCGCCAGCAAAAGGCGCGAACTTGCGTGCAGCCTTGGTAGCAAGCTGCTTCCGGGAGACTTTAGGTCTGACTGACTTAAGGGCAATTGATTTTGTACGGGCAATCACTCTTAAATTGGTTTATGTTCAATGCTGTAGAGTCGATAGCTGTCGGCTTGTTTGAGGACATCAACCTGTGTGCTATTCACGCCAAATGTGTAATTGTCATGCCAAAAGATCTTAAGCTATCTCTGCGCATTTGTGGCTAGCGCATGAAGTACCCTCTTTTTTTTTAAGCTCCATGCGTATTTTTATTTAATCATTGTCAATTAGTGACTAAACAATTAATTCCATGCAACGATTTAATTAAAGCCTTCAATTAGAGTGTTTGCAATTGAGAAATATCATGTTTACACACAACAAATGAACCGCCTTGTTGTTGCTGAGCTTTTCTGACAAGGACCTGTCTACCTCCAAAGGGACTGGCACTGCAAATTAGAATAGAGTTGTGCAACTAGAGAAAGCGGGTGTGGATATACTACGCATAAAAATATCGATACATACACACCGGTCGAATTCGGGCTTCTTCGCTCTAATTACTAACTGTATCATCTGCCTTCGCCGACTTTGATTCTAGGCTTCGTTGTCTACCTGATCCTATATTATAATTGTGCCCAATTCTTTAAAATACTTAAATATGAATACGAACGTCAAGCGCCTCCGCAAGGAGCTGCAGGAGCTAAGAAAGAATCCAGAGGAGGACATGGTGCTTTACCCAGAAGAGGATACCATCATGCGCTGGAAGGCCTTTATTCGTGGTCCTTTAGACACCCCCTTCCAGGATCGCTGCTTTGAACTGGC
Organism: Bremia lactucae; assembly: GCF_004359215.1. Lineage (NCBI taxonomy): Eukaryota > Oomycota > Peronosporomycetes > Peronosporales > Peronosporaceae > Bremia > Bremia lactucae. The sequence continues at coordinate 3,739,791 of NC_090610.1, read as the reverse complement.
TATTCAGACGACTTCCCTTTATCCAATGGAGCCGCCCAAGATGAAGTTTATTACCAAGATCTTTCATCCCAATGTGCATTTTAAGGTACAATAAGAAACGCGAAAATTGATGGTAAGGAATGATCATTACTAATTGTTTCGTGCGGATTGCTTTAGGATGGCAGCATCTGTCTGGACATTCTAAAACGCGAATGGTCTCCAGCGTGGACCTTAAGGGCAAGTATTTCTCGCGTTTTTGTTCTTCGACACATTTTGACACGCAATTTTGGATTAGGCTGCGTGCTTAGCTGTGATCTCACTGTTGTCGGACCCTGCGGCGGATTCACCCCTTAACTGTGACGCAGGTGAGTTGGCTGAACGTGTTGTGATAGATACGATGCTTAATTAGCTAAAATGCATGCAGGAAATATGATTCGTGCGGGAGACATGTTGGCATATAATTCTATGGCTGAAATGTACAAGAAAGAGTATGGACTATTGGAACTTCCGAAAGACCCACTTTAAAGGTACACACATAGCTAATGAGCTTTTAATTTCTGCAAAATTTAATAAAGAAGACTGACCTACTATCCTTCAACGACTATGTCTGCTGTGTCGCTAGTTGATAAGGCAGCCTCTTCAATCGACTTTTCCAACTGGACCAAGTCACCGTAGTAGAAAGTCTTCACCTTTAGTTGTTGATTGAGAAAAATGCTCTCGCATTCCACTGGCTCGCCTGGTGTTAGCTCCTCAAGGTCTTGTATTGGTGTACCTCTTGTGAGATAATAGGCAATATTTTTCGTTACGAGTCGAGCTTTTGCAAATAGATCGAGGCCAGATATTCCTTCCACAACCATGTCTTTTAGATTAAATTGCTTCCGATTGTACTTCACTCCGCCCCAAGGGGGAGACAAAAATATGGCGTCGGCCTTGAGCTGTGGGATGATATCGATGGAATTGCCAACAATAAATTCAATTTTGTGAGCAACTCCATAGATGGCAGCGTTGTGTTGGGCCATACGAATTTTTTCGGGATCAATGTCAATCGCAATGACCTGTTTGCACGTCATTGCTAGTTGAATCACGTTTCCACCGCAACCTGAAAATGGATCGATCACGACGTCGCAAGCAAGGCGCGTTGCAATGTGCTCTGCAATTACTTGAGGGGTTACCTGACGTCAGTAAAGGTCAGCAACGCGGCCATTTTAATATGTAAAAACGAATCACGCACTGAATACCAGCTTTCATGGTCAAGCTGAATGCCTTCTTCAAACTTTTCGAAAAGAATAGTTCTTTGAACGTAAAACTTGACAACGTCGTTTGAAACTGCCACAGAAATGATTCAAACAGCTTTACTAGCAGGCATCAAACCGTTATGTTACAAGCTTTCAACATACCTGGGTATTTTATCTTTTTCTTCTTCTTTTTCGTCTTTTTCCTTGAATTCGCATGTTTGGCCTCACAAATACGCTCAACCTCTGGTTCAATCGGTTCTATCGCCTCAACTTGTTCGATAATACGCGATGCCTCTTCTCCATCCGAATTATAAATTACTCGAATCTTGTCAACAACTGCTCTGTCCGGACTTCGTATCTCGATCTCAACCGCTTGCTTTTCTTCTGCTTTGTTAATGTCTTCGTCTTGATTGTCATTGCGCATCTTGCGCTGTCTCGACGTCAGGAACTTCGATCCGCCTCCAAAACTCATGGGCAAACTTCCTTCCAGCCCTGCATCTTTCATTTCCTGCTCCAATTGATCGTATGCAGCCTTATAAAGATCCGCACATGCACTTTCATCGTCATTCTTCACAATGTCACCACTCGCTAGCCGTCGACGCTTCTTCGTCGTATCTTTTTTCTTTTAAAGCATCAATCATGCACCCAATAGTAAATACACAGTCAATCAGCATGTCGACCGGTTCCCGCTAATTACGCTTAATATTGACTCTACCTCGTGCGTGTTGCGACTTTGGAGATAAACCACCGTGATCAGCGCCATTCTCTCACGACAGTTTGTGTCGATTGAGTGCTATGATTTGATTTTCCACCAATCCACAACTTTTGCATCTTGAAGTATGACTTGCGGGTCTTTGTTGCAGCAATCTTAGAATGATGTGCACATTTCCATTTTTAACGAACGAGTTGTTTACAGGTGATCGACCACGCATGGAATCTCGTTGGGTCGTGCTTGTATGACAATTTTCGCTTGGAGTTTACTATGCTCATATCGATAAAATTGCAAGATTATTTTGAATAAGCGAGTTCCAAGTAATGCAGGATCGAGAACGGTTTGCAAATTAAGTTTCGATGTTAAAACTATGATAGACAAAACTTTAATCTTTCCTACTTAGTTGAATCTTTTTGGTGGAGACATCTAGACTAGAATACGGGGCATGAAGGCACGGGCATGCCCCTTGCCATATTTCGTGCCCTTTTTAAAGGGGCACAAAATATAGGCATGCCCCTTTCCAAATATAGTTGGGGGCACAAAACATCAACAAAGCCTGCCTTCATTCTCCTCCCCATCCGCTCATTGCTCCCACCTGCAACGTCCCCTCCCACCTCCTTCAAATGGCTTTGCTGCCCCTCCCCCCCACCCAAGGTGTAACGGGGTGTATCGTTACATGAAATTAACACTTAAAGGTTGTTAATTAATATATTATCTAAACGGTAGAGGGAATCTAGAGAAGCTCAATCAGCACGGTTTACGTTGCGAGAACTGCCCTATTGCAGACAAAAGCTTTTACCTGCAGGAAGTAGCTAAGGAAACCACCACCGCCATCCAACGAAAACGCCGCTGCCACTCGGATGTGGTAGATTCTGATGAGAGAGATACTATTTGGGAAAGCACTTCAGATGTTGGCTTGTCTTCTGCGAGTCGCGTGTCCAGTTCAACAACGGAAGATGCCATTGCACAACATCGTCGTAAACAACAGAGTGTTGTCAGCTGGGTTGTCAAGCCACTGTCCCCGGCAAAAGCTGAGGAGTTACATTCGGTTTTCCTCCAAGCAATTATCTATAGCAATATTCCGTTTCGTTTTGCCGACAACATCTACGTAAATAAGCTTATCAAAACACTTTCCAGGCTACCGCCCGCCGAGCAGTGAAATGCTACGCAATTGTCTTCTGACGGAGATGCTTTCAAAGCACCTTCAGTATAAGCTGGCATTCCTTCCGACTAACGAAAAATTTCATTTTTGTCTGGATGGATGGACGGACGTATCCGGAAATTTTGTCTATGCATTCATGCTATTGATAGAGGAGGAAGAGGAAGAGGAAGAGCATAATTAAAGATTGCAGACCTCTCTGGTCACCGCCATACAGCCTTGGTCTTAAAGGAACAACTGGTGTTGGCAGTTCTGAGAAACGGCGGTCAGATGCAATCAGCAATCGCATGTGTATCCGTCAAACCTCGTGCAATAATAAAGATGCGTAATGTTCTACAGGACAAGTTCCCAATATCAAACCTATTCGCTGCTGTTTGCATGCCTTCAATCTCCTTGCGAAAGATATAGCAGGATTTGCAGCTGTTATTCCAGTTTGTCGAGTAAACCAAAAGTTTATTAATTTCTTCAAGTCGTCCCATATATGGAAAAATACGCTGCAGAGATGGCAGAAGGCGGAAGGCATCACCCGCTTCCTGAGCACCTTTTGCGAAACTCGATGGTAGTCTCTTTCCCAGGTATGCCTAGTGTGTTAATATTTGAAGAAGGATTTTGATATTGTTTAGAGCAAAGCAGCATTATCGAATATCCTTCAATGAATAATGCAGAAACATAAAATGCCACTATGAATCGTTATCTTTTTAAAAATAATGACAGCCTCATCAGAGTTCTTAAGCCAGTCATTGATGTTATTGGCCTTGAAGCTCGAAGTTGTAGTCTATCGGATGTTTTGAAAGAAATTATCCACATCCACAATGGATGTGGGGATTATTGGATTTAAGGAGCTCTTACTTGCTGCAATTGGAAGGCGAGTCAAAGAATTTGCTAATATAATTTATTTCGTCAGCCTTTTCTTCAATCCCCACTTTCAAAAGGGTGGCCATTTCTAGAAAAAATGAATGGGGTCAATGTAACGGGCTAGAGTTGCCCTAATGTTACACAGTCCCCATTAAGTACATTTGGTACTTAAGAGGATGGTCAATTACTAAATAATAGTAATTAGACCCAACACTCGGGTGTGCACATTTGTGACCAACCCTTGTGGATGTGATGCACATGGGTGCATTCACATTAGGAGGTTTGACGCCCAGCGTCATCCGTGATGACGGCTAGCGACATCCGTTACGCGAGGTATCTAGAAAGATACGCTCGCAATACATATTAAGTGTTATCTATAGAGATGACATTTTAATTGGTAAAAATAGGATTTATATGAATACGATTAAATATAAATCAGTCTGAAA
>NC_090610.1:3724047-3735305 GCF_004359215.1 Bremia lactucae | reverse complement strand
AAGAGAAGCAGGTTTAACCGCTTCCTCGCTGTGCTAGGGTGTGTGCTTAAGTAGAGCGTGGCCGCATTACGACGTGCCCGCCTACAGTCAGCCTAATTAGAGCTTCATTGGAACTGACCAAGAAGTGGAAATTCACCAAACGTGAAACAGGCCTTTTATCTAATGAATTGATAAATTACAAAAACGGGGACACTCCTTTTGATGAGACCAAAATTATTCAGAGAAGCGGAATTTGTCCGTCAATCTTGGCAAGAATTTACCGGAAATTCCCCAATATTGCGTCGGTTTGCCCTAAAAGTTTGTGCTATCGTGCCCCATGCAGCTCCTTGTGAGAGGGTGTTCTCAGGTTTGGGGCTTGTCAAAACGAAGCCCTGAAATCGCCTTAAAGTTAGCCGCCTTAATATGCTTGGGCAGCTTCGCAATAAACTACAACGGGAGAAAGAAGAAAGTCAAAGACCGAAAATGGAAAATGATCCTTACCACAGAAATCGAATGTTCTTCAATGGGAATTTTCGATGATGATGAAACTGTGATAGCTGACGATAAGCCATTATGCGAGGAGCTTGATGAAGTCAATTTTGAGCTTGGTGAGGTATCTGTGATGGAAAAATACTTTGACTTTGAAGCCTATGAGAATGGTATTAGTGACCTTGATGCAGAAAATGATGTCGAAAACAACCCTTTCGCTAGTAGTAGCATAGGAGAAGATTTTAGCATTGATAATATCATGAATTGTTTACGTTGATCATACATTATTGATGTCAATTATTGATAACTGTGAAGCACAGATTAAAGGTCTAATGCTTGTTATATCTCATCTAATGCACTATATCTATGCTACTTGAATTAATCAATTAAATTAAATTGGTTATATTGGTTATTAAATTAATTTAGGGCACGCAAAGAGGTATGCCCTAGGGAAGAAGGCATGCCCTTGGGGCATGCCCTTCCTTTTTTCGTGCCCTGTACCCAAACTAGACGCAATTATAAGCTCTATTCTTCACCGGATATGGTGTGAATCACACGCCATCGCTAGTGTGGTAAAATCGAAGCTCGCGAATCGTCTTGCGATTACTACCGCCGATTTTTAAATGGAAAGCAACTGTTTGTAAATTGAAACTCAAATTGAAGCTACAGTGCATACCTCATCGTTGCATGCACCTGTGAAATTTCATGACGGCACATGTTTGTGCAAACCACAATTGCAATCACCTTGCTCTTTCTTAATTGTAATATTTTAAAGCAATTCGTTCAACGAAGATCGTTACCTCCTCATTTTTGAGTCGACTAGCTTTAATGAGCAATGGTGCGAGCAACCAGTAGGGCAAACCGTTTCGAGTGCAAACCATTCTGTCAGGTGATCTAAGTGGCCTCCGTGGGCACACACAGGACACCAAACGTAGAGACCTCGAACAGGCATTTGACTACATTAAATATATACATCATACGGTCAATACAAAAACGTATATGACAACAAGTACGAAAGTTTTCAGCATCAAGCTTACCAAATGGAGCATAGCGTAGCAGCGTTGTTACAATTTTTACATAACGAAAGTGGTCCGCCAAGTTCACTCGAACCGGATGATTCAAGTGGTTTCGAGCATCTTGAACAATTAAAGTAGACACTCGTGGATTTCTAACGTCCATTGCGCATATAAATGCAGCTTCAGAACCTCAGTAACTTTGACTACAAGACACGTTTTGAACGTACCATATTCATTTGTCGAATCGATTGGTCCATGCAATTCGCAATGAGCTCATTTGCCGTCGTGTAAATTTGTAATTGGTGGAGTAGATCAATGTAGTGCATGTAAATGTGTTGCAGCCACACCTTTCCCATTATTTTCTCGATACTTGTTACTTTCCCAACGACCACAGTGATGGCAACACTGGACTGAAGATCCCCAATTTCCGTATAGTACTCCAGCACTTCTTTCAACACATCGTCACGTAGATGTCCAAGATCCCCCATAACAGCACTTCCATTCATAATCATCGACGAATTATCGCGTACATTAGCGATTCCGGATGATCCATTGCGATTTCCGCTATCCCGCCCGTTTTCGTTTGTATATTTTCCAGATGGATCGTACGGATAAGGATCAAATCCTTCCATGGCTTGTGGATTAACATGATCAAGTTGCTCGAGCAGCATCGTAGTCTCGCTTGCATTACTGCCATGATTCAGATTAACGTTTCGATGATTCGTATGTCCAAGATCATTAATATCTTGTCTTTCTTCCCTCTGTTCGTATTCATTGCCTTGATCATCGTGATGACGAATATGAGGTGAATACATACGATCGACCTCATCCAAAAGCCCCCTGTCCGTCACTAGACCATCCGCAGAGCTCCTAGAATCCTGGTCATTCGTACTTTGATAATTGTCATGCTTTACCAATGCGGTATCTATGTACTCATTCGTATAAAGAACCTCCAAGATACGCCACATTTGGCACAAATGCGAATTTCCAGTGACAAAAGCAGCCAAAGCGTTATGTGCACACATTTCGGCAAAGCATACACCAGCCGCTGTGGCTCTATCGTGACTATTGCCACCTCCACTCGTAGTACTAGCGCGCTTGTTCTTACCCGTTCTATCCTCAGGAAAGAGTAAATACTGCTTGGCCAAGAATCGAAAAGTTTCTTCATCAAACCCAAAGGACTCTTTCAAGTACTGCCCTTGCTCAAATTGAACGCCCATCGCTTCCACTTGCTTACCTGCTTGCACGTACTCTTTTTCATTACCTAAGAAGATTTTCTCCAGCTGACTTGCATTGTGCACGTTCTGCATTGTTACCATCGCTACTAAGGCACGAGGTATCGCTGACATCATGAAACCAGGAGGTGATCTAGACGCTAGTAGAGCCGATCCACTCCATACAGATAGAAACTTTCGATCCGGGTTTTCCCCAGCGGCGTGTCCGCTATTTCCTTGTGATAATACGTTAAAGTGGTTCAAAGGCGCGGGACCTGTTCCTCGAGCGATTCCTCCAGCTCCTGCCTCATTAACTGCATTCAGATTGCTGCTTCCGCCTGAAGGAAGGAGGCTACTCGTTAAGGACGACATTCCGCTAGCTACTGTCAGATTGGCACTACTGCCAACAGACCTTTTTAATCCCTTGGGCGCTAGAGGAGGCTGTTGTGATCCTGCACCGAATGACCACGAGGTGACACGCGATGCTGAGTGTTCTTGTGACACTCCTGCATTGAACTCCTCGAAACTCTCGGATGTACCGCGGCAAGGACTCAACGACATGGTGAGTAGAGTAGGACTTGATTTTCCGCCGTCTTGAATACTTTGACCAAGAGTTGGTGACGAAGGTGTTACCCCCGCAACGGTAAAAAGAGAACTATTTACACTAAAATGACGATGGATTCGTAACGACACACACGATCGATCTACATCAAGCAATTACACCAAAATACGGTCAATACGTCTCGCATACATAACATGCTCGAGTCAAAGTAATACCAATAAAGTCGTGGGAATACGCGACCTGGCCTTTTGAATTAAGAGCAAGGGCTGCCGTCGGAAGTGTCTGATGTGGTTTTCGCGAGTCCGCAAGGGAATGCAACTTAAGGGTCCCATCTTTTGAACACGCAAGCATGTGTTGCCAATAGTCATGACCTTCGTACACGCCAGGAATTTGTGGTAGCCCCAAAGTCGGAGACACGGGGGTATCCATCCATGAAATACCCGATGCAATGTTCGAATGGCCTTTCATGGAGGCAAGTGGAATAAAAGGCCGCTTTGTATCCCACACGTGAATGCTATTGTCCATAAGGGAGGCACTTGTTGCAAGATGCGTGACACAAGATGGCCGCCACGCAACACGTCCAACACTTGCGATCGTTTGAATGGTTTGTTTCGGTTGTCGAACATCTCCTAGCTCCCAAATCTTGACATACCGGTCACGTCCACCCGACGCAAGTAAATTGGCATCCGTTGGATGCCAATCAATACTTAACACCAAACCTTTATGCGCTGTGAACTTTAATTCAGGCTGTGCGTTCTTGCGCAGATCCCACACTTGCACAATCCCATTTTCAAATGCCACAGCGAATTTATTGGAATGAAATGGACTCGCGCGGACATCCCGCACACTTTCGGACTTTGGCTGATACGTGGACACGACCTTCCCCCCACGTTTGTCCTATCGAATTTGGATGACGATAAATCAGAGACAAGCACATGGTACAACAGACAAAAGAGTCACTTTATCTACCCAGAGCTTCACCGTGCCATCCTGGGAGCCACTAATTAGAACATTCCAATCCGATGTATGCCAGCAAATACGATTTACGGCACGCCGGTGGCCGTTGAGCACTCGCTCTAATACGCACAAAAAAGCACGTTATCACGAGATTGAATACGACGCACTTTATGACAGATCCTAACCTTGAACATGTTTGTATCCGTCTCGCTCCAAGTTCCAAATTACCACGGCACCATTGGTGGCCGCCGTCGCCAATAAATAGTCCGAGACTGGTCATAGGATGTGTCAATACAAACGTAAAGCTCGGCACCACAGTCCCAGAGACGTACACGGGTGCCAACGAATGTCATTGGTACTAAAATTGAGACTTGGCTTGCCCGCCACGCGTAGATTGCGCTTTTCTGTAAAACCCGAGGCTTCGAGTGCCACTACCTTTAAAACTAAACGTGATAGTGAGCGACAAAGGCCATACCTACGACAGCAGGTGAGAAGGTGCACCATCTCTGCCACCAACAGCCACTAAACGATTGTTTGGAGACGTTGAAAGCGCGTTCAATGGCCCATTAAAGTCCATGGAAGCGCGGACACTCGGTGCTGCACGCTGCTCCGTCATTGCGCTGGTAAACGTCAATGGGTATTGTAAATCCTTTGGTATTTACAATTTGTGGACTCATATCATCTTCTGAGTAATTTAAATTTTGTGATTGTTTCTTTTTAAAAGAAAATGTGCATAATAATGGAATGTATTTATTATATATTCGGATGTTTGCTCACTTTTTCGATGAATACAGTAAAAGTCGTTTTAATAATTACAATATTAAATTTGTTGAAATGGATTTTTGCGTGGCGAAACCCTTCCTTCCTTTCACGAAAGGGTGAGGTTGTTAGAAGGTACTATTTCTGACAGGTCATCAAGATTTGAAGCCCAAGCTCAAGATCAGTTACAGGTAATATGCGACGTCACCTGATTGGCTGTTTCGTTGTGGCATCTTGACAGGTACGGACGACACATCATGAGGTGACAGATGGGATCGGGAGAGATGAACGATATGTGATGAGATGGCACATGGGACGGGGAGATCCGGCCACCATGTGCGATTGATCTGGTCAACATGGGGTTCCGTTGGAAATGCACGCTGTAGTGTTGATGGGGAAGAGTAGTTAACACTAATATATTCACTTTTGCTTCTACTACCTCTGCAACAAGTGCAGAACCTCATTCTAACAGGTTATGAGCCTAACCGACGTTGGTGGCGAAGCTCACGGAGCTACACGCGCTGTTGTGGCCGACGGTCAGGAAATGACCAACGACCATGAACTTGAAGAAAAGTCGGCAGTGCCCGTGGCGGCGCTGGACAAGATGCTCGCAATGCTCGAAGACCTGTCGGAACGGATGGGGAGGATGGAATCCTCGCAGTCCGGAAAAGTCGGACGAGAACGGAAGGACTCCGTGGAGTCGAGCGTCTTCGGTTCGATTTTGGGAGCAGGGCCAGGCATTAATCTCCAGGCATTGGAGCGTACCCCTCCTCCCAAGCGCACGCCGAACGTGTCACCGGCCACCTATTTTGGTGCACGACGACCGGTACACGCGGAAGTTATGGTGGACACTCCGGCACAGGTAGGAGGTGACTACGGTATGGCACATAGGCCTGACCCCGTTTTCCATGATCAAGGTGTACCTGCTGCACCATACCCAGCCCCAAGTATGGCGGGTCCGGTGTTTCAACAACCCGGACATATACGTGAAGGTGTGCGAGATGGTCGACAGCGCAAGCTGGCCCTGCAACCTTTCGACGTAAAGGAGCTCTACCATGGACTTGGTAGTGGCTTTCTCGAATGGGGAAAAGAATTTGTTCGCCAAGTTGGCTTCTCGGAGCGTGCCTGCGGTTTTGCATGGCCTGCAGACATCAAGGTCGATGTACTGGGACAACATCTACCCGGCACGGCACAGAACTACTATCGTCGACAGGTGGAAACTTGGTGGTCGGAGAACCAAACGCTCGAAAACGCTATGCAAAGGATGCTACAGACTTTCACCATCAAGATTACCCCGGCACAAAGCATGAAACTCTTCACAGCGGACAAGACACCCTATCGTAGCTGAACAGAACATTTTTTTGTACCTAACAGCTGTGAGCGATGCGTGCGGAGGCGCGGACAACCTTGTCCTAGACAATATTGTTCACTATGCGGACTCATCGATGAGGGTAACAATGTTGTCTCGACTCAACTTGCACCGGACCGATTACCTGAGGCAGGCCGAGGAACTGGCTCATTTTGTACAGTCAACGGAGCTTGATGGTCGCGTCAAGAGTTTCGGCAAAGACGTGGTGAACGTCGTCGAGCCAAAAGTGAACCCAAGGAAGATCGAGCATGTCAACAAACCGACAGCTGATCCAGATACAAGAAGGTGCTACCGGTGTGGAGCAACAGGACACATCAAAGCACGATGCCCGAAAGGCAAAAAGAACAAGATGCGGATTTTGTTTTGACTGTTCAAGATGACCAGTCAAAGGGTGTGAATCATTGGATTCTGGACAGTGGTTCAAGTCGACACCTCGTCAACGACCTAAGTCTACTGGAGGACGTGGTCGACTGCCAAAAACAGTGCTTCACTGCGGCATCAGATGGTGGCACCTTGAAGATCACCAAGCAAGGAAGTGTAGTGATACGAGTCCAGGCACTTGGCGAGGTAAAGACCATTCGACTTCTCGATGTTCAATTCGCATCCAATTTGGAGCGAAACATCATCTCCTATGGTAAACTGGAGACAAAAGGATGTGTGCTTGAATATCGAGAAGGGAGGCGTGCTATGGTCTCTTGTCCCGGTGGTGACCCTATCATGGACGTGGAACGGCTACATGATAAGTTCATGATCAAAGTTTTCGATGATGAACGTATTGATGACCTTCGTGGATTTGGATCACCAAAAAACGAGGTCATGGCTGTCATTTCTAATGCCGGCCTAGCACATGATGAGGACTTACAGCGAGGAAGTTTGGTACATTTTCACCGCCGTATGGGTCACCTCTGCTACGATACGATCCTCAAGATGGCTAAGGACCCCGCCTCTGGTTTCAAGTTGACCGATACCAAGCGTGATACTTGCCTAGCATGTGCAAATCGTAAACAAACAAAAACCGTGCAGTCAATCAAGGGCAGTAGTTTAAATGCACCCATCGATGTGTTCGGTGGAGTCATTTGTTCCGACCTCAAAGGTCCCATGACTCCACGTGATCGGCTTGGCAATCGATATGTGATCAATTTCATTGATCGTCGGTCAAACTACTGCCGTATGTTTCTAGCCAAGACCAAGGATGCCGCGGCAATGAGCTTTAAGCATTTTTTGTGGCTTTCGAAAGACGATTTAATTGCCGTATACGTACAGACGGTGGAGGCGAATACAAGCCTTTGGATGTTTTCTGGAAGGAAACCGGTGTCTCTCGTCAAATCAGCGAGCGTGGAAACCAGGCCAGCAATGGCAAAGCTGAAAGGATGCATCGCACCATCATGAACATGGTGCGTAGCATGGTGTTTGCAAGTGGACTACCCTTGCATTTTTTGGGGTGCTGCTGCTGAGTATGCAGCCTACATCCTCAACCGTAGTCCTGCCAAGGCAAACGAAGGCGGGTATCGCCAGTCGAGTTGCTGACCAAGAAAGCACCAAACCTGAGCGACATAGTGATATTTGGCTCAAGGTGTACTGTGCATCAGCATATTAACAACAAGTCCTTGGGTGTGCGAGGGAAGATGGCCATCGTTGTCGGTAAGAGCGACAAAACCAAAGGATATCATGTATATATACCAAAAGAACGTATCGTGGTTGTATCTCAACACGTAACAAACATTGAGACTCTGACGGATGCTCAAAACCGTGAGTGGAACATCAACACTTCCGAAGGTCAGGAGGAGCCAGATGACAAGGATAACGAGCGTCCAGCGAAACGCCGTTCACCCATTTGGACACGCGACAGGCACGAGACAAGGTCACGACAAGCGAACGCAAACAGGCGCAGTGAACCTGCAGTTGTTGAACAGCAAGACAGTGTGAATGCAATCAGGGAGCCAGATCCTAGAAACTACAGTGAAACATTGAAAAGTAGTTTCAAGGACAAGTGGACGCTAGCTATGGAAGAAGAGTTGACGGCACTGGAAACGAACGATGTCTGGAAAGTGGTCGTGCCACCTGAAGGCTCACACGTCCTGCACAACAAGTGGGTTTTCAAGACGAAGACTGATGCCAACAGACATGTTGAGCGATACAAGGCAAGATTATTTGCCTGTAGCAATAAACAACTTTTCGGCGTTGATTACACCTTAACATTTGCTGCCGTGATGGAAATAGGCACCGTCAAGGTGATCCTAGTACTCTCGCGTCGATGGAACGTTCCAGCACGTCACGGGGACGTGCCGAACGCATATGTTAAGGACGAAAAGGAAAAGGACCTCGACATCTACATGCGTGCTAAGTGGAATGCAAGTGTCTGAAGACACCTTAATGTCGCACAGAGTCGAAGGCTCAAGACAACTTGCGTTGCTGCTGAAGAAGTCACTATACGGCTGGAAGCAAGCCGGAAGGTTGTGGAGCAAGCTGTTACACTCAAAGCTGATCGACTTGAACTCAAGCAATGTTTGACGGACATGTGCTTGTACATAAAGAAAACTGCTGAAGATGTGACGATCGTCGGCGTTTATGTGGATGATCTATTGGTCACAGGAACTTCAACAAAAGTGGTTAACGAGTTCTTCCAGAGCATGTCGTCGCTCGAAATCAAGGATCTTGGGGTCGTGAACAAGTTTCTTGGTTTGCGTGTACTATTGGATGCGAAGAATGGCTATGTACTTGATCAAGAAGTCCCAATCAACGCGATACTCAAGGACCACGGGCTGGAATCAGCAAACGGAGTTCGAACGCCAATCGGAGATGATTGCAACGACTCTGGAGCAGAAGACTCGACGATCTAAAAGATAGCAATTACAGGCGGGGAAGGAAGCGTGAAGGATTTTCAATCTTTGGTTGGAAGTTTACTCTGGAATGCTAGATGCACCCGACCGGACATCAGTTTTGCCGTCCATCGAGCAACACGACAAACGCACAAGCCGACACTACTCGACTGGAAGATGGCCAAGCGTATCGCTAGATACCTGAAGGAAACGAAGACACTGAAACTATGCATCGACAGCACAACTAAGAAGAATGACCCGATCAGGATTGAAAGTTGGAGCAACGCTGACTTCGCAGCAGATGAGACAGATCGAAAGTCGGTGCCAGGGTGCGTGCTGACGATGAACGGCGCAGTTGTGCTTTGGATTTGCAAGAAACAAGGCGGAGTATCGCTAAGCACCATGGAGGCAGAATTCATTGCTGCTTCGCAAGCTGGTCGCGAGCTTTGGGGTTGAAGGAACTGTTTGGAGAATTGGGCATGAAGATTGTCAAGCCTATGCCCATGTGGTAGGACAACCAAGCGGCGATCAAGCAACTGGAGGGTGAGAAGAGCACCACAAGTACGAAGCACGTTGATAATCGTTTCAAGTTTATCTGTCAACATGCTCAAGAGAAAATGGTGAAATCAAGCTTTATCAAGTCAAGTGACATGATCGCGGACCTGCTTACGAAGGCCTTGCCAGCAACAAGAATCGAAAACTTACGCGAGATGTTTAAGTTGAAGGCCATGGAAGATGCCGTCGAGGAGGAGTGTTACAAGGTACTGTTTCTGACAGGTCATCAAGATTTGAAGCCCAAGCTCAAGATTAGTTACAGGTAATCTGCGATGTCACCTGATCGGCTGTTTTGTTGTGGCATCTTGACAGATGGAACGAGAAGGTACGGACGACACATCATGAGGTGACAAATGGGATCGGGAGAGATGGACGACATGTGATGAGATGGCACATTGGACGGGGAGATCCGGCCACCATGTGCGATTGATCTGGTCGACATGGGGTTCCGTTGGTAATGCACGTTGTAGTGTTGATGGGGAAGAGTAGTTAACACTAAAAAATTCACTTTTGCTTCTACTACCTCTGCAACAAGTGCAGAACCTCATTCTAACAGAGGTAACATCAAAAACTACACAATTAAAAAAAACACTTTAAGAAGCCGTTAAATTACAATTACAGGCTTTCCACAAAATCGATAACGGTTTCGAAACTTTCATTTTCTGGTCATACGGAGTAGTGGTTTATGTGTCGGGCACGCATTTGATACGCCAAGCCTGTAACGGGGTGTATCGTTACATGAAATTAACACTTAAAGGTTGTTAATTAACATATTAATTAAAAGGTAGATAATATTTGCAGGATATTACTTTATATAGTAATGTCCTGAATTATTATCCATAAATAGGTATAGGCCATTATATCTATTTATTCAGCAGACTAATCAGCTGCAGGAGTAATCAAAGAGAGTTACAGATAAGATAAAAAAAAGAATTCATTCACATGTTTAGTATTAGATTACAATTAAGTTAGCATTTACAAAGATAGAACAAGAAACACTTAATATATTTAATACAGTTTTCATTTTACCCTCTTAAGTCTAGTTGTCTTAAGAGAAGTCTTCCTCTGCACGTACAGTGTACGTCACTTAACGTAAGGCACCACTCGCAACTGAAGCAGTGCGAAGTGGACTTGTACTGAAACAGTACAAGTCGTAGTGCCCCGTTACACCTGGTAGCACTTTGTAGTCCGTCCAAGGACCACATTTCCCACATCTAACATGGACATGTTAGATGATAGTGGGAATACGCATCACGTTTCCCCTGAAAGCTACTCCTTTCTAAGTGATATAGAAAGGAGTGCGGTTGAACGAATGAGTTCGACCGTAGGAAACGATGCAATCCTGGCATTACTGTCCAACTTAGACAGAGATGCCCTCCATTCAACCGTCGCCAAGTTCATACAACATGAACTTGACGAGATGAAGGAAAAAGTAGCCTTGCTGAATCAGCAAGGCTCTCAACAGGCGGAACTGTTGAGATTACAACAGGTACAGACCCCTGTACCTGGGATGACGCAAACGCGTCGTCCCGAAACTCT
>NC_090610.1:3709395-3720710 GCF_004359215.1 Bremia lactucae | reverse complement strand
ATCGTATATACGGACCATGCGTCATTACGCACGGCCGTCAATAGCCCACACCTCTCGCAAAGAATGGCGAGGTGGCTATCCTTCTTCGCGGAGTATAACTTCTCCGTCGAATATAAACCAGGACGACTTAATGTCGTCGCTGATGCGTTATCACGCCGACCCGATTTCGAGTCAGCAGTGCACCCCAACAGTAAAAGTGATCTTACTGTTGCAACACTCACTACGAGTGTTCCATCATCAACCTTAGTTGATGAAATAAAGAAAGCCTATAAAGAAGATAAGGACCTTCTTTGTCTGATGGATCATTTAATGAATCCATCCGATAAATCTTTTAAAGATCTACCGGCTTTATATCGATCGTCATCCGATCGATACACAACACGTAACGGCTTATTGTATTACACAGCCGTTACCGGCGACACCCCACGTGTCGTCGTCCCGACTCACAATGATTTGCGCTTGCGCATCATGTATGAGTGTCACGATGCTCCAACAAGTGGACATCGTGGACGTGAGAAGACTTACCTCACGGTAAGTCGATACTTTTACTGGCCCCGCCAGTATCAGTTTGTGCGCAAGTACATTCGTGCTTGCGAGGTTTGTCAACGGGTGAAGCCTAGCCCTTCATCCCGTGCACCTCTTCAACCTCTACCACTTCCGGCAGAGTGTTGGCAGTCCGTATCTATGGACTTCGTCTTCGGATTTCCCGAAGACGAACACAAAAACAATGGAATCCTTGTTTTTGTAGACAGATTCAGCAAGATGGTACATCTTGCTGCGGTACCAGAGTCGATTACGGCTCCGGGTTGTACCCGTGTCTTTATCGACACGGTATTCAAACTACATGGCTTACCCTGTGAATTGGTCTCGGATAGAAATCCAAGATTCACGGCGGAGTTCTGGCAATCCGTGTTCCGATCTCTCGGAATATACGGCTGACTATGTCAACATCCGATCACCCAGAAACGGATGGTCAAACAGAACGCGTAAATCGCGTCCTCGAAGAAATACTTCGAGGTTGCGTCCAATCGTATCCGATTCGGAGTAAGTTTTTACCGATGGTCGAATTCGCCATCAATAATTCGGTGCATGCGTCTACAACGCATACACCGTTCTTTGTGAATGGCTTACGCCATCCTCGCATACCCGCCCAATTAGAGGGATCCTCTAGTTTAAGGGGGGGTTGGACTCGCACAAGCAAAACCAATTCTGACTCATGCTTACACGTGTCGAAGTTAACAACGACGCGAGTATTGTCGATGTCGAAGAAATCGACATCGAAGATGAGAATGATCTCATGGCAGTACGCACAAAGCGTTCTGAAAAAGACAAAACAAATGAGTTAGCAGAAGAATTTCTGCTAACTCGAGAATCAATTATCCGTTTCGTTCAGGATTCCATTGCTAACGCAGTGGACCGACAGAAACGGAATGCAGACAAAAATGGAAGAGCAAATGTTCATTCATTTAAAATTAATGACCTAGTGCTACTCTACGGTAAACTTACCCAAGCGATTAGTCACTAATGTGGGTAGCAGTAAATTACTACCCAAGTTCATTGGTCCTTTCCGTGTAGATCCGACATACGGTTCGGATCTAATTTTCCCTCCTCCACCACAACCATTGGTGAATTTCCACGGTGGTCAGCGTTTCCTTGTGGAGCGTATCCAGAACTACCGTGATGTGAAGGGGCAGCGAACGAGTTATCTTGTTCGCTGGCGTGGTTATCCACTTTCACATGACAGCTGGAAGCCTCGTTCCCAGCTGGTTGCTGACGTTGAGAGCCTCGTCCGTCAGTATGAAAAGACCCACCCGATGGTTCAGAAGGCTCATCAGAAAACTCGCGCCCCTGGCGCCTGTAGATCGATTGCAAAATGTCATTCACATCCCGCATCTCAATAGAGATGCGAGCCCTTCCCCAGGGCAAAGAAAAGGAATAGACATCCCCTTTTACCCTCTTCGAGTTGTCAGCACAATACGGACAGGGATCACTCCACGTGAGGCATGGAAGCCCAGCCTCACGTGACAACCGATGCAATTTATACTTTGCACCGGTTGGAGTTCTTTTCTCAAACTTAACACGATTCGCGTTAAGTCTTTGAAGCCAGGCTTCGCGTCCACTGTCTTTGTCATTGCGATTGAACGCGTTCCAGGCTTGCATAAGCGAGACTTCATCTCGCTTATTAGTGCCACTAAACCATCGATGCTTTAGAAAAGCATCGAGATAAAAATCTTCCTCAGCGCGAAAGCTTTTCGCGCTGGAATCAAGGCCATGTAGCTTTGTCGCAATAAATAAGGGATATTTATTTTGAGGAGTAGTTTCTCCAGACAAGCTATTGATTAGCCGTTCTGGCAAAAGCAACGGCTTTTTTTAGGGGCGAGGTGAGACATTTTACTGTCTTCACTTCCCTGAGTAGTACCCACTGAAGCAGGGTTGCCACAAGAACTTTAATTACGATGGCTTACGCCATCGTCATCGCCTTGCACAGAAACACGTGCAGGTGACCGTATAGGAGATCGAACGGGCGATGAGGGATCATCCTCATCGTCGGATCCAAATAGACTATTTACTCGTCTATCAGAATGAGCACTCTCATTCGGAGGCTCATAGTCAGCCGCCTGACGTCTATCAGGCGACTGTTCCACTCGTAGTCGACCTCCAAAGAGGGGTCATATTCACGTGGTGAATCACCACGTGCACTCGCAACATCAAGTGTTGTGCGAGAGGAGGATACTACGGCAGACGTTCCGTCTGCCGTTAGAGTTAACAGTGCGTCACCCGCGGCTGCACGAACCGCAGCCGAAGGCGCAGCACTATCGACACCCCGCATGAGTTGATTCTTCATGCGATACAATTTAAAATGATGGTTCTGACTAATCAACATCGTTTTAAAAATTAAGTGGTCACATAGCGACCACTCCATCTAATGACAGTCAGAGTAATGATTGTCGTTTAAGGGAGGGGTGATGTAACGGGGTGTTTCGTTACATGAAATTAACACTTAAAGGTTTTTAATTGATGTATTTTTTAGAAGGTAGATAATATTTGCAGGATATTACTAAATAGGTATAGACCATTATATCTATTTATTCCGCAGACTACTCAGCTGTAGGAGTAATCAAAGAGAGAGTTACAGATAAGATAAAGATAAGAATTCAATTAAATGTTTAGTATTAGATTATAATTAAGTTAGCATTTACAAAGATAGAAAAAGAGACACTTAATTATATAAATACAGTTTTAATTTTACCCTCTTTAAGCTAGTAACCTTAAAGAAAAGTCTTCCTCTGCACGTACTAGTGTACGTGAAAGGCTTATATCTCTTATAGATCAATGCGCAAGCCTAAGGAAGGCACTTAACGCTTTAAGACCAAAAGGGGTACTGCACTTTATTTAATTACTTAATTTAAAACCATTACCCTAGCTAATTAAAAATAGATTTTGGCCGCCAGATTTACATCTGGCGGCGACCACATTTGTTACCCATAATAAATGGGATTTAAGTAACTAACTATTCTAAAATTAGATAAAAGGGTATTTACCCATAAAGTAAATGTACCACAACAATGGTCCTCCAACCGATGTTTGCCCCATTACAGTTTTCATTTAACCTCTCTTTGAGCTAGTTGTCTAAAAGAAAAATCTTCCTCTGCACGTACTAGTGCACTTGAAATAACGTAAGGCATCACTCGCAAACTGAAGCAGTGCGAAGTGGACTTGCACTGAAGCAGTACAAGTCGTAGTGCCCCGTTACATACATACACTGGGATCAGAATCTATGCATCATTTTTCCCTACTCTTTGAATTCAAACACTTAATCAAACTACTCATATAAACATGTCCTTTCCTACATGTGCACATATGTAATTGGAGACTTGCAACATCACCTTCAACAATATCGACTGAGAGTGCTCATATGGTATCGACAATGTAAATATGTTTATTACAAAGCCAAATTTACATTGTTAACTACAAAGAAGGCGTTGACAAATTCCTCAATTTACGCACGTGCAATTTATACATTTTTCTGTAAAGTCATATTTCATGCAAGACAAGCCCGTTCACAAGTTTCAATTTTATGTATGTCAAAACAGAAAATGCACGCAAGTAGGTAATGATGTACTATGGTCATTCCGTGAAGCCAATATGTTGCTTCTTGGCTGGCATCTGTGCCTCGTAGCCAGGAAAATCGTAGTCGACTCCTATTGCACTAAGTACCTTGCGTTTTTGTCGCTCCTTCTTCACAAGGCGATTGTGGTTGATAATAGTCTGCTCATACGACTTTTCGGCATTGTGGCGGTTGCGATTAATAGCTTGACGGGGCAACGGCTTGAATTCTTTGTTAGCACCGACAAACATGCTCTCATGCACAGCATGCGAAGGAATTATATGACACGAGAGTGTATGGTCAAAAAGACGGTACTCATTCATCGTATTGGCAACAATCTGTGCCACTTCTGGTTCGTCAAATTGAATAAAAGCGTAGTGTTTGGAGTTCCCCGAACGCTTATTGCGAGATAAACGCACGCGACGTACGACGCCAAACTGCTTGAAAAAGCCCATCATTTGTTTCTCGTAGAAACCGTGTGGAATATGGCCGAGGTAAATCACATTTGATGGCTTGAGTTGCTTCGTTTCGACCTGCTGTTCTTTTACTTGCGCAGCAGCCTCTTTCCGGCGCTGCATCTTGCTTTTCCGCTTCTTGCCAAATGTAGCGGCCTCAGCCTCCGTAGGAAGTATCACAAGATCACTACCAGCATCAAATGTGCTAGACGAGACGGCGGCATTATTCGTCTCAGTATCGCTGTCTGAGTCCCACTCGTCACCTTCTAGTTTCTTAAGCTGCGTTGCGACTTTCTGGCTCACCATAGTAAAAAGTGACGCTTTTATTAATAGTGTTCAGTTGATTGGACCGCACAAGCATGATGTATACTTGGGGTCGTTTATACGGATAATTTAGAAAACTATACGGGCGGTAATTGTTTTTTTTTAATGTGATATTTAAGCAAATCACGCTTCTGGTCTTATGGCTACATTTCAAGTTGCGAGAACTAGTGCGTCTGTGCCCAAAACGCAACGTCACGTAGAGCTTTCGCAACAACTTCAGGCGAACAAGCAAGAGGCGAGCGTATAACCATTTCGTATACACAAGTGGAAGGCTCGTCGACACTTAAGATTTCATCGTCCTTGCCGCACTGAAGGTGGACCAAAACGGATCTAAGTATGAAAAAATGTAATGTTAATAAGCTACAAAAAAATCAACCTTTTATTTTCAAATACCTGTCTGGCCCATTGTAGCACCTTTGACCGTTAAGAAACTGCATCTTTGTATAATTAAAAGTAGCAGTGCCTCTGCTCAAGGATAAATTCTCAGTGTCCGCAGTTTCCCAACCAGCCCACTTGCCCAGTCTTGTGGTATCCTGTTTGATTTCTCCAAAAGCACAAAATTTGTATACGTATTTCTACAAAAAGATACCAAAGACGTTTAACATCAACACCATTTTAAAGACAGGCACAGTCATACCTCGATGCGCTTCTCAATGCATTTATCCTTTAAGGCAAAGTAAGCGCGATCTGGACCGTAGTCAATGTTTCCAGTCTCGAGATTATCCTTGTGCTCTTGTTCCAACAATTCGATAGCAGCATCAATTTCGCTAAGCACCTTACGAAGTGACTCTGCTACGGGCAATTTCAATGCATCATTTAATTGAGGGCTTCATAGCAACGATTGTCAGGAAAACGCATTCAAAATTTACAAACAGAAACCGAGAAGCCGCTTACAACAGATAGTAATACGCATAAACTGGGGCATCCCACACAACTCTCGCTGCCCAGACCACTGAGCTGTAGGTATCGTATAGACTTCCTCCTCCAAATTGGCGAAACCAGATGAAACGGGAAGGATATGGAAATTTCGGGAGTTTATCAACGACAGAACCGAATATTTCAGGGGAAGACAGCACGTCCCAAATTATTCTCGGACAGAGTAATACGAATTCAATCAGAGCGCGAATAGGAGAAATGACGATGCCTATGAAACAAGAAAGCATTTTGTAACGAAACAAACAACAAAAAAGGATCGTACGATGCACATACCGATCGTTCGAAGCGCATATAGCCCAATCTTCCTTTGTCTTTCAGCTTGACCATGGGATATTGGCTTTAAAAGATTATCTTGTCGCATTTCTTCGGCACCACCAGTGGCCTTACTACAGATAAATAAGCAGCAATATCATCGATGAATATTTCGTTCGACATCTTTGTAATCAATGCACTTCACGTTTTAAAGAAAGCTTCATTGTCAGGACCGATTCGCAAGTACTCAGCCAAAGGAATGTGCGTGCCATCCGGCAATTCAATCCTGCTTTTTACAACGTCCTGTTTTGAATTTAAAACCTCAGACGCACGTTTATCTTCTGCCGTATTAATGGGCATCTCGACATCCGCCACTCGAAATGCATCAAGTTCTTCAAAAACCAATGAATCAACGTCTTCCTCTTGTTCAGACAATGGTTTCTGGCTCATATCACTACTCAAATGAACTTCTTCTTGCTTTTGCCTTGCAATTTCCATTCGATACTTTTTTTCTTTGAACTCCTCGCGATTCTTATGCACCGTGACTCGATCTTTCAAAAAATTCAACTCTTTTAATTCCTTTTGAATTAAATTTTCACGCTCTTGTTCCTGGTCAAAATACGTGGCAACTTTTCCGTTAACCACCTCTTTTCGTACTTCAAATCCAGCTGTCACGACTTTAAGCCACTGCTCTGCCTCTCTTCGATATTCGTCAGCAGCAGTCGCGCACGTATTAAAACATGGCGACTTGCTATCTATTTCTTCGTCTGATCCGTCACAGCAGTCACAAATGCCGTCATGGATCCGTGAAGTGGGGATCTAAGCAATACAACTCGCGAATTTTTGAGAGTTTCTGCTTGGATGATAACACAGCTTACGTGCTCACCTTTTCCGACAAAAAGCCACTGTTTTTGCAGTAAAAAAAAGCAGTTGTCAAGTGCGAGCAAGCAGCTGTACCTGGCTCGTCCCGACCGTCTTCGCAGTCGCAATACTCGTCATTTACTCGGCTAATGGGAAGATTTGTCACTTTACCTCCCACTATACAGGACAAGCCAGCAGATAAGTACGTAGATTGGTCAATCGGGGCAACACCACGAATTGGCACTGGAGAAGGCGAGCTTAAGACCGCGCGGAGCAAATGAAACTGTGCGAGGGTGCACAGTAAGCGCGTCATGTTCCTTATTAATGCGACTATTTATTTAAATATTTTCATTTTGACGTCTGTTCAAATTCCGAGTTAGAAACGATACTCACAATTGATCCATCTCCAAAATTTTAGGTGCTTGAATCTCTTTTTGCAATTCCACATTGCGAGCAATACAAGTAATGCAGTGAGTATGTAATATATAAACTCGTCAACATGAGTACAATAGTAATAACCTTATAAAAAATCAACTCTCAACGAAGTGCGTGCGCCCAGCTTAGATTTTTTCTTTTTCTTTTAATGGGTTGTCAGTATGATACGAGATCGCCACTAAATTATATTAAAGATATGATCTGTGCCTTATTATTGCAGTCACTTAAGCGAATAAACCTTCATTGAAGTGAAATGACTTTCCACAAAAGGAATGAAGCATACAATAGTATCTTGCGAATCTACTCGTGGAGTATACATATATATAGTAAATAGCAGCTCAACCTACCAAAATTAACATATTATAATTGAAAGGTCGTTTCCAATAATTGCATTCACAACGACAATGTCGCTGAATGATGAGAAGCTGGAGCCTATGCCACCGCCGCCAGCTCCTAAAGCCCATCCAATGTCGACATTACCCTTGCCACATCTTTATCAGCTCCATAACGCGAGCATTAAAGCGAGCACTAATCTGGACGAACAATTGACACCGCTGTCACCTCCGGTTCCACATACCCACCCACTCATTGCTTTAAACGATGAAAGCGCGCACAATGATAAGCTTCAGCGCGGACGCGATGGCATGGCTATATCCAGTCATCAAACAATTTCTAATCGAAAAACAACGATTGGTCAGCAGGGGAATTCGACATCTTTGAGTCGTAATCGTATAAAAGCATGTACGGGTCAACACCAGGAAACGTTGCAAAGTGGCAACCCTTTAGCATACGAGGCAGAGCATGTCAGTCGCGCTGATGCGATACAAATGCTACAGCACGTTAGATTTATGGAAAAGGCACCGGTATTAGTACCATTAGGAGATCAAGAAAAAGTGATTGCAGCTACGAAGGCCAGTGACAGTCGTTGCGAATTGGTCCAAGTTGCTCGACAGCTTGTAATGAATGAGAGGAGGTGGAGCAATGGCGATGGCGATCATGGCAAAGCCATGAAAAAAGAACATCGTGGTGGTGCGCTGGCGCGTGCCAGTGCAAGAAAAGTCAAGAAGCAGTTGGATGCCAAGTGGGTGCAGTCTCGCGAGGATCCTGCCAACCGTCCAAAGGGGCCACTGGAACGACCCGAGGAGAGAAGTTTGAGAGAAACGCTGTTTCGGACGACACCTCTTGATTTGCTGCAGTCTAAAGTGCTGTATGATGAAACAGATGCAGCGCGAAATGTTACGTTTGGACCCATGAGTCAAATCGAATTGCCTATGGTGTCGAGTAGCATTGTGGGCCTTGCAGGTTGTTGCTTTGATAATTACTAGGATTTATTTAAAAATGGTATTTGGTTTGTGTCGTTAAATTTTAATAATTCGAGACAAACGCTGCCATATCGCGCAAACTTTTGTTTCGCTCTTTGATTCCAACTGCAATATTAAATATAAGAATCGAAAGCACCAAGAACGAGTGAACAATTTCCAGTGGCGACGACCATGTCACAAGTTGAGCCACCATGGCTGTGGCCTCCAACACGACAAGCACTCCAACAGTGTATAGTGCTTGATCACTTGCACCACCAACACCCAAAATCACCACGGCAATAAATAGTAGCAGATCCGTCCCAAGAACAAACTGCGCGGGGACAGAAGATGTGAACAAAGCGTTTATGCGAATCTTTAAAAGCAAGTGCTTACCGTCTTCATTGGGTGAACACGTGAAGGCTGATATATATCATTCGTGGCACCACGTAACTGAGCTATAGGAATTTCAGTCAGCTTTTTAACGTCTGCAGAGGCAGACGTGTAGCTCCAAATGCTCAAGAAACACAACGTCAACACAAGCGGGACATTGATCCAAACCATATATCGCACTTTATGCTAAAACATAACATCCGTTACTTTTTTCGCTTTCACCGTATGTTAATAAACTACGAAACGGCTTACCTGCCGCAACTTTAATCGCAACGATTCTTGCTCGGCCTCTCGTAGCCGCAGTTGCAATGCATTGGTTGGGTCATGGATACGCCGGACGCGAATCTGAGTGCAGTATATATAAATCGACGTATTTCGCTAAATGCTAGCAGCTTCAGTTGATTAACGCACCACTCGACGAAGCTTTTCTTTCGCCGAAAGGTTATCATCAATGCGTATTGCTAAATTTGGCTGCAACAGCCTCGTCACATTTTCCTGTAGTGCTTGATCAAGCTTTATTTGCCTGTTCCAGCAACGTTCCGTCATCCTCTATTCCGCACATTGTGAAAATTATTTTGAATCGCACCAGACACGATCATTGTCTAGGAGCCGCTGCAGTTGGTGACACGTGGAAAACACACTAAAAATATCTCGAGGCGTTAAAAAGGAAGCAATGCGCGGCCAAATTCTCCGCAGCCTCTTAGAGTAGACCTTGACACGCTTGCCGAGGTTTCGAAGCCGCGCATATTCCACCTTCGGCGTGCGCGGAAGCAATGCCATGGATTCTTTTAGGAGCCCTACACGCGTTAACAATCGACTCTGATTGGCTATCTTTTGCTGTTCGAATTACTGTTAGAATTATTGTTCAATCGTCAATTTATTAGATTACGCACTGAATCGATTATCAATACTAAACGATTTGCAACATTTCTACTAAAGCGTTTCCGCGTATTTATAGTAGCGCGTTTTTACGGTTCTGCTCGTGACTGAGATGGTTATCCCTTCTTTGTTTCGACGGTGCTTGAGCGGAGCATATAAAGCTTCTAGAGAGTAATAAAGTTGGCTTTTCCATTTACTTTGGCTGCACACTGTGCACCCTTCCAAATGTAGTCCTCAAATGCTATAGCTTTTTCACAAAACGATACCCCAAGGGCTGTAATTGCTCGAATCAGGATGACAGAAGACAAACTTGGTCTTTTAGACCCACATTATCCGCTTTTAAAAACACGGCTGTCAGGAAGCCCGTGAGTAAGGTCAATGCACGACATAGTCAAAATGCTGCATTCCAACAAAGCAGCCAACAGGTGTAAAGGTGTATTCTCAAAATTATGCCAATCTGCTCCGTCTACCACTCTTGGATGCGACGTATGAAGTTTCAATAGGCTAACTCCGTAGCATGTTTAATGGCGATAAAATATTATTAAAAACACTTTCCGCTACGAGTTAAACTTTACATAGGATGTAGAATTATAGCACTTCTTTTTAATAATTGAGCATCATAGCGACAATTTCTTAGAGCACTCGTCCCACTTTCTCTTTGTTGTTGAAAGAGTCTAATACAGCGATGTCTGTGGGCCACCATAATTTTTTTTTCTTTCACAACTCGGAGAACCATTACACAAATATGATTTCCTACAAGATGAATAATAAAGGAGAACAAATTTAGGGACTTGCTAAATTCCACCGAGCCACGTGGAATCTGACCAATGAAATTACTTACTATTTCCACCCACTTTTGTTAAAATCCACCCATCACAAAAAATAGTGTTTTAAACACGGCCGCGGAAAAAAATAAAAAGACCGGAAAAAAACATTTCGGAGCCTCGTTCCCAGCTGGTTGTTGACGTTGAGGGCCTTATCCGTCAGTATGCCGAAACCCATAAAGTATGTCGGCAATTTGGTCATATGGGACCAATTATCGCACATATTTGTACCGCTTCGTATGGCCTCTGTAGGCTTGCCTGTTTAACTTTGCAAGTTTAAGGCTTTAGAATACAGAGAAATTAAAACTGTATTGATTTATTAAGTTCTTCAAAGCGCCAGATAAAAGTCGATTAATTTTCAATGGCTGGCTAAGAGTCTAAGATACGGACTGCCAACACTCTGCCGGAACAGGCAGAGGTTGTAACGGAGCACGGATGAAGCATTGGGCTCCTCCCGTTGACAAGCGTTGCAAGCACGGAAGTACTTGCGCACGACTTCTACCGGCCTCGCCAGTATGAATTTGTCCGCAGGTACTTCCGTGCTTGCAAA
>NC_090610.1:3628100-3708000 GCF_004359215.1 Bremia lactucae | reverse complement strand
AGAGTTTCTGCTTGGATGATAACACAGCTTACGTGCTCACCTTTTCCGACAAAAAGCCACTGTTTTTGCAGTAAAAAAAAGCAGTTGTCAAGTGCGAGCAAGCAGCTGTACCTGGCTCGTCCCGACCGTCTTCGCAGTCGCAATACTCGTCATTTACTCGGCTAATGGGAAGATTTGTCACTTTACCTCCCACTATACAGGACAAGCCAGCAGATAAGTACGTAGATTGGTCAATCGGGGCAACACCACGAATTGGCACTGGAGAAGGCGAGCTTAAGACCGCGCGGAGCAAATGAAACTGTGCGAGGGTGCACAGTAAGCGCGTCATGTTCCTTATTAATGCGACTATTTATTTAAATATTTTCATTTTGACGTCTGTTCAAATTCCGAGTTAGAAACGATACTCACAATTGATCCATCTCCAAAATTTTAGGTGCTTGAATCTCTTTTTGCAATTCCACATTGCGAGCAATACAAGTAATGCAGTGAGTATGTAATATATAAACTCGTCAACATGAGTACAATAGTAATAACCTTATAAAAAATCAACTCTCAACGAAGTGCGTGCGCCCAGCTTAGATTTTTTCTTTTTCTTTTAATGGGTTGTCAGTATGATACGAGATCGCCACTAAATTATATTAAAGATATGATCTGTGCCTTATTATTGCAGTCACTTAAGCGAATAAACCTTCATTGAAGTGAAATGACTTTCCACAAAAGGAATGAAGCATACAATAGTACCTTGCGAATCTACTCGTGGAGTATACATATATATAGTAAATAGCAGCTCAACCTACCAAAATTAACATATTATAATTGAAAGGTCGTTTCCAATAATTGCATTCACAACGACAATGTCGCTGAATGATGAGAAGCTGGAGCCTATGCCACCGCCGCCAGCTCCTAAAGCCCATCCAATGTCGACATTACCCTTGCCACATCTTTATCAGCTCCATAACGCGAGCATTAAAGCGAGCACTAATCTGGACGAACAATTGACACCGCTGTCACCTCCGGTTCCACATACCCACCCACCCATTGCTTTAAACGATGAAAGCGCGCACAATGATAAGCTTCAGCGCGGACGCGATGGCATGGCTATATCCAGTCATCAAACAATTTCTAATCGAAAAACAACGATTGGTCAGCAGGGGAATTCGACATCTTTGAGTCGTAATCGTATAAAAGCATGTACGGGTCAACACCAGGAAACGTTGCAAAGTGGCAACCCTTTAGCATACGAGGCAGAGCATGTCAGTCGCGCTGATGCGATACAAATGCTACAGCACGTTAGATTTATGGAAAAGGCACCGGTATTAGTACCATTAGGAGATCAAGAAAAAGTGATTGCAGCTACGAAGGCCAGTGACAGTCGTTGCGAATTGGTCCAAGTTGCTCGACAGCTTGTAATGAATGAGAGGAGGTAGAGCAATGGCGATGGCGATCATGGCAAAGCCATGAAAAAAGAACATCGTGGTGGTGCGCTGGCGCGTGCCAGTGCAAGAAAAGTCAAGAAGCAGTTGGATGCCAAGTGGGTGCAGTCTCGCGAGGATCCTGCCAACCGTCCAAAGGGGCCACTGGAACGACCCGAGGAGAGAAGTTTGAGAGAAACGCTGTTTCGGACGACACCTCTTGATTTGCTGCAGTCTAAAGTGCTGTATGATGAAACAGATGCAGCGCGAAATGTTACGTTTGGACCCATGAGTCAAATCGAATTGCCTATGGTGTCGAGTAGCATTGTGGGCCTTGCAGGTTGTTGCTTTGATAATTACTAGGATTTATTTAAAAATGGTATTTGGTTTGTGTCGTTAAATTTTAATAATTCGAGACAAACGCTGCCATATCGCGCAAACTTTTGTTTCGCTCTTTGATTCCAACTGCAATATTAAATATAAGAATCGAAAGCACCAAGAACGAGTGAACAATTTCCAGTGGCGACGACCATGTCACAAGTTGAGCCACCATGGCTGTGGCCTCCAACACGACAAGCACTCCAACAGTGTATAGTGCTTGGTCACTTGCACCACCAACACCCAAAATCACCACGGCAATAAATAGTAGCAGATCCGTCCCAAGAACAAACTGCGCGGGGGCAGAAGATGTGACAAAGCGTTTATGCGAATCTTTGAAAGCAAGTGCTTACCGTCTTCATTGGGTGAACACGTGAAGGCTGATATATATCATTCGTGGCACCACGTAACTGAGCTAAAGGGTTTTCAGTCAGCTTTTTAACATCTGCAGAGGCAGACGTGTAGCTCCAAATGCTCAAGAAACACAACGTCAACACAAGCGGGACGTTGATCCAAACCATATACCGCACTTTATGCTAAAACATAACATCTGTTACTTTTTTCGCTTTCACCGTATGTTAGTAAACTACGAAACGGTTTACCTGCCGCAACTTTAATCGAAACGATTCTTGCTCGGCCTCTCGTAGCCGCAGTTGCAATGCATTGGTTGGGTCATGGATACGCCGGACGCGAATCTGAGTGCAGTATATATAAATCGACGTATTTCGCTAAATGCTAGCAGCTTCAGTTGATTAACGCACCACTCGACGAAACTTTTCTTTCGCCGAAAGGTTATCATCAATGCGTATTGCTAAATTTGGCAGCAACAGCCTCGTCACATTTTCCTGTAGTGCTTGATCAAGCTTTATTTGCCTGTTCCAGCAACGTTCCGTCATCCTCTATTCCGCACATTGTGTAAATTATTTTGAATCGCACCAGACACGATCATTGTCTAGGAGCCGCTGCAGTTGGTGACACGTGGAAAACACACTAAAAATTTCTCGAGGCGTTAAAAAGGAAGCAATGCGCGGCCAAATTCTCCGCAGCCTCTTCGAGTAGACCTTGACACGCTTGCCGAGGTTTCGAAGCCGCGCATACTCCACCTTCGGCGTGCGCGGAAGCAATGCCATGGGTTCTTTTAGGAGCCCTACACGCGTTAACGATCGACTCTGATTGGCTATTTTGTGCTGTTCGAATTACTGTTAGAATTATTGTTCAATCGTCAAATTATTATATTACGCACTGAATCGATTATCAATACTAAACGATTTGCAACATTTCTACTAAAGCGTTTCCGCGTATTTATAGTAGCGCGTTTTTACGGTTCTGCTCGTGACTGAGATGGTTATCCCTTCTTTGTTTCGACGATGCTTGAGCGGAGCATATAAAGCTTTTAGAAAGTAAAGTTGGCTTCTCCATTTACTTTGGCTGCACACTGTGCACCCTTCCAAATGTAGTCCTCAAATGCTATAGCATTTTCACAAAACGATACCCCAAGGGCTGTAATTGCTCGAATCAGGATGACAGAAGACAAACTTGGTCTTTTAGACCCACATTAACCACTTTTAAAAACACGGCTGTCAGAAAGCCCGTGAGTAAGGTCATTGCACGACATAGTCAAAATGCTGCATTCCAACAAAGCAGCCAACAGGTGTAGAGGTGTATTCTCAAATTATGCCAATCTGCTCACTCTTGGATGCGACGTATAAAGTTTCAATAGGCTAACTCCGTAGCATGTTCAATGGCGATAAAATAAATTTAAACACTTCCCGCTACGAGTAAAACTAGGATGTAGAAATATAGCATCTTTTTTAATAATTTGAGCATCACAGCGACAATTTCTTAGAGCACTCGGTCCTACCTTCTCTTTGTTGTTGAAAGAGTCTAATTCAGCGATGTCTGTGCAGCCACCATAATTTTTATTTCTTTCACAACTCGGAGAACCATTACACAAATATTATTTCCTACAAGATGAACAATAAAGGAAAATAAATTTAGGACCCAAGTTGTTATTTCCACCCAGCCACGTGGAATCTGACCAATCAAATTACTTACTATTTCCACCCACTTTGTGATAAAATTCACCCATCACAAAAAATAGTGTTTTAAACACGGCCGTGGAAAAAAATAAAAAGACCGGAAAAAAACATTTCGGAGCCTCGTTCCCAGCTGGTTGTTGACGTTGAGGGCCTTATCCGTCAGTATGCCGAAACCCATAAAGTATGTCGGCAATTTGGTCATATGGGACCAATTATCGCACATATTTGTACCGCTTCGTATGGCCTCTGTAGGCTTGCCTGTTTAACTTTGCAAGTTTAAGGCTTTAGAATACAGAGAAATTAAAACTGTATTGATTTATTAAGTTCTTCAAAGCGCCAGATAAAAGTCGATTAATTTTCAATGGCTGGCTAAGAGTCTAAGATACGGACTGCCAACACTCTGCCGGAACAGGCAGAGGTTGTAACGGAGCACGGATGAAGCATTGGGCTCCTCCCGTTGACAAGCGTTGCAAGCACGGAAGTACTTGCGCACGACTTCTACCGGCCTCGCCAGTATGAATTTGTCCGCAGGTACTTCCGTGCTTGCAAAATTTGTAGTTCAATAAACTTAATGCTGCAACGGTACTGGCTCAAATGCCGATACCTAGAAAAGACGCAATCATAGATGGTATGTCTAGAGTGTTGCGATGCACTAATAAATGGGCCTCGTGGATGAGAGTAGACTCACTTCAACGTAATTCGCGAAATGGCTTCTTCAATTAAATACTAATCATGAATTTCTATGAAAATAGGGAGGTAAGTATTGGTGTGCTTCAGTGCCAGGCGAAAAACATTGTCCTCACACACACGGGGGAGATTATCAAGCTTAATGCTAAGTGCTTTGCTGACCGCCTGTGGTTGGCTGAGCATGCTGACAAGTTTTTTAATGGATGGCTTCCGCGATCCAGCAGCGAAATTAACTTGTGCATCCGAATTAATGGTGAAAGTGGCTCCACAGATCAAGAAGCCATGGAAGCTGCACTGCCTGAACTCAAGGCAACCTTAGCTCGATATGAGCTCAAAGATGTGTATAACATGGATAAATAGGTCGGATTCATATCATTAAAAGCATTAATATGCGAGAATCATACTGATTTTTTTAGGCCTACCTACAGCATGGTTCCAGAAAAGACCATTTCACAGGAAAGAATTGAAGGTCTAAAGAAGGACAAAGTGAGCTATATCTGGATTTTGAGTACCTTATCCTAACTGTACTTTACAAAAAAAAATCTTCTGGTTCTTTCTTTCGCATTCAGACGCGTTTCACTATAGCATTTACCGCCAATGCTGATGGCTCCGAGAAGCTAAAACCATTTTTTATTAGGAAATCCAAGATGCCACACTGTTTTAAACGGCAGATAGGAGAACGGCTGGGGTTTTATTACAGGAACAACAAGAAGGCATGGATAACTGGAATTCTTTTCCAAGAGTGGCTAAAGAAACTTGACAATGACATCAGGGTTAGTTGTATTCCATGTGATATTGCAAGCGTACCTGGAATTCAGTTGAACCAAGTCTTGCCAGAGAAAGGGCAGAAAAAATCTTCTATTGCTAGATAATGCTCCGTCCACAGAATGGAAAAACTGGAGCTCGGAAATATAAAGGCCGCTCTCTTTCCACCAAACTGCACATCAAACATTCAGCCCATGAATGCTGGCATCATCGCCTCATTCAAGTGCCATTACGTCTGAAATTACCATAAACCCTGCTGTAACGGGGTGTATTTTTACATGAAATTAACACCTAAAAGTTGTTATTTAATATTTTATCTTAAAATAAATAATATTTGGAGAATATTACTTTACATAGTAATATTCTAAAACCTTATCCATTGGAAGATATATGCCATTATATCTACTTGCTCCACGGTCCAGTCAGCACTGGACGCGCGCAAGAGATACAGATAATACTTTATTTATATTTTATGTTTTAAATAAGTTTATAATTAAGTTAGTAGTAAATAGAGTGAAACAGAATAACTCAATTATACTAAATACAGTTTACTTTTAATCCTCTTCAAAGCAAGTGTTTCAAAGAGAGCCTTCCTCTGCACGTACTAGTGTACGTGAAGTGACGTGAGGCACCACACGCACTGAAGCAGTGCGAAGTTGACTTGTACTGAAGCAGAGTGCCCCGTTACACCTGGAATATAGAGCAACGCGAATAAGAATTTCAATATTACACTAATTTCCAGCCCAAACCTGGGCCTCCACGATGCAAAATATTTCCAGTTACGGGCAATGGGAAGTACAGGAGAATTTGACCTCAAGAAAATCGGTACAAAAACGTTTCCATCAACGAATGCACAGGCCATTGGCTTGGCTGCTTCAAAAAAATTCTATGTGGTAGAATTGTGATCATTTGCTCTGCACTGAAGAAGTGTACTGGCCGGCCATAACAGTTCGCGAGAGCATGACCGAACTTGGGGAAGCAAATCCAGTAATCCAATCCGCATGGTCCGTCTTCCCATATGACCGAATTCAGCATTCTTTCGACTTCACGTTAGTTTCCAGCTACGTCAATCTCTTTATAAAGTTGTTGTTCTCCATAATTTCCGCTCAGATGCGTTCTGAAAACTTTGCCATTTAGATTTCCATAATTATGGTGACGATTCGGTAACCACAATTCCCATCACCCTTGGCATCTAGAACCTGTATAATGTATGATTTGGCAAACTTAGGGGTATTGAAGATGGATGCATGTTCTGATAATGCCGAAGAAAAAAACTAGTTTGAATTTTATATGAGTTTTAAGATTTCTTATCAATTTTGCTTACCTTTACTAAATTCATTGCCATTATATGGCGACATGATAACCGAAGATGGGATATCGGAGGAGGATGCATGTTCTGACAATGCCAAGAGGAAAAGATTAGTTAAGGAATATGACATCAGAATTTGAAATGGCCTTTCGTTTTGCTTACTGGATGATGGTGGTTTTGACATCTTTGTGGGACATTTTCGGATATCTTATCCCTCCTGACTACAAATTTTGCATCGCCGTTTCGGCTTTATTGCGTAATTTATAAAAATATGGGCTGGGATATTAGTAAAAAGCGGGAGATACATTTGGAAGCACGAATTTGAACATTTGTCACTGATGCAGAGAGGGAGAGAGAGAAATCCCCACATAGGTGTCCCTCGATAACTTATCCCTCATTACTTTTAACCTCACGTAACTTATAGGGCATTGGCTCCACCATTACCGATCTATGGTGTCTAACTTAGAGCTAATAACTAATAAGATTTGGAGAAAATGTATGTTTTCCGATGGAGAAAATTTATAACCCAGCCCATCACTAAGCTAGTGCAGCCTGGAATCCAAGGTAAGTTGCGCATAAGCTGCTGTATGTATGGAAATTTGAAGGTCCGGATGCGCCTATGTAAGGCCCTATCAAAAGAATTTGACACATTAAGAAGTGTGCAGTTAAAGTTAAGGAGTTTAGCTTTTCATGCTTGCTGACCTGAACTTCCTCCACATGCTCTGGTTCCTGATTCTCATCCTCTTCCTTTTCTTCTGCCTGCTAAACCATTGCAATGATTTCCTCATCACCCAGCTCTTCGTGCGCCACCTTCTTCTCATCTGGATTCAATAAATACTCAATTGTCATAGCGTTCCTCAGTGGTAGCCTCTCTAAGGCTTCATGCAGCTCTAGCTCAATTCCTTGCTCCTCTGTGTTCACCATCTGCAACTGCGGTGCTGCTGCAAAGAGGCCCGTATGTCTAAAGCAGTTTACCACTGTGGTAACTAAAATAACATGTAAACCGAGATAATTGTTGGTTCGTCCTTCGGTCTGTATAGTGCGGCCCTCCAATAAAAACTAGGTTGTCTCGGTCCACCTCGTCGTGAAGCAACAAGGAGAAAATTTTCCGGAATTTACGAAGAGACAAGTCTAAGCAAATATGCGCGTGATGTCGAACATGTTCATCACTTCCGCTGGAGTCTTTGCATAACAAGCCGTGCCATCTACGAATCCGGCCACCTCGAGCCGGATGGGAAAACGGCCGTTATTTAGCGTTATGCCCTCTAGCCGAGGAGAAGAGTTCAGCTTTCTGTACAACGCTTCCAGCACGATGAGGAAGAGTAGGTGGAGCTAGTGAGCAGCCACCGTATGCCGGACGCGGCTACCGTTGGCCAGGAATGTGACATTTGTGCCGTCATGGAGTGTCCTTAAAGTCTTAACATACGTCGTGAGAAACCGAAGCCACGTCAGCGCTTCATAGAAGAATGCTTTACTTATCGAGTCATATGCCTTTTTGAAGTCCAATAGTAGCGCAAAAGCTTGCGCCAGTCCCGGGTCCGCGTTGAATACCACCCTCGCCGCCATGTATAGGTCGATCGTGGTGTGAAAAGTCCTCTCTGGCACGAGCTCATTTTGGTTCGGGCGTATGAGCAGCGACAGTTTTGCTCTCGTCCAAGTTGTGAGAATGCGGGGGTAGACTTTATATAGTCGAAATTAAGTAAGGCCTGCGGCCTGGAATTCACGGTTTCGTCGCTGCGCCTCCCTTTTCAAGGCGAAATATATCTGCCTCCAGGAAGCTAGCAGGAAAAAAATAGGCTATCCTTTGATTGTAAAGCCGGACAAGTATTGGAACGAATTAGTCAATGTAATTCTGATACCAGTTGTTCCCCAGCCTGTCAGGACCGCGAGCGTCGCCCCGATAAATGCTTAGGGTCGCAGCGCGTACTTACACTTCCTAATGGGAAACTCAGCGCGCTGCCGTTTCGCACGCAAACATACAAGCACCTGCTTGCACCCTTGCGCGTCCGCGGCCTCCTGCTGGAGGATGGAAGTCCATGCGGAGCTCACTCCTCCGGCTCAAGTCAGGTTGATGACACCCCCATACCTGAAATAATATGGTCGAACACGGATTGTACGGTATTTCCTGGTGAATAGACTGCATCTCTGAACAGCCTCGGTTGGATATAGAGAATCTGTTCACGGACGCATTCATTCAATGCCCAGTGGGCTCATTGAACGGGGTGCCTCCATGGTCGTCTTGTAGCGTCATGGTCACGGAGTCAAGCAAGCCCGTGTTGCTCTCAATTATCAGGGCCGTCTCGTATTTTTGCTTTTGGAGCCGGCGGATCCGTTTAACAATTCGGCAAATTGTTTACGTAACGATGCTCGCCTTTAAGAAAGAGACCGGCGATGTTTGAGTCGCTTTGCCAGGATGGCAAGCGAGAAGAGGCGACCGTTAGTTTAGCGAACGGCGCGCTCGTTAAGTCTGAGGGAGTTCAGGTAGAACTTTCCTTCAGCTTTAGTGACTTCTCTTGTAAGGAGAAGCTCATTGTGCTAGGTATGGAGAGTCCGTATGACCTAATCCTAGGAATGCCATGATTGACAAACACCAACTATGGATAGACTGGCATACACGCACAGTTGCGAACTCTACGCAGGACACCGGAAAGGATGTGTGCGAGAGGCGTATGCAACTGATGTCGTGTCGAACACAGTTGAGGGTGCGTAGACGGGATGTCAAACGTCACCAATTCCTACCCAGCTCGTGAAGACTGGGGTAGTGAAAAGGATGATGGCAAGAAGTCATGCGTCCCAATGTCCTGCACAGAGCCGAGAGCCTGCGGCAGTAGACGGCGAGCTAACAGGAAGTCATGCGTCGCATAAACCGGCACACTGCCTAGAGCCTGGTGCGTTTGAAAGAGGTGCGTTAGCCAGGAGTGCAAAAAGCCCTACTGACGCGGACTCTAATGCTACCCTAAGTTCAAAGTTGTGGAACAAATGGGTAGCATAGCCCCTGAGATCTCGAAATTTCGGACCTCAACCCTGCTACTCTATAGCGCTCAAGTAAGTGGATATGACCAGGTGATGACCCTCCTGGTGGATTCGGGTGCATCACAAATTTTGTGAAACTCGCGCACCGCCGCATGCGCTGCCTTATGACAGTGAAATATCTCCCGGCGCATTTCGCATTTCATTTAATTCCAGGAAGACGCAGATGTGAATGCCGTCAGTTTTGTCATTCAACCAGTCTTGAAAATTGATCAACATCTCCGTCACCTCGGTCCGTACCACATTTATTAAGTCCAATGGAAGTGGATACACCCTCGGTTGCTTGCGCACCCGGAGCGGGTCTTTCGGCAAGCGTAAAAATGACGTTACACAGCATCATAGTAGGATGTCTCGCCAGAGATTGTACCACCGCTGCAGCGATCCGCTCCAGGTCCACAGTCGACAGATACCACCATTATAGCCGAGCGGAAGCATCAGGCCCCTGGAGATACCAACTTAAATTCATCATATGGGTTGACGAGAACAGCAACGCTCCCTTTCTGTCTGCTGCTGGCGCCCAAAAAAGGAGCTACCGGCAGCCTGGTCCCGAGCGTAAACCCAACGCCCGAGCGTGAAGTCGCCTCATGTGGTCAATCTTGGATCGATATGTGTACGTCTATTGCGCAAACACGGCATCGTTGCAGCCGTGGTTGTCCTTGCGGCGGAATGCCCTCATTCATTCATTCCGCCTACCCGCGGAGGATCCAAATCCATTTTTTTGACATTCTTCTGACGAGCGACAGAAACAACAACCGTACTCAGTGCTTCGTATCTTGCCCATACGTGAGCATCTCTTTCTAGCTTCCTGTATGCGTCTCTCCTGTGCTCCGCCGTGCAAGCAGCGGCCCGGTTGGCGAGGAAAAACCCTACCGGCGACGGCTGGTATTCAGCGTCAAGCCGCTTCCGTAGCTCGGCTCTTAAATTCCCTCTGTGGGATTGACTATGCCTCCACCTCGGTAAATGGAAGTTGATGCATCTGACCCTGCAATTGTGTCATTGTGCCGACCTCTCAAGGCGTCATGCCATCAGGCCCAGCAATCCTCGACAAGAAGCTCAAGGAGCCGGTTTGCCGTGACATGGAGGCCAGAAGCCCATTTAGCAATCACCTCCAACAAAATGCGTTGCCTTCTGGTTGAAAGAGCGTCTCTACGTCTAGTTGCTCGACGGGTCCGCTTCCCGGATGAAATTTGAGCCTTTATAGGACCAGGTAAGCCGCACCCTTCGTTTCTTCGCGCCGATAACGATAGCATTGGTGTCCCCCGAGTGAATTGTCGCATCCACCGAGTCCAGCATGAATGCGACTAGGTCAATCCGTCCAAGCGCCTCCACTGACCAACCTATCTCAATGCAAGTAGTCCTGAGCCACGCACTATCCTCTTTAGCTTGCTAAGTGATATACCGTTCGCCGTAATGCAATCCGTAAAATGACCAATGTTATTACGTAGGACAAACGCAATGGATACAACGTGTAGATCCGCAAAGGCCTTGAGCGTGTGCTTGGCTTGTTAAATTGCTGACGGCAGCCTGCAGCCGATCTCGTGTGTATCTTCCTCATACACAGCGCACTCCTTTAGGTAATAGAACTGGTCGTGGGCGTTTTCCGTGGCGACAACGTCGAACACGAACAGTGATTCGCGATAATCATACACCATTGCGCCCAACACCTCCGCCCCCGCCCAAAAAGCTTGATGGACTTTGGTTCGAACGGACCTGTTGCGCTCCTGACCATAGTGCGCAAAGAGCGTGGCTGTTGTGCTGCTACACTCACTAAAGCGTCTTGGTTTTAATACAGCCTTTGCGAATCAGAAATTGGGTTAGCTACGCCGCATGCAACGTTATAGCACAGGTTGCACGTCATTAGTGTGTAAACATTGTATTTCAGCAAGTCCGTCTCTTTGGCGACAGGGGTGTTCAGCTACAGTTTGCCAATTTTGCCAAAGTGGTTGCTAATGGACGCGTAGCACGCTGTGTACGCGCATTGCCTGTTGGCGGGAACAGTCGTGAGGACGCAGTGAAATGGCTGCAGAAACATACAGAGCTGTTGGGGCATTCCAACCTTCCCCTGCGACTGGGTTCACTTCGAAGCCGTCTTGGCTCAGAAATGTTTCCGCTTCTACTGGGCCCAGTACGCGGAGGCGTCCCTTCCCGTCATGAGCGGCGGCGTCAGCTTCCCCCTTGGCTCCCTCTTGCGCACTGCCTTGATCCGTCGCCAACGAGAAAGGATACTCCGATCCCGGAAATTGATGCAGGCATCAGAGATGTGAATGGTCGTGAAAATCATAAATAGTCCGAAAGTGCATCATCCTCGTCTAGACAACTTCCCCAATGTCAAATCCTCCCCTTGCCAGCACCACCGGACGCAGGAGAACACGGCAGGACGAACGTGGACCTCGCATCATCAGGTGCAAGGCCAACCACTTCTACGCAAGGAAGATGGCGACGTCGCTGCGACGAACACGACCGGGGGATCATAAGGGCAGCGGACGGCACCTCTCGAAAGGAAAGATCTCCACTTCGTAGCAGCTGTGAGCAGAGTAAGAGAATTAGCAGAAACTTTCTACGACTTTTGAGCTACTGGAGCCCGACTCAAGAACGCCAGATTTTGGAGACGCTAGAGAGAGGGACTGGAGACGTCAAGACAATACCACGCTGGCGACACATATGGCCGAACTCCGATAGGTGGCTTTAGATCCATTGCTGGTTCGCATGGACGACACCTTGCTAATGCTAACGGAATGGGAGGCCCAAGCACTTTTCGCCTATTTAGACGGAAAACTGCACGCTCCGCGCTTCATCAAAGCAATAGTACCGGTATCAGGACGCGCAATTACAGAAACTATATGTCCAACACGTGGAGATGATTCTGACAGCCGCCATTCTTCCTAGAGCTCGCTTCAGGATAAAGATGACGCATGTGCCCAGCTATACGAGGCAAACAGCAATTCTCTGCAAGGCCAGCTATTGGTGAAGCTGCTTCTGGCTACAGAAATGCCAACTTTTTGGGCTTCTTCTCTCATTTCGAGGCAAGTCTGTAGGACGGGTTTTTGCTGGGGCCAGGCAGATTACCAACCTACACCGGTGGCATCAAGAGTCTTGACGAATACTGAGGCTGCCTCGGCCGACATCGCGGATAACGCTATCTTCACCTCCCCAGAAAGGGGGCAAGATACTGGTTAGCAGGAGTTGGGAAGTAGATATATCTTTGCTTACGTGAAAAAAATACAGAAAACTGAAGCCGATACGCGAGGCCTCCAAGCCCACGAAAGATGGGCAAACCAAACAAACGAGCGTCAAGAAGGCGGCAGCTGGGGGGACCCAAAGGCGCACGGAAAGGAGCTGCGGCCACAAAGCAAAGCATGATCCGAAGGAGGTCCGGTAGGCACACTTACACCAGTCTATCCGGGAATTTAACGGGAACGAGATGAAGGTCGCTTTGATTGCATTGTCTCCGACTCGAAAAGCGATGAGGACATAGAAACAATGCAAGAGGTTGTGGCGTACGCGTATGCAGAGAGAGGACGCACGTCACAAGTGGACATGGACATGGACACGGGATATCCACACAAGAATGAGTCAGACGATGGAGCTACAACAGCACCCAGGACACCTGATTGCCATCATCAGTCTCCCGCTGCCACAACGAACTATTTCGCTCACGGTCGCGCTCACCAGCTACATCTCGGTTCGCTCTATGCCTCGCCGTTGCTGTAGAAGCAAATACTGTGCTTTTTTGTGTAACCGGGCACTGCCGACTTGTAGTGCTTCAGTACAAGTCCACCTCGCACTGCTTCAACAGAAGTCCACCTTGCACTGCTTCAGTGCGAGTGGTGCTTTACGTCACGTACACTAGCACGTGCAGAGAAATACTCTCTTCAAAACACTTGCTCTCAAGCAGTTAATTAAAAATGTATTTAATATAGTTAAGGTATACTGTTTCTATCTTTTTAATACTAACTTAATTCTAAACTAATAAAAAACATGTAATAAACTCTTATCTGTCTCTCTCTTTACGCGCGTCTAGCGCTGACTGGACCGCGGAGAAAGTAGATATAATGGTCTTTATCTACCAATGGATAGTTCTTAAATTAATACTTTGTAAAAAATATTCTCCAAATATTCTCCACCTTTTCGATAATATATTATTGAACAACCTTTAAGTCTTATTCATGAAATGATACACCCCGTTTCATCACCACTCACTTAAACGACAATCACTCTGAATGTCTTTGGATAGAGTGGTCACTATAAGACCACTTGATTAAATGATGTTGATCGGTCAGATCCATCCTTTTTAATTCTATCGCATGGTTAATAAGTCCATGCGGCATGCGAATAGTGCGGCGCCTTCGGCTGCGGTTCATGCAGCCGCGGGCGACGCATTATTGTCTGTTGTGGCAGACGTTTCGTCTGCCGTAGTATCTTCTTCTCCCGCAACACTAGATGTTGCGGATGCACGTGGTAAGTCACCAAGTGAATGCGACCCCTGTTTGGAGGTCGACTAAGAATGCGTGTCGGACGAAATGGTCGACTCGGGGAGAAGAGAACAGTCGCCTGATTATCGTCAGGCGGCTGACTATGAGCCTTCGAATGAGGGGGCTCATTCGGGTAGACGTGCTGGTAGCATTCGCTACAGCATGTTCGGGTCCAACGATGAGGATGATTCCTCATAGCCAGCACCGTCAACCGTGCCGTCACCCGCACATAATTCTGTGCGTGGTGGTGACGATGGCGTAAGCCATCGTAATAAAGTTCTTGCGGTATCCCTGCTTTAGTGAGTACCACTCAGGGGGGGCGTAGAAAATTAAATGTCTCGTCTTGCTCCTAACAAAAAGTTGCGGCTTTTGCCCGAATGGCTGGTCAGTAGNAAATATATGGAGCTGTTGGGGCATCCCAATCTTCCACTGCGACTGGGTCCAACTTCGAAGCCGTCTTGGCTCATAGATGTTTCCGCTTCTACTGGGCCCTGTGCACCGAGGCGCCCCCCTTTTTATGAGTGGCGCCGTCAACTACATCCTTGGCTTCCTCTTGCGCAATGCCTTGTTCCGTCGCCAGCGAGAAAGGATACTCCAATAATTGGAATTGATACAGGTCGTGAAAATCACACATAGTCCGAAAGTGCATCATTCTCGTCTTGACGACTTTCTCCCATGCTAACTTTCCCCTTGCCAGCACCACCGGACGCAGGAGGACAACGGCAGGACGAACGTGGATCTCGCATCATCAAGGGCAAGACCAACCACTTCTGGATATTATTTACGTGGACCGCGTGAGGAAGACGGCGATGTCGCTGCTACGAACACTACCGGGATTCATCTGGGCAGCGAACGGTACCTTTTCAAAGGAAACGCAAGATCACAACTTCGCAGCAGCTGTGAGCAGAGGCAATCATAAGACCAACGGAGTTGAGCAGCAGAAGCTTCTACGACATTTGAATTACTGGATCTCGACTCAGCAAGCAGTGCGAAGTGGACTTGTACTGAAGCAGTACAAGTCGTAGTGCCCCGTTACAGGTTCGTAGAACCAAGTGGCATCTAGTGGCCAGGAGGACATACCTTAGAAAGGCTTATATCTCTTATAGATTAATGCACTTACAGGGTTTTATTTTTGGATCGGTAAAATTTCCAGCGCCAAATTTTGGAGATGCTAGAAAGGGACTGTAGGCGTCACGACAATACGACGCTGGCGACACACATAGCCAGACTTTGACATGTGGCTTTAGAGCCATCGCAGGTTCGCATGGACGACAGCCTGTGAAGGCTAACGGATGGGAGGCCCGAGCATTTTTTTCCGTCTATTTTGACGGGAAACTGGAATCTACGCACGCTCCGAGCTTCATCAAAGCGACAGTAACGGTCACAAGACGCGCAATTACGAAAAGCCAACACGTGGCGGTGATTATGACAGCAGCCATTCTCCCTAGAGCTGGCTTCAGGATAAATATGACGCATATGCCCAGCTATACGAGACAAACGGCGATTCTCTGCAAGGCCAGCTATTGGTGGACGGCCGCATGCAAGACGTTCTTTTGACGGTATACACACACTCAAATAAGTGTTCAAGACTCGTTAGGCGGCTAGTCAATACATAGGCATTACGCAGCGGGTCCGGGGAGATCGCATTATGCTCGAGGACAGCGCACCTGTTGGCGATTGGCAATATAACCAGATCGGTTCTGCAACAAACCTTCGCGGTCTGGGTTTTACGGCTTCAAAGATGTGAGAGTCGTGGCTCTAGCAGCAGCGCTCGGCCAGATTCAGGAGATCTCAATCATTAATGTAAAATGTCCACGCGCAGACGCGATTGATAGAACTGACAGCAGGTTTGTTCTGATAACTTTTGACACGACCGCCTGCCCACCACTCCTCCAAGGCGTGTCGGAGATCCAACTAGTGGAGACACAGATTACGGTCCATCATCACTTTACCAACAGCAGGATGCCGCGAGCTAGATGCTACTTGCAACAACACACGGCGGGATACTGCAAAAGCACCCAATCATGCACTAGATGAAATCCGAGGCCGGCGCAAACGGGTGTTCATTGAGGCGGTATTGAAAACACCGGCGGTATATGCTTCTGGCTACAGACATGCTGACTTATTGGGCTTCCTCTCTCATTAAGAGGCAAGTCTACAGGACGGTTTTTTGCTGGGTGCAGGGCAGAACCACCAACATACACTGGTATTATCAGGAGTCCCGACGAACACTGAGGCAAAGACTGCCTCGGCCGACATCGCGGATGACGCTATCTCCAACTCCCCAAAAAGGGGGCAAGCTACTGGTAATCAGGAGTTGTGAATTGGATTTACTTTGGTTACGCGAAAAAAAAATACAGAAAACGAAGCCGAAACACGAGGCTTCAAACCCACGGAGGATGGGTAAACCGAAACAAACGAGCGGCAAGAAGGCGGCGGCTGATGGGAAGCAACGCACCCTAAGGCGCACGGGAAAGGAGCTGCCGCCACAAAAGCAAAGTCTGACCCCAAGGAGAGTCGGAAGACACACTAACACCAGTCTATCCGGGACTTTAACGGGAACGAGATGAAGGTCGCTTTGATTGCAT
Organism: Bremia lactucae; assembly: GCF_004359215.1. NCBI lineage: Eukaryota > Oomycota > Peronosporomycetes > Peronosporales > Peronosporaceae > Bremia > Bremia lactucae. Next base: position 3,691,320 of record NC_090610.1, on the reverse strand, counting down.
TGCATCCGACTCGGAAAGCGATAAGGACATGAAATCAATGCAGGAGGTAGTGACGTACGCGTATGCGGAGGAATGACGCACCTCCTAAGTGGACATGGACACGGGGCACCCATACGAGAATTAGTCAGACGATGGGACCCAGGACACCTGATTACCAGCATCAGTCTTCCGCTGCCACAACGAACTCTTTCGCTCAAGGTTGCGCTCTTCTGCTACATCTGGTGTCGCTCTCTGCATCTCAGTTGCCGTAGAAGCATGTGCTGTGCTTTGTTGTGTAACGGGGCACTGCCGACTTGTACTGCTTCAGTACAAGTCCACTTCACTGCTTCAGTACAAGTCCACTTTGCACTGCTTCAGTGCGAGTGGTGCCTCACGTAACTTCACGTACACTAGTACGTGCAGAGGATGACGCTCTTTAACACACTTGCTTGAAAGATGGTTAAAAGTAAACTGTATTTAATATTATTAACTTCTTCAGTTTCTATTTATTTAATACTGTCTTTATTATATACTAATAAATAACATCTAATAAAGTCTTATCTGTCTCTCTCTTTGCGTGCGTCCAGCGCTGACTGGACCGCGGAAAACGTAGATATAATGGCCTATATCTACCAATGGATAAGCTTTCCGAATATTACGACGTAAAGTAATTTTATTCAAGTATTATTTACTTTTAGATAATATATCAATTAACAACCTTTAAGTGTTAATTTCATGTAACGATACACCCCGTTACATCACCCCTCCTTTAAACAACAATCACTCTGACTGTCATTGAATAGCGTGGTCACTATAGGGCCACTAAGTTGAAAACGATGTTGATTGGTCAGATCCGTCCTTTTTAATTCTATCGCATGGTTAACAAGTCCATGCGGTATGCGAATAGTGCGGCGCCTTCGGCTGCGGTTCATGCAGCCGCGGGCGTCGCATTATTGTTTCTTGCGCAGACGTTTCGTCTGCCGTAGTATCCTCTCCTCCCGCAACACTAGATGTTGCGGTTGCACGTGGTAAGTCACCACGTGATGCGACCCCTCTTTGAAGGTCGACTTTGAATGCGAGTCGGACGAAATGGTCGACTTGGGGAGAAGAGAACAGTCGCCTGATCATCATCAGGCGGCTGACTATAAGGCTACAAATGATGGGCTGAATCGGATGGACGTGCTGATAGCATTCGCTATAGCATGATTGGCTGCGACGATGAGGATGATTCCTCAGCGCCAGCACCATCCCCCGTGTCGTCACCCGTACATATTTCTGCGCGTGGTGATGACGATGGCGTAAGCCATCGTAATGAAAGTTCTTGTGTACCCCAGCTTCAGTGGCTACCACTCAGGAAACTTAGCTAGTAAAATGTCTCGTCTTGCTCCTAAGAAAAAGTTGTTGCTTTTGCCCGAACGGCTAGTCAGTAGCTTGTCTGAAGAGACTACGTCTCACAATGAATATCCTTTCTTAATTGCGAAAAAAGCGACATGGCCTTGATCCCAGCGCGAAAAACTTTCGCGCTAAGCATCTGCGGTATAGTGGCAACAACAAGCGAGATAAAATCTCGCTGATGCAAGCCTGGAGCGCGTTTATTCGCAATGTCAAAGGCATTGGAAGCGAAGCCTGGCTTCAAAGACTTGACGCGATTCCCGTTAAGTTTGAGAAATGAACTCCAACCGGTGCAAGATTTAGATTGCATCTGTTCTCTCGTGAGGCAGGACTTCCATGCCTCACGTGGGGTGATCCCTGTCCGTGTTGTGTTGACAACACGAAAACGAGTAATAGGGAATGGGGAAGCGCGACGCGATTGACGTTTTGCAATCAAATTACAAGCGCCAAGTGCGCATGTTTTTCGATAGACCTTCTGATCCATCGGATGGGTCTCGTCATACTGACAGACGAGGCCTTCAACGTCAACAACCAGCTGAGAGCGAGGCTCCCATTACACGTTGGTTGTCAAAGTTTTCTGTCACAACTTCCCGTGCTTACTCCGTGTGGAATTGCACAGTGAAAATTGAAGCTATATAATTTGAGCGAAGCTTCCTGTGAAAAGAAGAATGCAAAGGCATTTGTTTATATAGCTTTCTCAATCTTCCTTGAGTTAAATTTGCAAATACTACTGAATATCGGACATTCCAATTCAGTGCTTCATTCTTGCTCTTGAAAATGAAAAGTACAAACTCTCGCAATGTATTCATAAATACAAAATAATTTCAAAACGTATCGGATACCTTTCAGCAGCTGAAAATCCATGTCGTTTGAAGGTTCCCCCAGTGCTTGAATTGCCACGCAAGCCATTTGACTTTAATCGTAGGTCATGCGTTGGCTCCCGTTCCTATCCGTGCTTATAAGCGCACTACCCTCCGACGCGACTGCCTCCCACTGTGTCAAGTGGCGTGCCACATCCCATTGTGACGCCCATGGCGTACGAGAGCCAAATAGCGACGCTGCGTGTTCCAAGCGCATTGCGTCCGGACGTTCCGGCTTCTGTGAGTGCGAGAATCGCCGTCGCGTGCGTGAAGTTGGTTGTGATCACCATGAATTCACGTGTGAAGAAGCGTGTAGTCAAGACTCGTCCGCGGACCTTCAATGTACGCCATTTCAGTCGATGTCGCACTAGTCTGTCTTCTAACAACCTCATCGTTGCCACCAGACCCCCATGGATTCGAGTACGTGACGTGTGGGAGCTCCATTAAACTTGTGCATGATGCTAGTCGTTTTCGTCTTCATTCCCATGAAATCGCGTATGGTTCTGGTAGTGGACAGCAGTCTGTCACGACGCACATGGCACGGAATGACGTAAATAGTCTCTGGCTTGTCAAAGAAGGAGAAGCTGCCCACGTGTGTGACGTGGGACAACCCATTTCATGTGGTGCACTCATTCGACTTGAACATGTGCCAACACGACGGAATTTGCACGCGCACAGGTACAAAGCTCCATTGACCACGAACCACTTGGAAGTCAGTGCGTTTGGCGTTGCAGGCGAAGGCGATTCGATGGATTCGTGGGTTCTCGAGTGTCAGGAAAGCCACCAATGTTCCGTAGAGGGCCAGTGTGAAGACGACGGACTCTGGAAACGTGGAAAACTCGTGACTTTTCGTCACCAAGCGACGAATGCATGGCTTAGTACGAGTTCCAAAGCTCGTTTTGATCCAAGCAATTGCCCCAATTGTCCCATTAATGGCCAACAAGAAGTGAGTGCAACGTCGACACGTGATAGCCACACGATTCTCTGGTATGCTGGAGAAGGCATTTACGTGACCGAGTAGTGGATTTAATTAAAAACACACGTAGACGTGCATAGATTCAATGGCACATGTCGTCTTCTTGTTCCTTCTTCCATGTGTATATTCATTCTATTGTCGATTCCATCACTTCAAAGCCATCGTCTTCGAGATCAAACTTGGTGGTTGTATCACATTCTAGAAATTCGATAGGCACGCCGCCTTGGTTTAATGGCATTGCAAAGAGCGCTTTTGATAATGCAGTGATTTCGTCCATGACTTTTTGAACAAAAACACACGGTGATATGACGGAAGAGACACTTCTTCGGATAGCACAACACGCAATGACGTCGTGATCTTTTAATACATGATCTAATCGTCCAGCGAGTGCCAACATATATGACATGCATGCGTTTTGATACCATCGAATGGACTTTCCTTCGAGAGTGAGAAGTTTTGAAAGGATTGTGCGAAGAGGAACAACGTCTTGTGACTTGACTTGATCAATTGTTGACTGAAGGCACGTCTTTAAATGTAATGCATGCGATTCCGGAGACACCATGTACGACTATGACAAAGCAACACATACTTAACTGAGCGCTTTTTGGAACTCGCAAAAAACAATCACTTTTTAGAAACGTACTGTTGGAAACAGCGCCATGAACTTCTCGGCACGAGCGAGTGATTCCTTCTCACTTGTCTCGACTCGCTTGGCTTCGTCTCGTTTTGATTGTTCCGATTGAATCGATGCTCGATTTAAATCCTCATTAAATTGTCGCTCTTCGATCTTTGCAATAATCCACACCATGCACGCATCGGGATCATCACCAAATTTGTTCACACTTGCCTCGGCATCTTCTTTCGTAAAGCCCATGCCAAGTAATCGGTCAACTGTGAGGCTATGCCGAGGACGATCACCATATGCACGGCGTCGGACTTTACGCGGGCTCTTGGTTAACAACGTTTTATCCGTATCCGAGGTGGAAGATTCTCCATCTAGCTCAAGTTCGTCGTCATCAGTGTCTACATACAAAACGAGTATGTGACGTTCAATTCTATATTCGGACTAAGAAGAGAGATATCACGCACCATCGTCAAGCATTGCGTTTTTCTCGACACTGGCACTTTTCTTTGCAACTTTCTTGGATCTACTTGTCTTATGTCGGCATTTACGCTTCTTGTTACTTGGTAGAGCACTATGTGCTTGTCCTTTTGTAACATTCAATTGAGATGTTGCAAGACTGGACACTGGAGCCAACTTTGTACTCTTCAAATCAACTAATGGCAAAGACGGCATGGCTACGGGAGATACGGGCGCATTGGTACATGACACCTCGGCTTCTTTCGCTTTAAGCACTGCTGTTATAGTGGTATCAGCTTTAGTTGATACAGACTCCGTCAATGGCTTGTTCGTCGTGGGTGCTGCCAAGCTGACTGTATTAACGGATAATGCAGCGGTAGTTAAAGCTGGCAAACCTTTCGAATCAGTACGGATCGAAGCGATAGCAGTGACGGGTTTCTTGACGACAGCTGAAAGAGATTGTGCTGGAATTTCAGTAGCTTTCGCAAGAGGAACAGATGTTGCTTGTATTACCGATGATTCGAGCACCACTGCAGACGCGTTTAAGCTTGATAGGCTTTGTGGCTGTGCAGCTTCCGCAGCAACAAAATCTAAATAAAAAATATAGTACAATCAACGTAAAACGGTTATAAGAAGTTACCAAACAGAAGAAAACCTAAATATTCACAAACCTGGAGCGAGTTGAGTCTTGTCAAGATGATTCGAAACATCTTTTGCTTGACAAGAACTCTGGAGTACCTCTTTGTTGCTTAAAGCGGGTCCACTACTCGTTCCATTGATAATGAGCTGATTTTCAATAAAACGTGTCTTCTTTGCTTCTTTCAAATGAATATCGTCGACTTTTGGACCGTTTGTAAGATCCAAACTTGCACTTTTACGGCCAAATACAGCCCCATTCGTACTTCTTCCACCTTTCGCTACATCTCTTTCGTCACAAATTGGCTTTGACAACGTCGAATTTGACTGTAAAGCTACAGTCTTAGCAGCAAGTTTCGTCCGCATCTTTAGTTGTTTCGATGGTGCAATGCTTGGCACTGCTAATGCGGAGCCTGGTGCCGCAATTGCCCTTCCCGATGGCGTTACTCCTGTTCCTGGCCCTATATCTTGCTGCTTGAATCGTTTCGACCGTGTGGCATCTTCTAAAAGCGCTGCCGCGGCTTTCATTCGTGGCAATTCGCCCATTTCCATTGTAATTCGTGCCTAAGACCGTCCCGAGCCACTTAATGATGCCTCGAGATGCAACAATATATCGATACCAAAACTGCCGTACCTGCCCCACATTGCGAAAGTATTGAGCAACTTGCGCAACTGTTAAACCACTTACGGACTTGTCATTAATCGATCGCACCACGTATCCTACGTAGCACAATCAATACAGAGCGATAGTCAACTCGTGTTTTGCCCTTTCAATTGCAAACGCTTCTTCTACCTTTGCGGACACCGGCACGATCAGCTGGCGAGTTGGCAAATACACTAGATACAACCGTATACGGATTCCCAAGTGCCACGCTTTTCTGAGCAAGCGACATGCCAAACGAACGCTCCCCATCGTGTAACGTAAGGAGCACTTGAATCTGGCGCTTTGGCGCACTCATGACGCTGCAAAAAAGGCTTTGTCCGTAATTGAAGTGCACCACGCCACTTTCAGGATGTACACCACATTAACTTTTGCAAACACAAAACACACACCAATCAATCTTACGACGTCCACGTCGGAAGTATGGGCGTCCCTGCATTCTATCGCTGGGTCCAGGAAAAGTATCCAAAGTGCGTGGTCGATTGTATTGAAAGCCATGCTGTCGTGCTTGAGGGTGAGCGTCACTTTGAGCTTACCGATACCACTGGTCCGAATCCAAACGGTTTTGAAGCGGATAATTTATACATCGATATGAATGGTCTCATCCATCCGTGCGCACATCCCGAGCAGGGTGACGCACCAAAGACCGAGGAAGAAATGTATCGACGTGTCATGGCATACGTCGATCGTCTCGTCGCTGCTGTGCGTCCACGGCGTGTATTATACCTGGCAATTGATGGTGTCGCACCACGGGCGAAAATGAATCAACAACGTGCGCGTCGTTTTCGTGCTGCACAGGAAGCGGAACAGCGTATGGAAGTGGAAAAAGAAGCCCTTGAATATATGAGTGCATTGGGTCATCAAGTGCCCGCAAAGCAAGAGAAGGCCTGGGATTCCAATGTCATTACCCCCGGCACCACGTTCATGGCAAAACTAGCGAAACACTTGCGCTTTTACATTCGTGACCGTGTGAACAATAGTGTTGCGTGGAAGCGTATTAAGGTGATTCTATCGGATGCCGGTGTTCCTGGAGAAGGAGAGCATAAACTCATGGAATATGTTCGTGTTCAGCGGTCCCAACCGGAGTACGACCCGAATCAACATCATGTCCTTCATGGACTTGATGCGGATCTAATTATGCTTGGCCTTGCAACTCATGAAGTGCATTTCTCGATCTTGCGTGAAGAAGTACTATTTGGGAAGCAAAAGTATGAACGAGAACGACAAAAAGAGCAACAAATGGTATTAGATGCCAATGGCACGGCCTTAAAACGAAAACGTGGGGAAGATTTCGAGGAACATGCTTCCGAGTTAATTGCTTCGGATTTGAAACCATTACAGTATCTTCATATTGCGACGTTGCGGGAATATTTACAATTGGAATTTGCCCCGTTGTCGACCGTGCTTCCTTTTGTATACGATTTTGAACGAATTGTCGATGATTTTGTGTTTCTGTGTTTCTTTGTGGGGAATGATTTCTTACCGCATTTGCCATCGCTGGATATTCGTGATGGCGCGCTGGATTTCTTGATTTTAATCTATGCCAAACTCTTGCCTGCCATGGGTGGGTATTTAACCGAGGGAGGCCACGTGAATCTTTCACGTGTAGATGTGATTCTTGCTGAAGTGGGTCAGGTGGAAGACATTATTTTCCAACGTCGAGCTCTGAAACAATCCGAGAACGAAAGGAGACGTCAATCGTATCTATCGAATGAAAAAAAAGATCAAATTGCTGCAAATGCAGCAAAAGACTCGGCAGTGGAGATTGTCAAGAAACGTCGTATTGATAAGGAGACGATTGCCGCGGAGAAGAAGTATGGTGGCATGACGCCCGAAGAAGCCATGAAAGCACGGGTGAAAGAGAGTGTGGAGAAAAAACTCGAGCAGTATCGAGAAGAAGTACAAGATGTCGTTCGACTGGGAGAACCGGGTTGGAAATCACGGTACTATAGTGACAAGTTAAAAGCCGATGATATTGAGGTCGGTGGTGGCCGCGAACGTGTTTTTCATGCGTATATCGAAGGTCTTTGTTGGGTTATGCAGTACTATTACACAGGATGTGCGTCGTGGCAATGGTTCTATCCGTTCCATTATGCCCCCTTTGCATCCGATTTGCGCAATATTGATCAATTCAAGATTCAATTTCAGAAAGGTCTTCCTTTCCATCCATTTGAACAACTCATGGGCGTATTTCCAGCTGGAAGTGCTCACGCGGTTCCAAAGCCGTATCGATGGTTAATGTCGGATCCCAAGTCGCCTATTATTGATTTTTATCCAAAAGAGATTCCCGTGGATCCAAATGGCAAAGCAATGCCATGGCTCTGGGTCGTTCTCTTGCCATTTATTGACGAAACACGCTTACTTGATGCCATGAAAGAGCCCAACGAGAAACTCACGGAAGCTGAAACGAAACGAAATGCACGATTTGGCAAAGAAGTGATTTTTTTCCACACCAAATGTCCTGTAACCACCCACTGTCCGACCGCGGAGGTTACGGAAGCCCTCGTGATCCCCAACCTCTCTCAATCTTTCAATGGAAGGCTCCATTACATTGAAACACTGTACTTCCCGATCGGGAGTGTCGTGCCAAGTCCAGAAAAGGCTCAAAAACATCTTATGGACATTCCAAACAACCAATGCTACAGTTTTCAATACCGCTTACCACCAACACGACCCCATTATTCGAAAATACTTGATGGTGCCAAACTACCACCTTCGGTTTTACTTACCGACAATGATCGACAAATTGTGATTCCATTCTTTGGGAAAGCAAATATTAATATTGTCGATTTGGCTGGCGATGCCTCGAACCATACAAATGCACGTACAAACAGCATGGCGCGTCAAAGTGGACGCGGTCGTGGATTTGGTAATCGTGGTGGTCGTGGTCCGCAAAGGTACCCCTCGCAAAGTAACCCTCGCTTTCGTAACGATAATTTAAACGTAAACCGGTATGGTACCCATCCCCCTGTTCAGCAATATAACCAATATCTCGCCAGTGGGTACGGGAATTGGGGCTCCCAAGAGCCACGCAATAAACACGGACAGTATAGCGATTCGTACCACCAGTTTTCGGAAGGACAGTCCTCGTATGGTCGACCTAGTAATGAATATCGTGGCGGGGGCTTTCATCCGAATGCTGGACGCGAACATTACAATGGTCATGGATTTCAAGGAGGATTTGGTGGCCGAGGACGTGGTGCCGTAAACCAGCCCCCGTTTGGAGGCTCTCGTCAGCCATCACATGCGTATCCATCGGATCGTTTTGTAGCTACTCCGTCTGCACCTCCTGTGCCACGAGGCCTCGAGGCTTTAAAGGCTGGACTGCGTAGCATGCATCAACAGCGCCAGAATCACCCGGATGAAGCCAAAACGTCCCGTTACGATCGGTAATTTGTAGCTTTTTAATCGTAAAATCTCGACGTGGAAGTGAGAAAAACAATATATCGCAATTAACTTTGAACAGCTATTTCTTGAAACAGCTGTCAATCTATTTGACTTGAAAACTGTATGGCAGCAGTAAAGGAGCACGGAATAAACGCGCTGATTGTTGCATTAAACATTGCCGATGCAGTGTAAAGTTTCTATAAATAAAATGAATTCAGATTTTGGAAATTAAGTCGTTTAATCGATTAATATAAACATTAATGACAAAATAATTTCTGTAGAAGTCAGTTATTTCAAATCATGAAGCACTGCTTTGAGATGGGCTTTTCGACACGCACGTTTTGCGCAGTACTGAAGAAGCGCTATCGGATCAGAATTTTACAAGTCTGACGAGGTAGCAACAGCTCTGTCGACTCATCTATACCGAATTTTTTGCACTTGCTGATTGTAAGGTCAAGCCAATCAATTTTCAGTTAGATATTGCAAGGCACGAGCAAACAAACGTATTGTCGCAAAGGTCGTGCGAGTAGAAACATTGACAAGCTCACAATTGAAATTGAAAGCCATGCTGCAGAGCGTGGAAAGTAGATGCTTTTCAAGTGAGGAATGCCATGAAGTGATTGAGCTGGACGTTATCAGCCTTTCGGATCCGCAACAACCGTCTTTAGCTTCTAATTCAAGTACCGTGGAGATACTGGAGTCCATGGATAGCATTGTAATTTCGCCCATTGCGACGAAAAAAGCAATTTCTTCGAAACCAACCAAGATCCTCTTTCTCGATGGAGCTCGAGGTTTAGCAGCTATGCTTGTCGTTATACAGCATTCGCAAGAGTTTGTGCCAACACTTCATCTTGGATCGGTTGGCGTTGATATTTTCTTTGTGCTCTCTTCTTTTCTCTTGACGATGATTTGCATGAAATTATGTCTTAAGCTATTGTCACAAGGTGCGAGGCACCAGACGTGGGCTTATACATTTGCCGATTACTTTCAAAAACGTTTTCTACGAGTCTATCCGCTTTTTTTCGTGACAGTGATTGGCTTATCACTATTAAATTTGAACGATCAAAAGCGCTATTTTGTTAAAGGAGGTCCACCATTTGATACGGTCAAGACACTCACGTTTTCGTTTAAGTATCGGTATCATGTCTTTTGGTCATTGCCATTGGAAATTGCTTACTACTTTGTGATTCCAGTCTTTGTCTTGGCTGTCATTTCGATGCGTTGCTTCTGGTGGATCGCTACTCTTTTGTTGAGTGTGTGGATTGTCAATGAAGGTGTGTTTGGGGATCGGCAAAGCCACATGCCATTGCGGCCTCACATATCGACATTCCTGACAGGGTCTGTGGCAGCCGTGGTTTTCGTAAAAATGGACACATGGATTAAAAAGACAGAGTTTGTCTTTCGTTATTGGCACATTATTCCCATTCGAATGATTGAAGGCGTCGCCATAACAATGCTATTCAGCGTTTGTTTTCGAGGACTTCTCTTTCATTGGGTGCATGCAAATCCAGCACCTCCGCCGAGTGGATTCCCTTACATCAGCGCATTTTTGGCAATAATTATTGTAATTGAAATGCTTTTGCCTTCCTGTGTCTCAACGTTGCTCGAATGGAATTTCTTACGTTATTGTGGAAAAATTAGTTTTTCAATTTATTTGTTGCATTCGTTTGTTCTTTATAATCCGGCACTTCGAACTCAAACGAATTATTTCGATCGGCTCTTTTCGAGGTTATTTATCATTTTAGCCGTTTGCACTGCAACGTACTATCTAGTCGAATACCCGTCAATGCTACTTGCCAAGAGAGTGTCAGCTTTTCTTGCAAATGCAGAGAAAAAGGCGACGGATGGCTGGAGTAACCTAATTATCAAGGAAAATGTCGTGATGCACAAAAGAAGTTGCCAACGTGACGACCAAATGGCTCGGAAAGTAAAAGAACTTCCGAGCAATACTTTGTCGTAGTATCATGTCAAAAAAAACGTTTCAAAAATACACGCATAGAAACATCAAGTGATTTGAAAAAAATCCTCAAAACCTATTTTTCAATTCTATTTTCATTTAGCCAACATGAATCATATCTTACCAAACTACTTCTTCTTGATAATAGCTTTGCTTCGTGTCGGGGCTCCGTGGCTTTTTCCTTTAATATTGCCCTTCCCACGCTTCGATCGAATCCCATTCGTGACCTTCACGCCTCGTGACCGTGCCTTGCGCTTCTCCTCCTTCCGGATCGTGCCTTCCGTACTCAATTCATTCTTCGCATGTTTGTTCACGCTACTTCGATTCGTCATTGCGGCACCATTACGAGGTTTTCGACCATTGCGATAATCAAGCCTCTGGCTTCCACTGTCGTCTTCGACCTCCATGCCACCACCAGCCACACGTTTGTGCTGTTTCTGTTGCCATTTTCGATACACTTCCCCAAATTGCTGTTTCTTGCGAAAATTCACTCCACTTTCATTCCGACGTTTTAAAGTCCCTTGACTCGTCAATTCACCCGCGGTGGTTTTCACAAACTTCTTCTTGCGGACATCCCAATGTAAAATACGTCGTTTCTTGTTCATTTCAATTGCTTCATCGGGATTCACATCTAAAATCGCTTCTTCCAAACGTGCTTCGGCAAAAGCATTCACTTTTCCACCATCGGCATTCGTCGCCAAGAATCCCTCGATCGTAGACTCGCCATCTTTCATATATCCAATGTAATTGTCATCATCTTTAAATGCATGACCTCCCCTTTCGTCAAATTCCGGCAAACCCGTTTCAATCTTCGTGGACTCGTTTGAAACCGCATACTCTTGAATCACATCGACCTCGTTCTCCCCCGCTGCCACACGTTTTTTAAGCTGCTTCCGTTGATGTTTGGATAGAAAAATAGACTTCTTCTTGAATCCAAGTCCTTTTTCCATAATCGCCTCCACGCTTTCGTTCTTGTTTCCACTATCCATTGACTTGATCGTTTCGACTTTCTTCCCACTCGCCAACGCCCTTTCTTCAGCTTTAGCATCCATATACCTCGCCTCTCTCTTTCGCAGCACCCTTGATCGTTTCAATATGAATAATCTTGCCATGGACTTGTCGTTTTTTCACCATCATTTGAACGCCAGGAGACGACCGTTTTGCCGACGAATGCGCGCCAACGGCAATTTCAAAGATTGTCTGCGGAGGACGAAACGTTTGCAACGAGTCAATGTACGCTGCTTTTTCCGCTTTATTCGTCTCCAACACGTATTCTTGCTGAAAGAGAGGATGCACCTTTTTCACAACAAGTTCTTTGCCACGATGAATGGAATGTTTCGATGGATCGGCACGAGTTCGTGCATAGGCTTTGTATGCATTGTCACATACTTTAATCAATGGCGACACGTGTGGATGATTCGCGACGATCTCTTGAATTGCTTCGTTTTCTTGATCAATTAATTCATTTGGAAATGCGCCATAATGGACGTCCGCCACCGTCATGGTACGTAGCGTATATAGCTTCTTGCCCGTGCGTATTAGATCCGGACACGAGTCTTCCAGACGACGTCCAATATACAAGTGCAAATCCACCATAAATGGCGTCTCATCGGGATCAACAAAGCTTAACGCCGTGCCCGTACGACCTGCACGAGCAGCTCGACCAACACGATGCACAAAGAGTTTTGCCGTAGGTGGAAAGGAATAATTCAAGACATTATTCAAAAGTGGAATATCAATCCCACGTGCTGCCACATCCGTGACAATCAATAGCTTTGTTTTCTTGGCACGAAATTTGCCTAACTGAATCTTTCGAGACGCTTGATCCATGTCACCGTAGGCATACGATGCGTCAATGTGACACGCGGCAAGCAATGCATGCAAAAACTCGACGTGATGACGCGTTGCAGCAAATACAATCGTTTGATCGTCTTGAGGTAAGAATTCACGCACGAGATACAAAAACAACGCGGGTTTGTCCCCAGATCGTACGGTAAAGAAAGCCATTTTCAATTGTTCTGAAATTTGATTCTCTACATCCAAACGAAGAAGTTCTGGATCGTTTAAACCCGCACGTGCAAATTGTACCAACCCTTTCGGTAACGTGGCGGAAAACAAGAGCGTTTGGCGATGGACTGGCATGGTTTTTAAAATCTCTTGCAATTGTTCGGCAAACCCCATTTCAAACATCCGATCGGCTTCGTCAAAAACAACGTATTCAACAGCTTGGAGATGAAAGTCTGGAATTTCGTGCAAATGATGCATCAGACGACCGGGGGTTGCAATAAGAATGTCAGGATTCGCGGCAATGGCTTCAAATTGCTGGTCCATGCCTTCTCCACCAACAATGAGCGCCATTTTTAAAGTTGTGAATTTCGACACGAGTTTCGTAAAACGAAGTGTTTGAACTGCGAGCTCCCGCGTTGGGGAGAGGACGACGGCACGAACACCAATCTTGTTTGTGTGTTCTTTGAGTTTTTCGACCATGGGGATTAAAAAAGCAGCGGTTTTTCCAGAACCTGTACGTGCCATGGCAACACAGTCTTTCCCAGAGAGTACGATTGGTAACGACTTGCGTTGAATGGGTGTCGGCACTTTGTAGCCCATGGCCATGACGCCACGAAAGACCAATGGACTGAGACCAAGGTGCTGAAAACCACCTACACCGGCTCCTTTTCCATTGCTTTTGCCATGCGTTGTGCCTGTATTGATGCCGTGTTTTGCGTTCTTGTTCTTGCTCTTCGTGAGTAAATCATCGGCGGCCATGGGATATGTCAAATAATTGAAAAGCATTGGAAGGCACGAGGTTTGGGTATCACGGTGTTTGATTGAATAAAAACGGATTTCTATCGAGTATTGGATTGGATAAAAGTAGGTATGGGTGGAAGAGAGTTGTATTGAAATATGGTGAGGAAGATCATTTTGTCGACGCTTGGATGATCTACTTTATAGTACTCCTCACACCAAAACGGTTTCAAACTACTTCATAGAAGCCAAAGTTGTTTAAAACAACTTCCATTTTGTTGCGAAAGAGGCAACTGATTTAATGAAAGAGAGCGAGAGCTCCAATATCATGTCTGTAGAAAGGCCATCAAGGCTCAATATTTCCCTTCAAAATTTATCAAATTCTTTTATTGAGAAAATCGTGCAACGACTGGCTGATATATCAGTCTTCTGCTTGCGTACTTCTTGATTAATTCCAATTTGTCATTTGCTTTCTCCTTTACCAATTTCAAGGCTGTATATCAAGCATTCCATGTGCGCTCCTAAACGGTATAATTGGCTACTACTACACGCATTGTGACAGTTTCAATATGAGGAAAAACAACTCTAAAGGCTATCTCGTTAAATTTGTGGCGAGGAAAATAGATATTGACAGATGAACGTGTCTTGCATAAGCGTGACGAGAATTCCATAGCGCAAAATGACTTTAATTTTAAAGAAAATTCAGGTGCGTATCTAATGTTTTTGATTCTTTTTTTTTATGTGGACATGTGCTTTTGTTTCGAAATGTTTTCTCCAAAAATATGTAGTGGATTACTTTAGCACGTCAGCTGCACATTTTGTGACCCACCTACGGAATCTAAAGTTTCCGCACGCATGAGCAAATTACTGATCCACTGAATGCGGCTTTTGTTCCTTTGGCATCATGAAGCTTTCCGATGCTGTTAAATCGATATAAAAGTGCCTACCCGGTCAATATCATTATTGTCAATGAGAATTATCATACTTGTATGCAAAGATCATCGAGACCATTTTAACGTAACGCGACAAAAATTTAAGAAAACTTGAATGGCGATAAAAAATTGCCAAGTTGATAGCAAGCAGCAATGCAACAGGTCTGCTTCTAGCACCCGCACTGTCTCATGTGTACAGTATCTCAAGCAACTGAAATCACCAAAAATCGGCTAGCAAAAATCACTTGTCACAAACTTTGAAAAAAAAAGGAAGTCAAACCCAGGTAAAAGTAAAAAAATAAAACGAACAGGACATGCAATTTGTTTCTTACACCTTTTTTTTGCCTTCTGAGACCGTAACAAGTCGAATGTTGCCGAACCATTTTGCACCATCTTGTGAACCCACTATCTACCATATCGAAAAATTGGCCCAAGCTACCCTACAAAAAGTGCAAGTCTCTCCCGTCCGATTTTTGCCTGGCCAAAAAGATGAATTTAAGCAACTGCACTTTTCAAATGCATAAGCCCATTTTAGAACCATAAGTGGACTCACCGAGACATGTCGTCCCCTGTGCTTGTATCGCACGATTACGTGCAAACGCATACGATGCACCAGCGTGCAACACGGCAAATCATCGATGTGCTAAGCGTGTGTCTTAATTCCACGCGCCCCAAGAATCAATGGGCGTGCGTCCGTCGTGACAAGCACCAAGAGCTCTATGCCAAACGATCTCGACACGAAAGTACGAGTCAATCGTCTGTGTATTATCTCGCGATCAATGAAGCGTCTTGTACCTTTGAAGAAGTTTGGAATCTCTTGCACTTTGACTCGTCGAGTCAATTTCGACAAATGATGAAACTCGTACATGGTCGTGATTTCAAAGATGGACAATTGCTTTCGAGAAATTCCAATGAATTTTCGAAAAACCAATCGGATTTCAAAACCGAGCACGCCTCCGTGTCCTTTGTCTATCAAGCGCATGGAACATCGATTTCCATGTTTTGTAAACCGCAGCACCTCACATTCTTTCAAACATTACAAATGATTTATCCTGAAAAAACGCCAATCGAGTACGAAAGCCACAAATCACTTTCGACATCGTCATCTGTGGCTGGAATGAAACCTTCACGATTGTCGAAAGGAGTGCATAAACGCACGATTGCATTGAGTTGGCTTCCGTTTTCTCGCTCTTACGAAACCATGCTTGAGCATGCACCCGAGATGAATCTTCAGTATACGTTGATTATTGAAGAAATCTCAATGAATCGACTGCGATTGTCGTGTGTCACGAGTTCGTATCATGATAGAAATGACGGTCCATCCGTGATTTCTTCACGAATGGCACGTGCGATTACACGGCGACTAGCGTTGCAATCCGTGGGGCAATTACAAGTGGCTATAATGGCCATACGATTGCAAACGTATCGACAATTGGCTCCATCGGAATGGATTAAGAACCAAACTCGAGTTTGTTGTGTGCTGTGTTGGCAACGCTTTCATGCCCTTTTTCGTCGTCGTCATCATTGTCGGCTTTGTGGCGAAGTCATTTGTGGCTCGTGTAGCGACCTTCAGACGATTAATACGATTCATGTCAAGACAAAAGAGATGACAAAGATTCGCATGTGCCATTATTGTAGGAACCAAGCGATTAAAAGCAGTTTGAAGAAGAAGGTCAAGATATTGGAAACGCCTCAATCGCAAGATTTTTCTCGGAAGGCTCAGATGGATGCGCGTGTTGCTCCTTTTAAGCAAATCTTACCGACAAGTTTGGCATTTCGAGTTCCTCAAGACACAAGACTGCCATTTGAAAAATCATTAATTTCCTCGGTCGACAGCCCTAGCTTTATGAAACCAAAACTCGCCGGAACGAGCAAGTTACTTTCAATCCGATCAATGACTCGTAGTTCAAAGAATGTATGGCATTCCGTGCCTTTCACAATGGCGAAGTCAACGAGGTTTGATTGGCTTTCTTTTCAAGACATGCCACGGACTGAAGAGACCGTCTTTAGATCGTTTCTTCACCCTATTGCCACGTCACAAGCGACTTTTGTCCTTCCACTTGCGGATACAACGAATTGGAGCTCTACTAACGCATCGCTCTTATCATCCGACTGTTTCTTTGTCGATAGTGACGAACAAGAGATGGATCATTTTGACGATCGTCGAACGTCTTTAATGAGCTCCAATATGGGTCTTTTGGACCACGACATGAGGGAATGGGACGACTTGGGTATACCCGAGCGCATGAATGATTTTGAACAAGAACGATTCAACCTTTTACATGTGATTGTATCACGTGCATCAACGTGAATCGATCGGACACTGATGCATGAAAGTTGCGAGCTTGTGGCCGCGGCTTTTGGGGTTCGTGGTGCTTATGAACAAGGTGATGATGAGGAGAAGAGTTCTTATAACGATAAGTCGAATCAATTGCGAGGATCTTTCGACAATGCCACGGTTTTATCGAAAGCTACCGAAAAAATGGAAGACGAGTTGGAGACTTTATTGTTTGAATTAAAATTGTAATCTTTTTTTTGCAATAAAGGAATCCAAAAATAGGATTAAATGGGTTCATCTCGTGGCTCAATGAGAAGTTCATTTACAGCAACATAAGGTGGCTGCGTCACTGCGTATAAGACGGCACGACCGATATCTTCCGGTTGTAGCACGTCACATGCTGGGGTATAGTGTGTATAGTACATAATAACATACAATCAAGTATGCTTTTTTATACGTGTAATTAAAAAGCAGCTGTATTTCTTACCGGATGGCTCGCCATATAATTTCATGGCCTCTTTATCCACTCCACTGGCAGCATTGGCATGCTTCACTAAGTTCGTCGCAACATTTCCGGGCTACGTTCCACAAGAATCAAGTTTCACTAAGTACGCATTGCTTTCTGTAAAAACGAATGACCTACCTGAATGCATGTCACTCGGAGGCCACTACCAACGTTTTCGAGACGTAAGGCTTGGGAAATGCCCTCAATGAACATCTTGGACGCAGAGTAGACGCCTAACCCTGGAAAAACCTTTCGTCCAGCATCTGATGAGATGTTGACAATGTGGCCACTTTGACGCGCCAACATCTGAGGAAGCACAGCTGCCACCCCATTAAGTGTTCCTTTGCAATTAACATCGATGGTCTATTTCACTATTTAGTTAGATTTTTTTTGAAATTTTTGAATTCATTCCAGTCGCACTGACGCGTTCCCAACTGTCTTGATTAACGTTCTTCATGAGCTCAAAGGGCATGATACCCGCTACAATTCGCATGAAGACGTTAATTTTGAAGAAATGTAAGAGGCATAGCGTTGATAGGTGTCACTTGACCATTGTTTACGAGGATATCGACAGCTCCAAACGTTTCTTCAGCTCTAAACACGAGATGTTGTACCTCGTTGCGCTTCGTGACATCTGTCTGGACAATAAGAACACTGTTTTCAAGGCCAATCGATTGACTAATCCGCGTGCTGATCGTCTCCAGTGCTTCGAGTCGTCGAGCTCCTAACACGATCTTAGCTCCTGCCTGCGCCAATTCAAGCGCAATGGCTATGAAAAGGTGACGAAGATAAATATTTGAAAGAGTTTGGCATAAACTGTAAGCTTAGAGCATACAGACCGGCGCCAATGCCTCCCGAAGCTCCTGTGATTACTGCGACCTTGCCACTTAATGGCGTATTTCGGGTACTCATTGTTGAAATGAGCTGTTGATCTTGTCAGTGAGATACCGGTAATTCCTTCTACTGAAAATTAAATTTCCGTGAATTTTACCTACTTTACCGGTAGCACGAAGGGATAAAACAAATAAATAATGCAAGCAGCCAGACATGTGCTCGCTCTCACAGTCGCTCGCCGTCCTCGTGCTGTTTTCATGCATTCCTTGCTGCTACAATTTCATACACAACGATGCTCTTCGTCTTCTAGTAGGAAACCATTGCAAAATCCATTTGAGATCGATTTGAGTGTGCTTGAGGCACGTCAGACGAACCTCGACCACTTGCACGACGCAGACATGCAGGACGATATTTGCCAACTTCATCAAGGAAGGTTCTTAAGTACTTTACAAGCTGACTACACAATAATCTAATCAATAATTGCATGGCTATGCAGAAATGTCGAAGCTCTTTGGGGAAGAGATAGTCGAGAACATGGGCGACTCTTCTGGCATTAAGTGCACTGCTAAACTTTTGAAACCTGATGAACTTATTACGGAAGCGTGAAACTTTAAATAATTTACCAGTGTAATGCAACCCCCCTTGCTTCATAGTAATATCGAGCAAATCGGTTGAATATCACATCGTGTGTACATTCCTCACCTTGAAGCTGAAATCCATAATTCATTCAGATTTTTAGCCACTGTTTCATCCTTTGCATTAATCTTAATTTCATACATTATATATTTTTGTTAAGTTTCTTCAATGTTGTTTTATAGTAAGTAAAAAATAGCCCTTTAAAGAAAAATTATCAAAAGCTCCGCTGAATTTTTGGAGCGGGCGCGGACACTGCTAACGAGTGTCAAGGGAAGGAGAAGCGCCGAGATAGCCGACAGAAGAAGCGTATGATGTATCTGATAATTATCTTGCAACGTCCGTTCGTTTGAATTGAGACCATAATTAAATAGGAATAGCGCCGGAACAAAATTCGTATATTTGAAAAGTTTTGTGATTTTTCAAATGGACAATTGTCTTACTGCAGAATATGTATGTATTTTAACGGGCTAAAGATGCCCTTATGTTACACAATCCCCGTTAAGTATACTTTGTGTGCTTAAACATGGTCAACTACTTAAGTGATGTAATTGTACCTACCATCTGGGTGTGGTTCACATTGTGACGCACCCTTGTGTATGTGATGTCCCTGAGGGCATTCACAAGCGAGGATGACGGCTAGCGTCATCCGTTACGCAAGGTATCGAGAAAGTTACGCTCGCAATGCATAGTGTTTAGCTACAGAGATAACATTTTTGGATTGGTTAAAGATAGTCAGTCTGAAAACTGCTTCCTAGTTCACAAGTACGCACGTGGAGCCGGATTACCGCTCCCGTGACGTCACTTAAACTAAGGCACTTGATTCGTTTGGTGGTTCGCTTAGGCCCCACTAACATCCTCACCGCACGTGAGAGAAGACGGTCAAACCGTTTCCTAGCTGTGCGAAAGGTGTGTGCTTAAGTAGAGCGTGGCCGCATTAAGACGTCCCCACCTACCTATATTATTTCTATTTTTAATATTTTTTTGTGGATAGATGTTGCAAAAATGTAGGAGCCTAGTAATGTGTTTTGGACCAATTCATTAATTTAAGAGAAGTCGCGTCCCGGGACAAGTTTTAACAGAGATAGACACATCATATTGCAAGAAACACGGATAGAAGGCGTCAGCACGTGAGAACTTTTAATTATAGAATCGGCCTTTTTGCAGCTGCTTTGATAGTTCCCGTTACTGTACAAGCTTTGACAGCGATTCCAATGTCCATACAATGCGACACTAAGATCATTTGGATGCTCCAGATAGCTTTGTTTCAGATGTAGTTGGTCAACAGGCTAGTGAAAAGATCTAATGCCTGGACGAGTTTTAATGTCACCCTTACCCGCTCCTTGTATGATGACCGATCCTTTCGGGGCTATTATAACGCTTATCGAAGACACCATGTAGTGCTAGCTTTCTGTATGCAAAGAATAGACGCACGGGCTCGGCACTATCACCACTTGAAACGTTTCTTTTGGGTGACTATAGAAAGGTTTTGGCTTCTTCCGTGCTGTCTTACGATCTCTGTTACGATATGAAGCTCATGTGCACTATGTGAGACCCCTGACAGGCACGAAAAAAAGAGAAGCAATCAAATTCGGTGAACTGTTGGTGTGTAACAGGGCACCCTTTCCTAGTACTGATAACAGTATTAGTCCACCTTCACTGATGGGAAGGTGGGGTGCCTCGAAACTTCACGTACACAAGAGTATAGAGAAAGGTTTCTATGGAGCTAAGAGGACTTAGCTCAGAGTGTCTAGACTAGGGCTTAGAATAGAGCAGTAGAACTATTTTTTGACTTAAAACCGTAAAAAAGTAAAACGTATCAATACATTAAGTTGCTACGTAACGATCTTCTATCTACTAGTGACTTTATTATATTAGGGACAAACTCTGCACGCCGCCTACTTGCGCACCGCACAAACGTGTCATATAATCATTGGCGGATTGATTTCTACTTATATCAACCAATACATAGAGCTCGTATCTTATTGCGTCAATACTGCTTCAGTGCAAGTGGTGCCACACGTCACTTCACGTACACAAGTACGTCTCTCTTTAAAACACTTGCTTTAAAGAGGGTTAAAAGTAAACTGTATTTAATATAATTAAGTTCCTATCTTTTTCTTCTAACTTAATTAAATACTAAAACAAGAAATGTTAATAAAGTCTTATCTGTCTTTCTCTTTGCGCGCTAATTGCAAAATATCCAGATGGCAGACAAAAAGTGCTATGTTGCCTCTTTTAGATATTGCTCAAAAACAAAACGGTTGTTGACCAACTACATCTGAAACAAAGCTACCTGGAGCATCCAAATGATCTTAGTGTCGCATTGTATGGACATTGGAATCGCTGTCAAAGCTTGTACAGTAACGGGAACTATCAAAGCAGCTGCAAAAAGGCCGATTCTATAATTAAAAGTTCTCACGTGCTGACGCCTTCTATTCGTGTTTCTTGCAATATGATGTGTCTATCTCTGTTAAAAATGTACTTCTTTATTTATTATCGCTCATAGGAAATTTTATAATGTAACGGGACACCCCGTTACATCATCCCCTTTACCAACCGTCACAATAGTGACTGATGTGGAGCAAAACAGGGAAGAACTATTATGTCTTCTCCTGTAAAATCGCATTTTTGGTTTCTTATATTTTATATCAATTTCATTGCATTAAAAAATTTTTTTTAAATCAATTCGTTTACGCATGTGTCTAATTAAACTTGTGCGCGTCGCCCGCGAGGCCGCAAAGCTGGCAGCTGCACGGATTAGTGCACCTGTTAGTAATGCAAATGTTAAGTAGACGCTTATGCGTCTACCGCGGAGAAGAAGTCACCTCCTACTTCAATTGGAGGTGAGTGCACCTGCTACTCCCATTATGGGTGACTGGCGTCATCGCCTGACTCGGTGAAAACTGTTAATCCCTCGAAAAAACCGGAGCCACTTCCGTGAAATCTTCGGGCTCTGACGTGACTACAAAATAAGTGATGACTGAGTTCTTTAAAGCTTCGTCAGATCCTTTTGGAGCGGAGTTATCTTGTGATGACTCCATGGACGACGACCACTCTAATTATGTCAGCATGCATCACCAGGAACACAGTGACTCTAGGGATCGCGCCGAGCGCCACGTTAGCGTTAACCTTAACATGAGCCAGCGGGAGAGAGACTGCAATGGATGCGGTTTGTTCCCGAAAAGAAACCTTGGTTGCCCCCTAAGCGCAACCTAACTCGTTGGTCTGGTATGATACCATATTCCGTTGTTAGACTTATACAGGCTTCACAAGCCTGGTGAGGACGAAACGGAAGTCTTCATCGATGCCTTTTTCCAACATCGGTGGTACACATGTAAGCGGGCAAAATGCCACTTCTTTGATCCAAGCTTGGATAGCATTTGTACAGAATGTGCAAAGCATAGTCCACGAGCCTGGTTTGACAAGCTGGATGTTTTTGTGAGCGGTTCAAATAACGGAACGTGGTAGGTGCCCGCTCAAGCTGCACCGTTTGTCTAGAGAGGCTGTACAGCCATGGCATTATTGTCATTACTGAGTTTGTCCACTTCAATGTTAACTAAATCAACATTGTTAGCCTTCGCATTGACCGTAGGGTCAATCTGTGATGAGCAAGAGCTAGAAAGTTCTTCGCTCGAGTGAGCCCCCCCCCCTGAATAAGAGTCACTCTGTATGCTTTGAAGAAGCATGCACTGAATTGTTGATGGCAAATCCTACCATCGGCAAGAGCTCGCTCATCCTCGGCATAGAGGGAACGTATTCGCGAAGTATCTCTTCGAGGATACGGTTTGCGCGCTTCGTCAGACCATCTGTTTCAAGATGGTCAGAAGTTGATTTTTTCAAATGTGTTCCAAGTAATTCGAACACAGATTGCCAAAACTCTGCCGTTACTTCAGGGTCTCGATCGGAGACTAGTTCCCGGGGTAGCCCATGGAATAAAATATCATGTCAACAAAGACACGAGCACTGCCTTTGGCTGTGGACGACTCCGGTACTGCAGCAAGATGTACTAATTTGTTCGAACGATCAACAAACACAAGAATACCATTGTTCTTGTAATCGCCTTCGGGAAGTTTAAAGACGAAGTCTATAGATACGGACGGCCAAAACTCTATCGTAACAGGCAGAGGTTGTAACGGAGCACGTGATGAAGCTCTGGGCTTCACTCACTGACAAACTTCGCAAGCACGTTTGTACTTGCGGACGACTCATATGGCGTTGCCAGTAGAAGTCGCGACTTATCGTGATATAAGTATTTTCACGTACAGGATGAACACTTACTGGTGCATCGTGGCATTCATACATGATGTGCAAACGCAAATCATTATGGGCGGGGATGACGACACGAGGTGCGTCGCCAGCAATAGCTGTATAGAAAAGGAACCCATTGCGCGTTGTGTATCGATCTGTTGAAGATCAATACAATTTTGACAATCCTTTTGAGGATTGTTCGGATGGGTTTATAGGGTAATCCATTAACCCTTTTAGAGCCTTCTCTTCTTGATAGACCCTTCTAACGTCGTCAAGTAATGTTGACGACGGAACACTGCTTGTTGCAATAGTGGCCCTATGCTCACTGATGATGCGTGCAGCCGGCTTAAATTGTGCGGCCGCGAAAGGACATCAGCGACGACGCTATACTCTGATTTATACTCCCTGGCGAATCCGCGAAGAAAGACAACCATCTCGGCATTCTTCGCGAGAGGTGTCGACTATTACGGCCGTGCGTAAAGACGCATGGTCCGTTTATACAATAAACGGTCTATCTCCCAAGATATATACCCTAAAAGTTAGTCAGTGTATATTTTATGGCATGGAGTTCCTTGTCATACTGCGTTCAGCTGGTTGAAACTGGAGCGATTGATGACGACGCGCTCTGCGCCGTCTGTGTCATATTGCATTAACGCATTTTGCATCGCTGGCGCCACAGACCACATGAAATGATCGGTCTTGGTCTGCGATCGCCAGGATTAGTGATTGCATCAATCTTTGCTTGATACTTTTAAAGGAACGCTGTCAATCCGCTTCATAACCACTTGGCATTTTCTATAACAAAGAAGAAATATGTCTGTCATCTCGGCATAATTGCGTGGGTACTTGTGTAAGTACTCCACTAGGCCGAGAAACTTTCGAAGTCCCTTTACATCGACTGGAACAGGCCAGTCGGTGATCACCTTATCTTATCCTATCTTATCTGATTCAGGGCGTACACCGTGTTTACCCAAGATGCACCTAAGAAGTGGTATTTCGCTTGCAGCGAATACACATTTCTTGAGATCGTAAGTGTAAGACCTTTCGGACGTGGGTACGATGTACTTCAACGTCCGTACTTTTCATTCGCGGCTCTGCTATGAGCAAAAACGTAATAAAAATAACTCTGTGCCCAATCCCGCACCGATTTCAACAGATTATTTACACATCTTTTAAATGTCGTAGGGGCATTACTAATCCCTGCAACATGACTAGCGGCTCCCATAGAATACCGCGTGAGGTGGTTAGGAATGCATGCACAATCCGCCATCCTCCTGTTGCTTTGCGCACACAGAAGGTCGAAGAGCTATGTGCGGAAGTTGACCCCTCACAATACCCGCTGCTAAGAGATCGGGAAAGAACTTGTCGATCGCTAATGCTTTTCACAAGGCAGTCGCGACACAGTATTTCGAACCTGCCTTTATCTTGAGGCAACTCGCACGGTACGGATTCAGGGAATACATCCTTATATTCGATCAAATCCTTATATAAATGTCTTTTCTTCAAAGACTCCCAGGATTGGGACGTCAAACGCTCCATTCGAGACTTCTAATCGAAGACACTTTCGTCCATCGATGAGCTGCTGAGGACCTGTTAGTTATCAAAAAATACAACTCTTAACCAAATATCGGCCACGTACCTGTCATTTCGGTTATGTATGCAGATCACGCAAGATTCTTTTCGATTCAAGTGTTGGCAATTAAGTTATCGCCGATATTAACTTAAGAGGCGCTATTAGATCAAGTGTATAAGCGCGTACACTTAATCCATTTTTGCTGAGACAATTACTGTTTCGTTTTCCTCTTCATAACTTATTCCCAAAGGTACCTGGAAACCTTTGACCACAACTTTCCGGGGACCTTTTCCCACAGAGTTGACTTGGGAAGTATCCTCTCCGAATGCTCAAGCTGTGGTTGCGCTACCACAGCGTTTACGATCGACTCTCCAGTCGATCTAAGACTTTCGAACTGTCTCTTATAGACGGGCGATTTATACTTTCTTGAATGTTGCATTTCAAGCAAGCATCGTTACTTAGTATCACTCAACTATTCTTGTGGTCGAACTTCGAAGCTGCCTGTGCTTGTGCAAAGCCTTCTGGATCTAACTCCATAGTGTGTTGGTCATTCACACTGATGTCTTGTGCAGTCATGCAAACGACCGAACTACAAGTGAGGACGTCGCACTCACTCGTAGGACATCCACACACTTGTGGACGCTACAAAACGTCCACCAGTTGGCAAACTGATGAACGACAGGCAGGCATCGTCAAGGCTTGATGCTGCCAATTTATGCATAGCTCGTACTTTCTGAGACATGGTGTTCCAAGGATGACATCAATTTTGTCATCCAAATCTAGTAAGATGAAATCATTATCATTCTGTTTACCCTTTAATGTGTGTAAATAACCAACTACACGTTTCGTAGATGTTACAGATGCGCCTGTTGCTAGGCGCACTGTCATCATCACAGAGGGAAACGCGCTCAATAAATTGAGCCTGCGATCTCCTAGCGATTGGCGTCCAATTAAAATTGTTTGACGCCTACAATCGACTAGGGACTTAAGCGGCAACTTATTTGACACTTTTATTTTCAAGGTGATGAGCTTACCTCATCCCCTGAAGCAGTTGCACAATGTTTGCGTGTGAGGAGCAAGTTTCGTCAAAAGGCCTGCAAATTCTCTTAACGTTGCCGGATTGGTAGGGCGCTCCGCACCTATTGACGCCTACCGTTTTTGGCAATTCACCTCGCGGTTGCGAATTTGCAAGAGCGTCGGGTCCGAGTCCTCCGCTGTTCCTAGCGAATGGTCGGTCTTTTCGCTCAGTATTTTTAGGTACTGGTCGTGAGGCACTACACTCGTAGGCGTAGTGGCCCGTCTTTTGACAACGATTATATTTTGTAACCGTTTTCAACTTGAAGAGCGATGTTTCTCGCTCTTTACGTACGAGAAATCGATGGGTTCTGGACCTCCGTTATCTTGTCGCCTCGGTGGACAATATGCACCCAAGTGGACGAAAGCCTGTTTCAGGCTGAAGTCCTCCAGTTTCGCTGTAGAGATCGCTTAGTCGAGCAACTTTAATTCTAGCCGGAACAGGTGGGTCTTAACAGGTCCGTCTGCGAGACCTTTAGTAAACACAGTTGCCTGCGTTATTTCATCAATTGGATGACAAACGATACCAGGTATCGCGTAAGTTAGGCATAAGCGCATAGATCACGCTTGCCCTGCTTCAAATACAGGGGCTCGGCTCGAGCCCTGAATGCGGCACGTATCGGCTCAAATGTGTGTCTGAGCCGGGTCTTAACGACATCATACGACCCAAAGACTAATGGGTCGTGAAGCTGGAGACTCAAGGCCCAAGATTTGGCACGTCCAGCTAATTTGGACATGCCAAATTTCACTTTCGTCGTAGCATTATTACGGCGAGCTTCTATGGCGTCGTCTAATTCGACGAACCATCTTAAAAGGGAGTCGGTTTCATCTGCCTTAAACTTAGAGATTTTGATCTTTAAGCTTTCGGTTTTCTATTTTTCGATTCGGAAGCGTCGGCCATTAGCGGCATTTACATGCTGCTGTCTCAACAGTTCCAATTGTTGAGCGCCCTGTTCTCTCAACACCTCGATGATTTGAGAGACTTGCTGGTGAAGCAAGGCTACTTTCTCATGGGGCTCGTCGAGTTCTTGTTGTATGAGCTCAGCTATGGCCGCACGCAGTTCATCTCTTCCCAAAGTGTACAGCATTGCGCCAACGGCTGGCCCGCAAACGACCGAACTCATTCGTTCGATCGCTCTCCATTCAAAATTACTCCAATGAGTAAACCCTTCACGCATTGCGTGATAGCCTTCTTTAGGTGCTGGAAAATTCCTCCTTCTTTATCCAACAAGGACATGTTGGATGGAACGTGTTTAGGTTGTTGAGCGGACTACGAAGTGCTAACAGGTGTAGCGGGGCACCTTCACTAGTACTGATAAGTACTAGTTAGCCTTACCCTGATTACAGGCACGTGTATTTCCTCGAAACTTCACGTACAAAGGTACAGAGGAAGGTTTCTATGAAGCTAAGGGTAATTAGCTTAAAAATCTAGACTAAGGCTTAAGAATAGAGAAAAAGCAAAACTCTATTAATATATTTAATTTCCTATGTAACGATCTTCTATCTACTACTGGACTTATTATATTAATAGCTAATTAAGTATGGCACCTCCTTGAACACCGCACAATCGTGTCTTCTAATGATTGTCGGGGTCGATATAGACTTAAATCAATCAATAAAGCTAATGTCTTGTTACATCAATTATTTCAAATTTGGTAATACTGGAACTATTTAAGAAAAAATTAATAAAGGTAATATTGTTGTACTTCTTTAATTACTTCTTCCTATAGGAACTAATATTTATAATTCCTTACATTAGATATTATTATGTAACGGGTCACCCCGTTAGATTTTTCCTCTTGTAGAAAATAATACTTATGTAACTGGACACACCTTAGATTTTTCCCTTTATAGGAAATAATGTTTGTTATACCTGTTACAGGAAATGATATATTTGTAGCGGGACACCCCGTTTTATTCATACATTATTGCGAACATAGTGACTTTCGATTGCTGCTGGCGCCATTTAACTCTACTTTGCGAAAATTTTGACACCATAAATTGGCAGACTGTGGACATTGCTTTAATACGCTGGAGATTCGGCGAAAAAAATTGTCGTTGGGTTTAAACTTTCTCAATCGAGACATTTGTGCAAGTCCTAATTATTAACTCCCAATCGCCTTTTATTTAGCCTGCAACTAGCCAGTAGCAGGCAATAAATGACTGAAAAGTCCTCACAGCTGGACGTTCTACTGAGCCGTCACCGTCACATGGAAGTGGGTTACCCTCGTCCTCACCGTCCTGTTCTTCATCGATTGGCGTACATGCGGGATAAGTCTGCTCCAGGCTTAGTCCTACAAGCACTTCTCGAACACACTGATCTGCTCCAATATGTACACAATCGCTTGAGATTGCGTTACATAATGCTCAAAAACTTGGTCACTTTCCCCAAAACTTTAGGCTCAAATACCTCCATGTCAGTATAAATTGATGTATGTCGCAGACTCTCTTGCCAGTCACCAATAGGTCATCCATGCAGATCCTCACTAGTGTGACCGTTGATGCATTCGAGTACAAACACTGTCGGCATAAATTTGTGCAAATCCTATTTCCGTAAGTGTATCATGCAGCACCTGTGCTCACAAACGCCCAGCCTGTTTCAGCCCGTTTAGACTTTTGTAAAGTTTCATTGCCACCTTGCTGTTGTCTATAGTGCTTCAAATCTTTAGCATCGTCGAATCCCATTTCTTGTGGTCCGTAAAGTGCCATCTCGGGCCCTCCTCCTTGTCTGCTTTTAAGATAAGCAATAGGAACATCTCTATGTCGGGCAGGCAAACCCCATAATCGCGCCAATGCTATGCCGTTGTCATCTCCATTACGGCACTGAAAGTCATGAAATCAACAATATAGGTACACATATTACCGCAAGCCACAAGTATCCCTTTAAATCGGCCCAGCGTCCCGTCCGCGTGATTTTTAGCTTATGAAAACCATTTTGAGTGTAGCAAAGTTTGACCAGGACTCCTGATTGTGGAAACCTCCATGTCTAGTTTGCTTTTATCGAATCGATCTCGGAGCGCATTGCCCTAAATCAGGCTAACCATTGCAACCGGTACATATTTGTATCCATGTATTGAGTGGTCATGTGCCTTACACTCACGTCTATTTTGCTTAAAGAGGCGTCAGCCCTGATTATTTGTGCTTACAATTCTTTCCCTTCCGCTGCCCTGCGCTTAAACGATCCTTTATTTTAGCCAATAAATTCCTTTCCTTCACAGCCTATTTTCGTTATTCGACATCTCGGTCTAACCTAAAGTCTTTTTTGCGAAGAAGTTTTGTAAATGACGGCTTCGCTAAATGCCCATGGCCTCCACGTTTCTGGCATGTTCCGCTGTTATTACTAAGCGCACACGTGATCCTTCCCGACGATTATACCAACCTTGGAACGGAATTCCCAAAACCACGAAATCAGCTACAATTAGCCTGACACCGGTCAAGACTTCGATGGGAGTAATCGCTTCAAATTCGCGCTGCTTAAGCTTATTCAATTCGATTATTTGTGGGTGAGTACCGCTGTCCTTCTTTGACTATGCGTTCTTGTACTGTTTTCTTGAGCACAAGTTATGCAGGAAGCGTAACGCCTGAGCCTCACTGTCCATTATCTCTTTTAACTCTGTCATACATTAGATAACCTAGTCGCTCATGCAAGTCTAGAAGCGTGCACTCCCCCAAGACATTCGCGGAAATATCTGCAGCGGGTAGTGCCGCAAAGACTTGCTCATTTCTTAATGCAGCGTACTCGCTCCGCGTGCACACGACAAGTATCACTTTTCTCCATTTTAACCTTGACCCTCGTGCTCCATCACTAGTGCGCTTTTAATAGCGGATTTAGCGGCTTTAAAGGCCGGGACTGATAAGAGATGACACGGTCAACGCCGTCGTTATCCTTTTGCATGTGCGTGCTGCCGATTTTTGCAAAATTACTTGCATCGCAGACGACGCTAAAGGGCTTATCCGCGTATGGCAATGCCAAGACCGGTGCCTTCACAAAAGATGCTTCACTGATGTGAACGCATCTTCGTTGCTCAGTGTAGCTCCCTTTTTTCGAGTTTACATTAGGATAGCAGGTTGTGCGTGAGATCCTATGCAGAATAGACGTTGATCAATGTAACCACGTGCATTAATCCATCCACGGTGCTCGCAACGTGACTTGATCCTTCTTGGTCACCTTGATAGCTTGTCCATCAGAAGCTTTAAACTCGTCGAAGCAGTCGACCGCGTCCTCGAGCAGGCTAACGTCTTTTACCAAATGCTTGCTGACGCCACTATGAAAAATCCAAGTCTGTCTCCGACTGCTAATAGCGATATTAATACTCGGAGCAAATGAAGGCTGCTTTTCACCAATTTTACCTTGCATTATCTTTTGGTATGTCCGATATAATCATATAACTAGCATTTCCTTCCATCGTTAGGAGCAATTACTTCAGCTTCACTATTAACAATGTGGGTATTAAATTTGCTGTAGGTAGATTGACGCCCACCACTTATTATATGCGTTCTTGTATCTTGTTCAAACGCACTGGCGAAGTCCGCTATTTCCAATGCTTGTTTAAGATAGTCGGTACAACGACGATTAAGCCGCGTTTGCATTGCCCGCTTTAACTCCAACGCAGTGCCATCGCAGAGGTACTACAAAACAAATTGAATTCGGACAGTTCGCCGAGCTTGCCACTGCGATCAGTACTAGTATTTTTCCGTCCATACGATCACTCTGTTTGCGTGCTCTCACCAATCGTGTAGCTTGTTCTACAATAATTTTTCTATCGTAAACTGTTGAAATATGCACAAAAAAGGTGCATAGGGCGACGTTTCAAGTTACGCGCAGTGAAGTTAAGTAATACGACTTCTTAAGATACATACAAAGAAGGTACAATGAGTGCAAATTAAGGGCTCATTACTCACCTAGATTTCACTGTCGCATGCTCTATGATGAGTCGGATACTAATTAACTCCTATTAAGTAATTTAGGCTAATTAGTGAGGCACAATTAAGATTAAGATAATTAATATTAGTTTCCCATTTACTACTACGTTCATAAGCTACCCTTTTCTACACCATTTTAACAGGTTACGAGCCCAACTTCCAACTCACCTGCAAGTGATGTCGACCTTCCGACAACTTCTAGTCACGAAAGGGCTAGGTCGGTATCGGCAACAACCATACCACCTCATACCTCTGAAAGGGGTACGGAAACTGAGGCGCTATCCAAGATGATGGATATGCTTACTGGGATGGAAGAACGAATGAAGGAGATAGAAGCTTCTCAATCCAGGTTGGCCGAAGAAGAAAGGTTAAGAAGTGCATTGAAAGTGGGATGTTTACATCCATGCTAGTTGCGGATTTCGCTGGTCGACTACACCGCGATGCCTTGGACGATTCCTTGATGAGGGATCGAATGCTTTGGGTGAATAAAATCGGTACCATCCAAGGGCACGAGCTAGGGTGGCACAGAGGAACAAGAAATTCCTCAAACCCCTGTGCAATTTCCTCTGTATCAACCTCGAAGCCTCCCAGTGCTGATTTAGCGAGCGCCACCCCTGGTATGCCAGACAACGAAAGTTGGCAATTCGAAAGTTCGATTGGACCGAAGTATATGCTGGTCTGGGTTCAGTTTTTTTTGATTGGGTAAAGACGTTTTGGAGACAGGTTGACATGGTCCAAGAATCATGTGGATTTCTTTGGACTGAAAATGTCAAAACTGACGTTTTCGGACAATATCTTACGGGCACTGCCGAAATATAAATCAGCAAACAAGTGGATTCATGGTGGCAAGTTTTACCAACTCTATAATACGTGATGCAGAGGATGCATGACACGTTCAAGACAACAATAACTGCTGCTCAAGCAATTAAACTCTTTACTAACAAAAAGGAGGCAAGGCGGTCTTGGCCTGAGCATTTTTTATACTTGGTGGCTGTCAGCGATGCAGCAGGGGGCAGGGAGCAACAAGCACTGGACAATATTGTCAGATACTCCTCCCTTGATTTGGTTCCCATTTTGATGGCCAAGTGCTCAACCAAAAAAACGATTTTTTGGTTCAAGCTGAGGAATTGGCTCATTTTGCCCAAGCGATCGAGCTCGAATCTCGATCGGGTCGAGCTTCTGGAAAAGAGGTGTTGGCCAACATTGAAGATAAGATGAGGCGCAAGGAAACCCGCACGTGTTATAATTGCGGTAAAGCCGGACACATGAAATTCGACTGCAAATCCAAACGAGAACTTCGAGATAATGGCCGACACGGAAAATTAGCCGAAAATATAGTTTTGGCGATTCAGGGGGTCAGAATAAACCGCAACTATTTGGATAACTCAAACGGTATTACTGAAAGCTTGAGTTCAGATGCCTGGATACTAGACATCTCGTAAATGAGAATCTCTACTAGAAAATCCAAAACCGTGTCAATAGTGCCATTTGGCGGATGGCGAGATAATCCGACTCACTCAAGTCGGAAATGTGGTTTTGACGGTGATGGCTCAAGGTCGTGAGAAATAGATCACACTTACCGAGGTAAAATACCTGGCTTCCGAGCTTTCAAGAAACATTATTTCGTATGGAAAGCTCGAGTGTAAAGGTTTCGGTCTTGGGTATACCGGTAATTATCGCACTTTGACACGAAGGTCAGATGGATTGGTGATTTTTGACATTGACATGAAACATAATGTGCTTTACGTGCAAGTGGTGGACACTGAGAAAAAATCGTAAGTCCTCAAAAGAAGTGATAATCGTTGTGCTTGCTGAAGGACCAAAGTCACCCAGGGCCTACAACTAAAGTGGTACATTGTATCATTTTTACCAAACGTTAGGTCATCTTTCGTACGACACCATTAAAAAGGATGGCAAAGGAACCAGACTCTGGAAATATGATAACGAGCATCTCAAGACCAACACGTATTTCGTGTGCTCAAGGGAAGCAGACTAAAAACGCTTAGTCGAAAAAAGCACAGGTATCAACTCCCCAATAGATCGAATCGGGGAAGGGGGTAGTCTGTTCAGTTTTGAAGGGTCCTATGACGCCTAACGACAGACTGGGAACAGGTACCTAGTCAACTTTATCGATCACAAATCCAACTATTGCAGGGTGTTCTTGGCACCAACAAAGCAAAAGGCAGTAAAGAAGTTTGAACACTTCTTAGCGTTTTTCGAAAGGAGATTTGGTAAGATTCACGTATTGCGTACAGGTGGAGGTGGCGAGTACGAAAAAATGGATTTATTTTGCAAAACTATCGGAGTAGCTCGTCAAGTCAGCAAAGCTCGTAATCAAGCTTCGAATGGCAAAGAAGAGCGTATACACAGGAAGTTTAAATATGGCAATGTCAATGATATTCGCTAGTCGGTTACCTTTATCATTTTTTGGGGTGATGCCGTAGAATACGCCGCCTACATTTTTAATTGTAGCCCTACGAGTACAAATGCAAAACGGGCATCACAATCGAAGTGCTAACAAATCAAGTGCCAGATTTACGGGACATCATGGTCTTCGGTTCCATGTCTCGAAACCCAGGCAAAAATTCACTTGCACAACGATCACAGGTAGGGATTATCATTGGAAAAGTGATGAAGTCAAGGGTTTCAGGGTCTTAATGCAGAAAGCTACTAAGGTCACGGTGACATAACCCGTGCAGAATATTGAAACTTTGAGCACGGACCAGAATAATTTCTTAGAGAACGTTGGCTTTTGAAGGTCAAAGGAGAATAAGTATCCCATTCGAAATCCAAGATCAAGACAGGTGATAAAAAGGCTAAGACCTGGAAAAG
This sequence comes from Bremia lactucae, assembly GCF_004359215.1. Lineage (NCBI taxonomy): Eukaryota > Oomycota > Peronosporomycetes > Peronosporales > Peronosporaceae > Bremia > Bremia lactucae. The sequence goes on along the minus strand of NC_090610.1, from coordinate 3,657,811 downwards.
AAATGCGCGTCAAACCAGAAGTAAGGTTAGGTCAAATGAAGTAATACAGGCTCGAGAGGAGCCAATGAGACCTGCGCAAGTCGTTACCCATGTCTATGAAAGGGACCCTAAGCAATATGGTGCAGCCATGAAAAGTTCGAAATGCAAAGGGTGGAAGATATCAATGACTGAAGAATTGAAGGCATTGGAAGATAATGAGGTGTGGGTATCGATTAAGCGACGCCCCACAGTAACGCCTTACACACTAAATGGGTGTACAAGACGAAGACTGATTCTAATGGAGACATCGAACGATTAAAGGCCAGGCTTGTGGCAAGTGGTAACGAGCAGGTATATGTAATTGACAATGAATCCACGTTCGCTGCTGAAATGGATATGCCAACAATTAAAGTGTTGCTGGCATTGGCGGCCACTTGAGGAGTTCCAGCCAAGCATGGATATATTCCTAATGCTTACGTTAAGTCGGATAAAGAGCCAGGATTAGTCGGATATATATATATATATAAAGAGCCAGGATTAAAGATATACCTCTACCTATCGCAGTCGATGGAACTGGGTACTGAATTTTTTCAAAAATTTGGGCGTCAAAGACAAACAAGAAGTTGTATTGGAATTACGAAAGAATTTGTACGGCTTGAAACAAGCCTGGCGTCTGTGGAGCCAATTGCAACATCAAAGTGAAAGAAACAGGGTTTCGGCAATGCATCTCAGACATGTGTCTCTATTGGAAACGCGACAATATTGGTATCGTTGTTGTAGGTGTGTATGTCGATGATCTTCTGGCTACTGGGACAATCTCAAGGGCAGTAGAATATATTTTCACTGGATTGAAGATTTTATCCATCAAAGATCTGGGTCAATTTACAAGTTCCTAGGAATGCGTGTAAATTTCGAAGATGCTCAAGGTTACAACCTAGATCAGGAGGAGACTATCCCGGAAATTTGCGTGAGCATTGAATGCTGGAGGCGAACCCCGCGCGTGCACCAATTGGCGCCGACTGCTACGAAGTAGCAACGATGTGATGTCACCTTTCTCGAGAGCTTACCTAAGGATGGAGGACCCTCAATTAAACATTTTCAATCACTTGTTGGGTCATTATTGTGGAAATCGAGGTGTACTAGACCTGAAATAGCTTTCGCGGTTCACAAAGCAACGAGACAGACACACAAGCTAAGACTGCAAGACTGGAAGCTTGCGAAAAGGATTGCCAGTTACTTAAAAGGAATCAAGGCTCAGAAGCTAGAAATGAGGCTGAATCAAGGGAAGTTACCGGCATGTGTTTGGAGTCGTACAGTGACGCTGACTTTGCAGCCGACAAACAAGATCGCAAGTCGCTTACCAGAGGCATTATACTCCTCAACAGTATGGCTATTGGTTGGAAGTCCAAAAAACAAGGGAGGTTGCTTTATCAATAATGGAAGCCGAGTTTGTAGCAGCTTTTAAAGTTGCAAGGGACCTATTGGGCGCGCGTGAAATGCTTATAGAAATTAATTTGAAGCCAGCCTTACCTATGGTTGCGCACGTGGGCAACCAAGCAGCTATAAGCCAACTTACGGGTGAAGCAACGTCGACAAAAGCCAAGCACATCGATGCGAATCAAATTTTTGTGCGATTATTCTAAAAAAGGGGTAACTTTCAGCTCATTATGTGAAAACCGAGTTAATGCTAGGTGATTTACTCACTAAGGCGCTAGATATTCACAATATTGAAGAGTTGCGAAAGTTGATGCATATCAACTTAGATTTGGAGGTGAGCATGACAGAGGAGGAGTGGTGGAATATGCACAAAGAAGGTGCATAGAGCGACGTTTCAAGTTACGCGCAGATAAGGTACGTAATGCGACTTTTCAAGATACAAACAAAGAAGGTACAGTGAGTGCAAATTGGGGGCTTATTACTCACCTAGGTTACACTGTCGCATACTCTATGATGTGTCAGATACTGATTATCTCCTATTAAAAAATTTAGGACAGGCTAATTAGTGATGCACAAGTAGGATTAAGTAATACATATTAGTTTCCCATTTACTACTTCGCTCAAGCAGCAGGTGGGTCTTCCGGGGGCTTGGGCTCATTACCTGTTATTTGTCCTGTCGAGTTGGCTGTAAATGAATAACTACATGTATTAAAAGCTCAAGGTCTATATGCTTATACGTCCGTTACCTAAAATCTCTCATGCTGACTTATGAGGTGCTCTACCTGTTCCGAGGGTCGCATATCTTCATTGCGCCCTCTAAACATCATCGGTTGCGCCATTCCAAATCACCAGTCGCGTCCTTTCAACAGTTTGCACATTACAAGGCCGGGATTTGTTATTAGTAACAATGATTTGATATATACTGTGGCACTTTCTCAGCGTACAAGTACTTTACTAGTAAATACAACTTATAATCTAATCCTTTAAATTTAAATATAAATATTAGAATCCCAAATCTCAACGCTCGAATCAGGAAAATTAGACAACAAATGAAATAACCACATTTTTGGCCATAATCTATCTAAATTTCGCTGGTAGCAAAAACATAAAATTTAACTTACAATGAAAGAATCGCGTGACGGCATCGATTTTTTTCCGTTTGCAATCACACATAGCCATGATCGTCACACCGACTTTGATCGTCAGCGACGTAATCTCGCGCGAATGACCACGTTTAAATCGCGAAGGCTCCCAATCCTGCGCTCTGTTGCCGTTCAAGCCACTCGCATACACCACGTCCATCTGTTACCACCCTCTTCGTTTCCACACGAAGCTCGCAGCAATCGAGCGCCAACTTTGCGGCTACGTCTTCAGCGTCAGTGGCGAGCAAATGTGAACGTCATTTTGACACTGGGACTGATGTGTTGCCTAGCCACGACTGTAACTGCGATCTCACACAATACCGAAACGCCAAGTGATTTGTACATTGCATTAGTTAGCATCCCTGTATTGGACAAGGTCCTTCCGCTCATGCATCTCGCCGAGGCGTTGCTATCGCGTGGCGTCCGTGTCGGCTTTGCGCTTCCGGAGAATTGTCGTCCGTGGGTACGTGACCTCAAAGGACTTGAATTTATTTCGTTAAACGATATTGTCGGCAAAGGAAGGGCAGTCGAACAAAGTCTTAAAGCTTTTGAAAGCCTTGGCGTTTACGAGAGTTACGCGAATAGTTTACGTTATTATGCATCGTTTCAACGCCCAATGTATCGTGCATTACTAGCGACTTTTGCAGTCGATCAACCAGATTTAGTGGTTGTGGACCGATACACTTTTGCAGGGTTTGATATCTGCCATCGGTTGCAACTGCCTTACGTGATAAATAATCCGCACTTGTTGCTGGACATGGATGCCCCTCCTGCATCGATTTCGGCCCCATTTTCGAATTATGTGATGCATGTAAGCGGATAATTACGATAAAATGTGACGTTTTATGTAAATTAATGAATGGGCTTGCTAAAATTTGATAGACCACGAGTGTACTGGAGCGGTGTTTAAATAGCATCTACCGTCTCCGTTTTCGACTCGAAATCGTGCGAATTTATCACGAAATCCACGCTGTGCGGCACGAAGTTGGACTGGAAAGATCTAATTACAATTATCAATTGCCCGGCCACGTTCTGGTGCTTGTGAATTCGGTTTTTGGCTTGGATGAAGCTCGTCCTTTGGTTCCACAGTTTTTAATGGTGGGTCTCTTGCAGTCAGAGTCGCTACAGCGCGAGCATTTATTAGCTACAAGTACCACAGTCGGGCATAGCAAGCTTCCAGTTGCACTCAGTGCGTGGTTACATACTTCTGAAGATCTCGACAAACCGCTCGTGTTTATTAGCTCCCCCTTGAATGAGTTCTTGACCCCCAAATTCATCGTAAGTACTGTCAAATGTCAAGTCTTGGAAGCAAATTTAAAGACTTGTGGTGCATGTAGTTGAACGTATTGAAGACTGGAAATGCCCGAATATTGTGGAGACTTGCACCTAAAGAGCAAGAAGCTATGGGGCTCGTCTCTTTGCCGTATAATAATGTCATGATAATCGACGACAGACTAGATGATGCCACAGTGCTTGCATTAGTGCCTGAGATTGCGTTACTGATCACTGCAGGCGATTTTTCGACGATTCAAGAGGCTCTTGTGGCTGGAGTCCCGATCTTAGGTCTTCCACACTCTGCAGAACAATTTGAAGGCGTGAATGCCGTTGTGCGGGCAGGAGCTGGATTGCGACTCAAAGCCAAAGATGGCGAAAGCACTTGGAGTGATGCAATACATAAGATATTGGTGACAGAGTCTACGCACTTTAAAGCTAATGCCAAATCCCTCGGAAAACGTGTGAAGATTGGAGGTGGCGTCGAAAGAGCAGTTACTGAGCTACTTATCGTTGCTGAACTGGGTGGGCATCACTTGGTACCGATGCCCGATTTGCAGCCACTGTACAAGACGTATCTTGTCGATGTCGTTCTGATCTATGCAGCCATTTTTTGCGGTGCAGCGATTATCCTGCGCACGACAATTTTGGTTTTCTTGTCCATTTTGTAGCTTTAAAAGAGACGATGGTGTTAGCTTGGGCTAAATGGGGCAGTTTATTAGCATCACAACACTGTTAAAATTTACAATGCAAAATGCCCTTTTAATTGTAACTAATTTTGAAAAATTTGAACTTTTAGTTAGAATTTTTTTATGACAATTTCTTGTCGCATTTGCTTTTACATTTCGTTCAACGTATTATACAGAATTATCAAAAATATTCACTAAATGTTTAAAATGCTTGGATAATTTTATGAAAGTCAAGAAGAGAACCCATTCGAACCCAAAAATGTCGAAGCAGTGCCAGACGAACATTACAGACGCTTTCGATGCTATCTCCAATTACGAAGAAATGCTCATTGCGCAAGGTGAAGCGATGGGTATGGAGCGAGGTCGTGAACATGGTATCGAAGAGGGCTACGAACTTGGGTGCGTTCCTTGCGTTCGAAAGTTATGCCGATACCTAGCGCTAAGAGCTCGTATCAAAGCACTATAAAGGGCGCGGAAATCGGTAGCGAGCTGGGATTTTATCAGGGCTGTCACTTAATGTGGAGTCATATGTTGCAAAACAGAGACTTAAAGAGCAGTTTACCGTACGTGAATTCGTCCACGACATGAAGCTGCGGTATTGATAGATAACCGATGCATCACTCTATTGGCGCAGTCCTCGAGCAGCTAAGTCGATAGCGTCCTTTGGGGAATTGATAAAGACTTTTGAGCTGAAGGTACGTCAGCCTTCATCGTGAGAAGACGATACTAGCAGCGATTTGAATGCTGCTTTTGATTTGGGCAGAACTCGTTAGACGACGATATCATACACAAGCTGCTTCTAATACGTGCCAAATTCAAAATCATTGTAGCAATAACGGGTCTTCAGAAGAAATTAGTGTACAGTGAAGAGGAAATTAAGGCACATAAGGAAATGTCATTTTAAGTAACCAATTCGACAATTTCGGAGCAAATGTCTCTGTTTGAAGGGCTATTTTGACCAACAGAAAACGTTTCCTTGTATTTGCACACAGCTCTACATTAGAGCATTGCTACCTCAAAGCTGCAACAACTTTTTTAAAGGCATTGCTTAATTAAGGGTCGATTGATAACGTCACAGTCAAGTTTATAGAAATAGATAAGATAATGTGAAAACGAACTCGATATATTCTCATTACTGCGAAGCTATTGGCTGTAGAAAAGCTATCCCAATGATATTCCTCAACATCGAGCATAATGTCGCTGGGGAACCGTGTGGATTCGGAGGCAGCGGCGCATGACGAGAGCGAGTGGGTGTCCCGCGGTGAGGCAGAAGCTTTAATTACGACAGTAACTACGCAGATCACTGTAGCCCCTCCTGCCTCATCCAACGGCCAAGTGATCGTATCAAGCGAAGACGAATTAGATCCTCGCGCAGCGGACTTGGCCGTGCTTGGGGACACCTGCTCCATCTGTCTGCAGATGTTAGAGGACCCTGTGATGCTCACAACCTGTCACCACGTCTATTGCTTTGAGTGTCTGAGCACGTGGTCTCACAGTCAGGCACTGCACGGTGTCGAGGTGCCAACATGTCCGTTATGCAAGAATTCATTCCAGGAAGTGTACGCCAACGTGCGCAGTGAGGTGGACTTTGAACTTCTTCGCTTTCAAGGACGATGCATACGTGATCAAACTGGTAGGCCAAGACTAAAGGATCATAATGACTGCAATCAGGAACGCTTAAGACGCCGCTCACTTGTTTACCGACGCCATATGCGCCTCGCTCGAGTCGCTAACCAACCCATTATCGACTCGAACGCATTTCCAAGGATGCATAAAGTCAAAGGAGAGTATGAAGTATGGATGAAAAGAGAGCTGAGAGCATGTATTGGACGTGACGTGGACGTGACCGTTCTAATCGCGATCATTGAGTGCTGTCTTAACAAAGTGTCTCAGTGTGGACCACAGCACTGCTACAGCGAGTTGCAAAATGCCTTGTCGCCGTTTTTATATGATGATGCCAGCCATTTTGTGAGAGAATTGGCTTTCTTTCTTGGCTCTCGATTGAACGTAGATGCATATGACGATGCGGTGGAATACCGATGTGAAAGTGCTTCCGAGTGTTCGAACGCTCTATGCTGCGGTGGGTAATAGTCGTTGATCAGTTCACCATTTTGAATATTAAGTGTAACATATGGGCATAGTAAATGTGAAAATGGGTTACTATCGTTTTATGCCTTGCCTAGTACGAGCGCAAGCAGCGCCATCCGAACGTACATGCCGTTCTCCATCTGGCGAAAGTAGGCGGCACGGGGGTCAATATCAACTTCTCTAGCAATCTCGCCAACACGCGGCATTGGATGCATGATAACCATTGTCGACTTGGCCTCTTTAATCGTATCCCGTGTAATGCAAAAACTGTCTTTAACAGCATTATAATCAGCTTCGTTTTCGAAACGCTCCTGGTTACAGTACCCCTCGCAATTAGTCGGAGTATTGCACACTAGTAGTACACAATATACCACAGACCTTTTGTACGCGCGTGACGTAGAGGACGTCAGTCTGCTTAATTACGGAATCCAAGTCAGTGGTCTCGTTCTGCACAATTCCTTGCTCGCTGAGCTCCATGTATACATCGCGCGGCATCTTTAAGCTTTCAGGAGACACGTAATGAAACTTAGCGCCATACATGGCCAGAAGCTTGGACAACGAGTGCACGGTGCGGCCGTTCTTGAGATCACCTACCATAGTAACCACCTTTCCGGTAAAAGTAGCCATGTCACCGAATTCACTGTAGATTGTGTATAAATCCAGCATGGCTTGGGTAGGGTGTTCGCCCACGCCGTCACCAGCATTAAGCACGGGCTTTGTCGTAGCTTCCGCTGCTATCAGAGCGCTGCCCTTTTTTGGATGTCGCAGTACGATGACATCAGCATAGCTCGCAAGGCAGCGGATTGTGTCGTGTAAAATCTCGCCCTTTTGGCTGCTAGACGAACTTTCGTTGACGCACAGAACAAGGCCACCAAGACGCTTCATAGCAGCCTGAAACGAGCTGCTCGTGCGCGTGGATGGCTCCATAAATACATTGGCGAGGAGCTACATCGAACGGGTCTGAATCAATTCGTACGAGTAGCTATTTTGAAACGTGTACCTTGCCCTTCAGCAGGTCGTTGGCACCCTGCGTCTTGACCATGTTCTTCATTTCATCGGCCACATCTAACACACGTCTACAAATGTCTATCACAATTATCTTGCAGTACTATGCAACTTAGTCTACGTACTGTGCGCTTTCTCTACTAAATTGCACAATGGACAAAATGCTTTCGCCTTCCCAGGCACCAACCGCCGTCTTGCCGTCCAATGTGTGCGCCATTGTCTCACTGTTTTGGCTCGATTACAAGACAGCTGTACCGTGTTTTCTGTGTTAATTTCGAAAAAAATCGCACGTTTGGTCACATCGATATGAGCGAACATGATGAGCCCAAGAAGGCAAAGCAGGGATCTGGTAAGCGTCTGAATGATCGTCAGCGTGTGCAAATCATTCAAATGTCAGAGAACAGTAAAATCTCTAAGCGACAGCTGGCTGACAAATTTGGTGTCAGTGAGGCAGCAATTCGAAAACTCTTGCTTAAAAGAGACGACTTTTTGCGGCGCTACTATGACACCCCTGAGGAGATTCGTGATCAGCGTCTGCGTGGAAAAAGCACGCGCCATTCAATACCTGAAGTGGAAAAGACTAGTAGTTGCAATAACTGCGCCACTTCATCTCCTGTAAGTGCTACAACGCCCTCACAGATCTCGCATAGCAATACTCACGCCATGAACATGTATCCATCGGATGACCCATGGAAAGAGGGACTGGATACCATGCTGACCACTATCATGCCGTACGTTTGTAAGTTCACACAGCGTAAGAACCCGCTGGAAACAACTGTGCAAGCAATTGAGTCGTCGTCGATTTCTGCTACTGACGAGGTAGTGAAGGAGGTCAAAGGTTCGAACGAGAAGGATGCAGAGAATTTAGAATGGATGGGCTTTTCGCGTGTGCTACGTGACATTCGACGCGGATTTCATATGTATCCCGAGACAGGGTACCAGGAATTCCGCACCCAGGCGTTTATTCGACGATTCTGTGAACAGGCCTTGCATATTCCAAGCAAGAATATCCGTGAGATTGCATCCACTGGTCTCGTAGTCGACGTTTACCACGACAATGCCACAATTTTAATGTCTGAGAAGCGCAAATTGCCTATTATCGCATTTCGTGCTGACATGGATGCATTACCAGTGAAAGAGCTGAATCAACACCTTTCATATTGCTCTACGGAAATGGGAGGACACCAAAGAAAGCGTCACAAGCACAAGAAACGCAAAAACTCGTGTTGCCAAGATCAGACACAAGTCGAACGAGTTTCGGTTAGTAATAGCAATGGAATTGCTTCATCTGGAACCTCTGACGTCGGTCTCGATGTGAGTTTATATACGACAACGACAAATCTACTACCGATTCCTTCAACTATTACAACGACAACAATAGGAGCGCCTACCTTCGGTCACGACGACGATCAGGACGTTCAAATGTCGACTCCTGCAGCTCACATGTGTGGCCATGACGGTCACATGGCCATAATCCTTGGACTCTGTGTCATGGTCGTACGCAGGGCCCACTTACTGCCACCAAATACTTTCATACGCTTTCTATTCCAGCCTGCCGAAGAAGGACCAGGTGGGGCCATGAAACTGATCGAAGAAGGTGCGCTGACGGATGTAGATGAGGTCTACGGATGCCACAATGCCCCTTTTTCATTATACAGCATCCACGTCCGTCCTGGCGCGGTCATGGCTCACGAAGTCGAATTTACCATTGATATTCATGGACTTGGAGGGCATGGATCGGCACCCCATCAGTGCATTGATCCGATTCTTGCGGGCTCTGCTGTCGTCCAGGCCCTGCAGTCTATTGTGAGCCGGTCCCTGGCGCCAACGGATACAGCGGTGGTTTCCGTCACACAGTTTCGAGGAGGGGATGCTAATAATGTGATTCCATCTCGCGTACTTCTTGGTGGGACAATTCGAGACTTTGATCTTGAAATTGCCGAAAAAATTAAAGATCATGTCGCCAAGTTGGTCCATGCGACGTGCGCAGGGTACGGCGCCACTGCTAATGTCCACTTTTTAGATGGTTATCCTCCAGTGATTAATCCACTTGTTGAATCCCGTCAAGTGCAGCAAATTGCAATGGACATGGGGCTATACGTGAGTGAGGAAGGATTACCACTTATGGCGGCTGAAGACTTTTCCTACTTTCTTCAAGAGCGCAAAGGGTGTTTCTTTTTCCTTGGCACGAAAGAGGAAGGCGATTCGGATAAACTACGTGCGTTACACTCGGACTACTTTGACTTTAATGACAAAGCCCTTCCTCTTGGTATACGTGTATTTATGGGCATTCTACAAGCGCGCTTAAAGTGTGAGTTGTATAGTATGGAGGAGTTGCAGGCTTTTCAAATGGCCATGGAGCGAATTTTGGTTAATGTGTCGGTGGTATAATAGAAATTTGTTTGATCAACGTTTTGATTGGTATAAATTGTTTTTTCGATGGTTTGATTTGTATAAATTGTTTTGTCAATGTTTTGATTGGTAATAATTAATCAAAGGTATACTACTCACTTCATGCCCCATCGTACAGATGTATACAGGATGTCGCCAGCAAAAAGGAATTTATCGTAGCTCATCAAGAGCAACTTGTTGTCGCCATGAAGGAACGAAAACTTAGTGGCCGGCAGATCATGGAGCTTTTTTACTCGGAGATCGAACAGCCTTCATCTTTGATAGAAAATTCCGACGCCCCGACGGTCTTTCGTTGTAAGTGTGGCAAGACGCGTGCTCAGCGATTGAAGCACGGATACACCAATTTGGTGCAGCATGTGCTATTGAAGCACATGGACTGGGTAGCAGCAGCTTTACACGATGCTCGCATGACTCCGAACAAACTTAAGTCGATAAAACATCAGAAAGATGGAAAGGGAAGGGACAAAAAGGAGCAAATTAATAAGACAGCACAAAGCAGCATTGACCCCATTCCAAATTCAAGCGTTAATAGCGAGACGTTAAATCGGCTAACGACGATGACACCGCTGCAAACTTTTACGTCATCAAGCGTGCAAAAACGAGCTGATTATTTGTCATGGGATGATTACTTCATGAGCGTCGCTTTTCTAAGTGCCATGCGGTCGAAAGGTTGTTTAAAGTCGATTATTTTTTACAAGTAATTGAAAATTTTTCATTGGTTTTTGTATAAATTAGATCCGTCGACTCAAGTTGGTGCTTGGTAAGAATATTAGGTGGACACGGTTACGGACATTTTCCAGCTACTCATGTCTGTTGATTTCAGTATTGTGAGTCCGGAACGGAAGATTGTTGGCATTGGCTACAATGGATTTCCAAATGGTTGCGATGATGACAGTTTGCCGTGGGCACGGGAGAGTGCGACAGACTCTCCGCTTGATACAAAGTATCCGGTGAGTGAATGTGGGTCCGATTATTATTATTATATAGGCTGACTACATATTGTGGGTAGTATGTTTGTCATGCAGAAATGAATGCAATACTTAATAAAAACTCCACCGATATAAAAGGATGCACGGTAAAAATTTAATTGTGGGAATTTGGTTTTAGGCAGACTCAATTTTGATATTTTGAGCAGATTTATGTGGCACTTTTTCCTTGCAATGAATGTGCCAAGCTTATTATTCAGGTACCAGATTATCGTCACAGTATGTAGCGTCTTGACTTTTTTTTTTCTTTTAATTTCTAGAGTGGCATTTCGCGCGTTGTGTACTGTTCAAACAAGTACAATTGCGAGTATGTTAAAAGTATAGCGGTATATCAATTTGGTACACTTGCTGACGTAGTTGTCGCTGGATTTTGTAGTTGGAAATTTGTGGCATCACGCCGGTTGTTGGACATGGCTGGCGTGCGCTATACACAGCATATGCTTCGAGTCTCTAAAGTGGTGATCGATTTCAATTCAACTCTATAAGTTAACACTCAAGCATCAATTCTTGCCATTATGCGGCAAAAGATTACTTTACAGAATTAATGAGCAATCAAGCAACTTTTTATGAACCTGATTTTAGACTTTGATGATGTTATTGAGAAAGTCACGTTTAAAGTAAATAAAAGCAAGGCAATAATTCAAGGCGATAATTCCGTTTTACCACGCAAAGATTTATTTTAAGAAGATGCCGCTTAATGCTCAGTATAAGGAATCCAAAAGTTCTCATGGCCCGGCTTCCAATTTAAGAGCGCGTTCGATAACGCCTTCACGGAAGGTGCTTGTGTATAAAGAGAGGTTTAACCATGTCTGGTAAAATAAGCCTTAAAAACAGTCTACAATGTATCCTCAATACTCAAAAATTCTTTTAACATTGCAATTAAGCTTGTAATGGGCTTTCTTAAGTACACTTTACGAAGAAGTCAATTATTCATGTGAATTAATATGACATGCCACTAGAGTAAGGTTCACATAGTAACCCACCCTTGGTGTGTGATGACATAGGTGTAACGGGGTGTATCGTTACATGAAATTAACACTAAAAGGTTGTTAATTAATATTATTAAAACAATACGCTCGCCATGTAGAGGTGCACATCTACAGAGATGGCATCTATTAACTGGATAAAGAGGTTTAACATTTACATCGTGCTCTAAAATATATTTCCAGCTTTGCCTTTTAGGTAAGGCTGTTGAGATGGAGATCAACTTTGTCTTTCTATTGAATATAAATCAGTCATAAACTTACTTTCTTGATAAGAAGTGCGCACGTGAAGACGCGCAACCGCTTCCGTGACGGCAGGTGTAGGCGGGCACGTCGTAACGCGGCCACGCTCTACGTAGACACACACCCTAGCACAGCGAGGAAGCGGATTAACCAGCTTCTCTTGCGTGCAGTGAGGTAGTTGCGGTGGGCGCGTTAGCGACCTCACCCAACGCACTAAATACTTTGGTTAAGTGTCGTCACGGGAGCGGTAATCCGGCTCCTCGTGCGCACTTACCAAGTAGGAAGTAGTTTTCAGACTGATTTATATTTAATCGTATTAAATATAAATACCTATTTTTACCAATCAAAATGCCATCTCTATAGATAACACTTAATATAAATAGTGTATCTTTCTAGATACCTCGCGTAACGGATGACTCTAGGCGTCATCCCTCCTAATGTGAATGCACCCATGTACATCACATACACAAGAGTTGATCACAAATGTGAACCACACCCGAGTGCTCGGTCTAATTACTCTAATTTCGGAATTGACCATCCCCTTAAGTACACCAAGTGCACTTAACAAGGACTACTTTGCATTTGGGCAACTTTAGCCCGTTACACCATTCCCCCTTAAAGAACGAATTTACATGTTAAATTCGTCAAAGAGGAGCGAGGAACTGCGAGCAGCTTTACGCGCCGCTAGCTCACTCATCTAGCGACCTGTGTTTCCATACACGGCGCCAAAGATGCCACCTAAAAGGGGCAATGTTGGTGGGTCGTCTGCGAAGACGCCCACTCAACCTCGCACTAAGCACACGATCCTATATTTTTCGTTGGTCGGCTCCGCCGGTACCATCAGTACGCGGATTCTTCCGCGGACGGATCTGACCACCCCTTTCAAGAATCCCCAAAAGATTCTTGTGATCACGAGCCAAAATCTAATATTTAGTTTGAGATTCTCATGCCGAATCCGAAGTTCTTCATAATCGCGATGGGTGTCACGAAGAGCGTGATACTTCCGTTCGTACTCCAACATTGAGTACGCACTTTTCGAATGGTTTTCAACCGTTTTCAACCGTTCGATACAGTGAGCCTACACCATCTGTTCCAACGATTGTTGCTTACCGCACTCGTGATCAAGACCCTCCTCTAATACATGGAGGTATTGGTCGAGTTTGTCGATCTTCGACTCTAGATCCGACACATAGGTCGAATCTAATTTTCCCTCCTCCACCACAATAATTGGCGGATTCCCACGATGGTCAACGTTGTGAAACGCATCGTAAGTTACCGTGATGTGAAGAGGCAGCAAACACGTTATCTGGTTCGCTGGCGCGATTATACACCTTCGAATGACAGCTGGAAGCCTCGGTCCCAGCTGGTTGCTGACGTTGAGGGCCTCGTCCGTCAGTATGACAAGATCCATCCGATGGATCAGAAGGTCCTTCGATAACATGCGCCGCTGACGCTTGTAATTCGATTGGAAAACGTCAATCCCATCGCTCATCTCGATAGAGATGCGAGCCCTTCCCCAGGGCAAGAAAAGCATCCAATTTCTTTAACATTGCGAATAAACGAGCTTCAGGCTTGCTTTACGAGCTTTGATCTCGCATGTTATTGCAACTATACCATCAATGCTTAAAAAAACATCGAGATAAAAATCTTCTCTAGCGCGAAAGTTCTCCGCACTTAGATCAGGCCATGTAGCTTTGTGATGTAAATAAAGGATATTTATGAGTAGTCTCTCCAGACAAGCTTCTGACAAGCCATTCGGACAAAAGCCACGGCGAGACGTTTTATTGTCTGCACTCCCCTAAGGAGTACCCACTGCAGTAGGAATACCACAAGAACTTTTATTACGATGGCTTACGCCATCGTCATCACCACTCACAGCAACACGTGCGGGTGACGGTACGGGAGACGGTGCTGGCGATGGGGAATCATCCTAATCGTCGGAACCAAGCATGCTATAGCTAATATTACAGCACGTCTACCCGTTTGAGCTTCCTCATTCGAAGGCTCATGGTCGGCCGTTTGACAACGTTGAGGCGACTGTTCCGCTCTCCGGACGTCGGGGAGTCGTCCATCTCGTCCGAACCGCATTCATAGTCGACCTCCAAAGAGAGGTCGCGCTCGCGTGGTGACTCACCACGTGCACCCGCATCATTTAATGTTGCGGGAGAAGATGATACGACGACAGACGAAATGTCTGCCGCAAGAGACAATAATGCGCTGCCCGCGGCTGCATGTACTCCGCTGCCGAAGGCGCCGCTTTAGAATGTGCCTCTCAGTACTAAATAATAACTCACACGAGTGTCACGATAAAAAATCGCTCTTCCCGACGCAGCAGGCAACACCTCACAGTACCTTTTGTGATTATCCCGTCTAATCCATAAAATATTAGTGCTAGGCAAGAAAGCCGCCCTAAGAGATCATGGCAAGCCAGCTGACGTAAGGGCTAACGACCATAAAAAGTAACTACGAAATTTAACAGCTATAAGTTTCATTGTGCGTGTAAAAGGTTATAAGGCGCATAAAAGAGCATTGCGAAGGCAAGAGCAATCATATTCTGGCGAAGAGCCGTACTTCGATCGTCTTTACTACTATTCAGCTTCCTGAGCTTTTGAATGAAGTACTGCTGATAGATCGTCTGTGAGTTTTCAAAGGTACATCTCTCAACCTTTAGCTTGTTATGCTCCGGTAGCCTGCCACGCGTCGATTATTTGCATCATAACCGGTATGCATTTCATGACGAATTATTACCATATCGTTGTTGTGGCGGCAACGACACGATATGGTAATATTCCGTCATTAAATGCCGGCCTATTTATTTAATTTATGCGGCAATCATTGCGTCATAAGAATGGCAAGTAAAGTTAAGATCATACTTATGAAAATTTTTAATTGGTTTTGCAATGTTGTAACGGGGCACTGCCGACTTCTACTGATTCAGTGCAAGTTGTACCACACGTCACTTTACGTACACTAGTACGTGCAGAGGAAAACTCTCTTTTAAACACTTGCTTTAGAGGGTTAAAAGTAAACTGTATTTAATATAATTTAGTTCTATTGTGTCTATCTATTTAAAACTAACTTAATTATATACTAATACAGAACATGTGATTAAAGTCTTATCTGTCTCTCTCTTTGCGCGCATCCAGTGCTGACTGGACCACGGAGCAACTAATTTTAATGGCCTATATATATTAATGGAGAAGCTTTTCAAATATTACTATGTAAAGTAATTTACTCCAAATATGATCTACCTTTTACATAATATATTTGTTAACAACCTTTAATTGTTGATTTCAGGTAACAAGTACACCACGTTACCCCCTCCCCTTAAACGACAATCACTCTGATTGTCATTGAATGTAGTGGTGACTATAGGACCACTCAATTGAAAATGATGCTGCATGGTCAGAACCATCATTTTCAGTTTTATTGCATGGTTCACGAGTTCATGCAGTGAATGAATAGTGCAACCTCGACAAAAATTGTTTTCCGATCCCTTACCCTGAGCACTTGATAAGTGTATTCGAGTGCATGAAAGCAAATCAGATTGATGGCATAATGACGAACTTAAAACGGCACAAAAAGAACCTTGTATTATGTGTCATTTCTAAGGAATAGGTGTTTGAGCCGATCCGGCAAAATAAATCAATTGTGAGAATATATTGTTGCAAGTGAACAGAATTATCTACGCCAGTAGCTGTAGATATCTAGCTACTTGCGTAAGCATGGCCTTAGCGATGCGAAGATAGCGCAAACGCTATCTCCTCTCCTTGAAAAGCTGTAAATTGAACATGTCGAGTAATCAGACAGAATAATTTTGATGGAAACAATCGATGGCTTTCTTAAAAGGATGATGTCTGCGATCACGACGAATAATTCGCTCGGTACCCTGTCAATTTTTCAATGCAGACGTGCATTTTTACAGCCCATAGTGAGGAACGTGCAAACGCAATCATGTCTGAGTCGAGGCACTTTAATCACCTATTTATTTTTTTCGTTCATGACAAACTTCCAGTTGCATTGAAGTATCCTCTTATAAAATTTAGGGGCCGCCAGCTTTTTATTGGGCAAACAAGGGTTTGTGGCATGTACAGATCACGCGTTCTCTAAATGGCAACACAACAAGTCTTCATACCTCTCGCAACAATTTGTAGCTTGTTGCGAAATGTACCTATGTTCGAAAATGAGCAAGCGCAGCGTTCTTGCAACAGTCGCAAATGGGTTAGGTAGTTGCGTATTTGCATTAAATGTCGACGATGTAAGTATATGCTTCTGATCAAACACTTATTTAGTACGACACAGATAAATCCAGTCTGCAAGCACACTTCGTGCAGAAGTCCATCAATAACAAACGCGGGTGGTCAACGTTTTATGACAGTGTTGATCTGGACATTCAGTGAAAATCGTTGTACCCTCGTTCGAGAATATTTATTAGGATAACCTACGCAAATAAGAGGTCAGAAAAAAATACAATTTGCACTAAGCAGCCAATACTGGTGATCACAATCATACTTATAGGTTACACATGTATTGCGACCTGTAAGAGATGCCAACCAATCGACTACCCGAGTCCGCCGTCTCGAAATGAGATCCACGAAATACTCTTACTTTTGAAGCTACAAGACAGTCGTAATAATTGTCATCAGCCAACCTCCGCAATCGAATTGCCAAAAAGAATGGTAACGCCTTGTAAAAGATATCATACTTCGTAGCTGCCGATACTTTAACACTAAAAGTCGGGACTTGCTCCAATTCTTAGATAATCAATAAATTTCACATGTATAAAGATTCTTTAGAAATGCGATTATTGCGGAATCCATGTGCGATGTGGTGGACGCGAAGACAGCTGACCTAGTATCGTTCTCACGTCCGTTTCTCTTCGCTTTAGAAAGAAGATCATATTCGCTTTTGTTGTATTTTAGTTTTCTGTAATGGTCCTGCTCACAGAGATATGAACACATTCTTGCGGTAACATTTCGTACCATGTAATGAACACTTTTGACTTGTACTGCTTCAGTACAAGTCCACTTTGGGCTACTTCAGTACAATTCCACTTTGCCTTGCTTCAGTGGAAGCGGTGCCACACGTCACTTCACGTACACTAGTACGTGCAGAGGAAAACTCTCTTTTAAACACTTGCTTTAGAGGGTTAAAAGTAAACTGTATTTAATATAATTAAGTTCTATTGTTTCTATCTATTTAAAACTAACTTAATTATATACTAATACAGAACATGTGATTAAAGTCTTATCTGTCTCTCTCTTTGCGCGCATCCAGTGCTGACTGGACCACGGATTAACTAATTTTAATGGCCTATATATATTAATGGAGAAGCTTTTCAAATATTACTATGTAAAGTAATTTACTCCAAATATGATCTACCTTTTAAATAATATATTTGTTAACAACCTTTAATTGTTGATTTCATGTAACAAGTACACCACGTTACCCCCTCCCCTTAAACGACAATCACTCTATTTGTCATTGAATGTAGTGGTCACTATACGACCACTCAATTGAAAATGATGCTGATTGGTTAGAACCATCATTTTCAGTTTTATTGCATGGTTAACGATTCCATGCAGTGAATGAATAGTGCAACCTCGACAAAAATTGTTTTCCGATCCCTTACCCTGAGCACTTGATAAGTGTATTCGAGTGCATGAAAGCAAATCAGATTGATGGCATAATGACGAACTTAAAACGGCACAAAAAGAACCTTGTATTATGTGTCATTTCTAAGGANAGTGTCCGAAAAAGACTGGGTCGTTTATCCACATCAGTTGCTTCGACATTGTGTTGCAAAGGCAACTCGTTGGACATTCTCGAGTTGCCATGACGATCGGGAGTGGTGGGTAACGATCGAGTTGAAGTGGTTAAAAAATGGCAACTTGATCCTGGTAACGATCGTGTCGAGTCATTGGAAAAGGAATTTAAACTACTACGGGAACTATTGCAACTCACGGTACTCGTACACGAACGTGTGGATAAAGTTGAAGACAGTTCAGCCAAATGAAACCCCGTGTTGGGAGAATGCAGACCGGCAACAAACGTGTTGTCACTCTCGCGCAAATAAAACCCATCGCGCAACTTAAGTCGAATATTATTTTCCATCACATTAAAAAATTGACGCTTTTCATGAGTTTCCGCGGCAATTAATTCCGCGGGTTTTTTCCAAGTTGTTTCACGGGTTATTCGATGGTAATAGTAAGGTTTTTTCGACTTGGGATCTAATGCAACTCGCCATGCCACTGGCTCGGACGTAAGTGGGGCCGGTCCCGATGCGAGACTAGATACGTCGTTTTGGACACTGCGAGACGAACCTTGAATTGGAGCTACTACCATTTGAGGCTCTCGAGAGACTTGATTGTCCGTAGTTCCGGAGCGTGGGCGACTTTGTCTTGTTGTTGCTTTTGTTGCCGGTATGCTACTTTTGCAATTGCCACGAAATCCGCCACTTTTGCAATTGCCACGGAATCCGCCACTTTTGCTGTTGCCATGAAATGTGCCACTTTTGCTATTGCCATGCAATGTGTCACTTTGGTTGCTGCCACGAGATTTGTGGCCGTAGTCGATTCGATCAGCACGAGGCAACTCCGTTACGTCATCAAATTGCAAATCATCCTGATGTAGTGCAATCATTGCTGGACGCCCTACGAGATCCTCATCCCGCACGACGTAATCGGAGCGTTTCCGCACTATTTCACTGGTTGCTGCTCGATGCTGTCGAGTCGGTGGCTCGTTTCTCTGCGGAACATTTGCCTTCGAAGGCTTGAGCATCCCATGAAATTGTCCCGGTTTTATTATTCCTTGGCACTGTTGCAAATACTGTCCATCGTAACCCGTGTACCCCTGTTGCATATGTGTCCTTGCAGGGAATCTCGGGTCCTGGGTGTCTCGAGTGCGCATGTCTCCGCGATAGAGAGGATGGCGGCGACGCGGTACACTTGAGCTTGACAGTTCCATCTGAGGATGGCCTGTCGTCGTCGTCGTCGTCATGTTAACTTGCCGAGGCAACGCCACACTGTGCATACACGACACTCGTTGATTTCTTCTCTTGTGGCCACTTTTTTTCAGAGTGAAGGTCACTTTCACAAAAAGTGATGCAAAAAGCCGCAAACTCGACACAGCCTGTCCTACCGCAGGCTCAAGACTGGTTCGCGCAAACTGGATAGTAAGCGATACGTGCCGCTCGCGCCACTGCAGTTCCTGCTTCACTTCCTCCCTTTGTTGGGAGAAGAAGCTCCTTTGACACGAAGGGGCCTCAATCGATTGGTCTCTGGACGCGATTGGGGCTATTTGGACCCTACCCCGACCCTACACCTTTTTAAAAATCCTGGTCGCAGCGATGCAAGTACTGACTTTTGTTAATTATGGTCTTTCTTTTAAGACTAAAAAAAAAGGTTCTGGAAAGCCTACAGTTGCTAACAGTGACGGAGGACAGCCGATTACATAAAAGCCGGCAACAGCTCGTAAAACATGAATAGGGCCTTTGAAAAAGTCTACGCGAAAGTCAAATATATAAGCGTTTATGCAAGGATTTGCGTCACGGCCAGACGTGCCATAATCGAGTCAGTACACGTTGACATGCACGGTACTGTAATTGTTGTTTGTACGACGAATACATCGTACAATTTTCCAAAATAAAGTCTGACAATCGACTTGATTTGCTTTTTCAATGGACCAGAGTAAATTAATGAACGGCTGTATATGTGTAATACGTGCCAAAGGCTGGTCGAATGACATCTGGGGTGATCATGAGAGCTGTTTCATAGCGAAAACAACAGTTAGACATCGGTATTCCATGCCGTCTGTTCGTGGGTGTGCCGACTTTATGAATACCACGACGACCACCGAACTAATAGATGGTAATGAAGCAAACAGTGGTCGTCGGAGCACGTGACACCTTTTTAACTGAATGATCGATCAACTTTACGAATGACGTGGTCGCGAGATCAGCGTCAAGCGGTGTATATGAGCATTTTACACGCCTTATCCTATATAACTGGACGATGAACACGAGCGTCACACACCAAAAAACATCAATGTGTGACGACGCTTTAACGATGTTTGTAGAAACCACACGAATAGTTCAATGTAGCAAAGTATAGAAGCTTGACCACCTTTGCTGATTGCATTAAATAAGTAAAATTATCAGTCCTTGGGCACGTCCTTTCCGACATACGCTTTACTCTTGCATGCCGCGTTATGTCTGACTCGTTTGAAGTTAAGTCAAACTTTTACCCAAACTGCTTTAAATGCATGAACAAATACACCGTCATAAAGCCGTTCAACCATTCAAGGACGGTCCATTCATCGAATCAAATGGTGGCCGCGTCAATGTATTTGAAATGGACTTGCACCTCCTATCGCTACTAACCAGATCATAATTTTTACATATTCTTCTCCATGCTCATGAACAACGATACGCGACGTTGAAGCCACGACCTGGCCATTGTATATTTGATCGAAACGACATGGTAAACCGAATCGACAAAATCTCCGCGAAAGGCGAAGAGTTAAAATTAAAGCGACGTTGGTATACTACTTAAAGTCCGTATTTTTCTCCAAAGTACTACCACGTAACATGCCTTTCGGGACCGCTGTCGAGAACAGTCATCAGTGCCCTCTTAGACTTCCGCAGATTGTTGTTAATCACGAAGAAACCGGATGCCTCGTGGCCTCATTCTTTGCCAAATTATCGCAGCGATGGTAATTAAATCGGCATAGCTGTCACAGCGGCACTATACTATTGCTTTATAATCGAATGGATGACTTTAGTCAACTCCACTGCACTGTATGTAGTTGAAAGCTCAAAACTGTGCTTATGACGCAGAAATGTTCCAGCGTGAGCTTGTTATTTGCGATACTGTCTCGCTCATTTCTTAGGATTCGCTTACGACAAGTCTCACAATAACTTCGTTTTGCACTAACTGAGGTTATTGCTTCGATACTGCTCGCGTCCGCTATGTTGCTGAACCTAAAAACGGACTATATTTAAATTGTCTTCTCAGCTCAAAAAGACAATTAAAAATTGGTCCATACTGTTAGTTTGTACCCACAAGTAAAAAATTATGTTAAGCGGGTGCGTCCAATTGAAATTGCAATTATATACTAAAAGAAGTGCCTGTCAATTAATTGTACGATGAACACAAACAAACAAAAAAACAAGGCTTTATTAAGGAGCTCAACCAACTTCTACTGCTAGCAGAAAAAGATCCTGCTTAGGTGCGACGATGGTCAATTGTGCTTCCGTCGAGTCTTTGTTTGTCTCGTCCAATTAGTGAGGTACGACGCTCGCCTTGAACTTGTTCACCTTGAGAGCCACATTTTTACCGACAAATGGTTCAGTTCCGCATTCGAGTTTGAACAGAAATTGTTTGCTGTTAAATCCATGACTCGCGATAAGGTATTTGAAAAAGAGATTGAGGTCAGTCTCAAATTTCAAGATATTATTCGGGGACACGAACGAATAGACCACCACGTCACCGTTCATTCCTTTATAGACGTCCCACGTTGTAGTGCCAATTTTGTTCGTGGCAATTTTCGCGCCAATTGGACTCGCTGGTCCAGTCTTGGTCAACCAGATCATGATTTCAAACTCTTTTTTTTCCGAGTTTGTCGAACTCGTGAACAGATCATAGGCGACATTGAATATTGCCGACTTGTCATAGGTTACCGTGTAGTCCATGGCCGATGGAATGGACTTTATAGCCGAGAGAGGAATGGCTTTGAATTGATAAGCAGCGTTCGCATATGACTTGACGTGTTCCGGGGCGCCAACCCACGTCCAAGTAGTATTCCACGAGGCCTCGAGTGCATTATTGCTGATGCGTGAAGTGCACTGAGAGCCACTAGTAGCCTTGTTTTTCCCATAAAGATTGTTGTAAATAATATACGGGCCGGCACGCTCTTGGCCCCATTGGTCGCAAAAATTCTTAGCGTTGGTGATTGAACCGGCGATAGCTGCCAGAGCCGAAACGAAGAGCACTTTCATACTTGTTGAAGGAAGAAATTGGTCGAGTTGTTTGGATTGAGAAAATTAATTAATGAATGCCTGTGTAGACAATTTCATGGCGCTGCATCGCTCATGTTGTCGCGTTAAGTATGTTCAAACATTTTTTATTCCGCAACTCGCTCATCGAAGATGAACATTACGATTTATAGTAAGGTACATAGAGCTTAAGTATGGATATCACTTGAAAATATTACGGGCAGGGTGGACAACAGCCGACTGCGAGAAATTGTCCTCTTAGCCAATCAATCTGCTCTTCGCCTACGGATCCGTGGACTAGACATGATAACACCATCTATACAGAAAATAATGCCAGCTAGAGAGCTCGGAGTAGATATAATACAGAGACGTGAAATGCACACTGTCCTGAAAGGGCACTAGCAACGGATAAGTTGTTTGTGGTCATCTTATGGGAAATAGGATCAGGTATTGAGTAATCCGGAGTTAAGCATCTATTTTCACTTACTAGGCTTTGATGCGATCAACGAAAAATTCGACCGTCTGTTGCGACAAGCGCTGTAAAACCCAACCTCGTCATGCGCAACAAAATTCAAGGAAAGCGCAGGCACTCTTCGCATTGTGACAAAGAGATTAGTAATATTAATTTCGACGATAAGCAGGCAGTGTAAAAGTCGTGAGCTCGCATAACGAACGACGTCTAGATGTAAAAATTTGAAGCGCGTGTTGCACGTTATACTTCTGACTACTTGTAGTCGTGTCGAATGCTTTTCTGTCGCTGAATTCTTGAAGAGGACACTATTTACAGTATATCCTTTATACAATGAGAATCGAAACCGACTCACCATATATTTTTTCTTGAAGCAGATCGATAAATAAATCTTAAATTAAATTGTTTTATTCAGATAACCTTTTTGTGTTACTTTACCGTAACTACCATGTGACGGGGTCACAGCATGCAATAGAATATAATTGTGCGACTGTGATATAACGATCTAGCAATTGAAAAAAGTTACTAGTAAACAAACCATACTTTACGCTTTTACCTTACCGCTATACATATTTCTTATGGCTCCTGGCTCCAACCCATATGGACCTTTGTCCATATGTAAGCGGGTGTCGCACCCTTTGCTTTCCGCAACCCACAGCCGTACAGAACGTATTTTGGCTATATTCCTAACTTTCTAACAAGAAACAAATTTATTTAAGCACTTGAGTAAATATTTTAGGCCAAATATTTTTTTCTTTTGACATTTTGACATAAAATTAAATTGACAAATTCACTTTTTTTAGAATAACATTTAATATTTAGGTACCATTGGTTTGGAACAGTCAATTTCAAACTATCTACGGTATTGCTCAAATCCAAAGAAGTTTAATTTAGAATTTATCTTCCATAGGGCGGTAGCCTTTACATAGCAGCTCGTGTAGTTGAGATAGCTTACGAAGCGGACTTTCGGCCTCACCTTTTATTATTGTGTCTTGTATTTAAAAGTATACGGACTTCGGCTAGTAAAGTGTAATAGTGTAACGGGGTGTCCCGTTTCATAAGTATTATTTTCTATAAGAGGAATAGCAATAATTATTTCCTATGAGAGGAAATAAATTAAGAAGTACAAAATTGTTATCTTTATTAGTTTTTTTACCTTAATAGTTCCAATATTTCCAAATTGGGTAATATTGATGCAATAAGACATTAGCTCTATTGATTGGTTGATTTAAGTTCGAACCAACCCCGCCAATCGTTATGTTAAAGCCCCTTAGCTACTTAGAAACCTCCCTCTGTACCCTTGTGTACGTCAAGTTTCAAGGCACCTCACCTTCACAGTAATCAGTGAAAGGTTGACTAGTACTTACCAGTACTAGTGAAAGGTGTACCGGTACGATCGGGATGTCTGCTACATAAGTAATATTACCTTCAAGAGGATTAGACGGATACAAATGATTTTGACTTTTTCTTAATATTGCCAATATTAACCCATACACGGTAATGTTGTAGTGACAATGTGGCAGCTCAGTTCATTGGTTGATATAACTCTTCAAATCAACCTTGCCAATCGCTGATAGACGCGCAAATGTACGGAAAGCAATGAGTCACAATACATACTTATATTTACATATTAAGTCAGTTAAAGTTGCGCGGTCGTCATGCTTAGTTTGACACCCATTACATTCTTTAGCATTACCAGAAGTTTGCCTATTATGTTCGTTAGGATCTCCAGAAGTTTGCCGTGAATTTAATATCCAATATATGATTATAACCCTCGACAGTCCATGATTTCGGACCACGGCGTCGAAGAATAACTTTGCGGTGTCTTTCGTATCGCAGTCGTACACGTTGGTGCATAGATGGGTCTCTTTGACAATTTGTCTACGACGATGCAAATAGCATCATACTCTTCCGACATGGGTAGCCCATTAATAAAGTCCATGGACACTTCTTCCAGAATTCCTCCGGAATAGGGATAGGAATTATCAATCCTTTCTTTTGCTGGGCTGTTTGAGTTCCATCGAGCGCACTTTTCACATGTCTCCACATGTTTCAGCACTGTCTGAAGTGTTTTCGGCCAGAAGTGAAATTGCTTCAACTTAAAGTCAGTTCCGGGAACTCCTGGATGTGTAGTTGTGGCTGTATTGTAAAACTCGTATAGAATCTTCGTCTTTAATTCTGGTGTATCTGGATTGTGTATTTGCTACTTTGCATCATCTTGCTTGAAGAAAATGAGCCCTTTGTCAATAATGAAGTTGCTATTCGACAATTTTATCAGATATTTTTTATTTACTCGTCTTTGCGATATCCTTACTGAGTCGCTTTTCGCACATCGTCGCTAAGATGAACGGGTACAACATGAAACTCGGTGTTGTGGATTTGCTTCTGATTGGTTTCTATTGGACGACACTACCCCCCCCCTCGCAACTCCAGATCGTCGAGTAAGAGTTGTGAGACTTCCAGCGAAATGTACTGTATAAGAGCAATTTAAACAACAAACATCTGTACAATCATGCACGACGTGTGACATATCGGGAACATGGCACGGAGGCACAGCGGTGCGTCGGATGTTCTCCAGACACGGCTGGACTAGCCAATGCGACGGCCAAAGTTAGACTGGGAAAACAACGTCAGCATTCGTGCCATCTTTGAAGACACCTTTGTGCAAGGGTGTGTGCTTAAGTAGAACGTGGCCGCATTACGACGTGCCCGCCTACAGAGGATGGATGACGGAGCATCCACTTGCACACTAAATTGTAGATGTAGACTGAAATGTATATTCCATGGAGATACGGACGCCATTTTTTTCTAGAGCAGTCCTGATCGCTAATAGCTCTTTTCGTGAGCTGGCAACTTTAATTCATGGGGCCGAGACGTTTCAAATAAAACGCAACGACGTGGTCGTTGCCGTTGATGCGTTTGGTAATTACACCACACATGCAGAACACAGATGCATCCGTTGTGACGATAAAATGGTGATTTAATTCCGGCAGGTTTAGAGTCGGTGACTGCTGAAGTACGAGTTTTAATGCGTCGAATGCTCATTGCTGATCCTCGCTTCAAGCTCCGGGGAGTATGTTGCTTGTTTAAATCTCAAAGAGGACGCGATAGCTTGGCAAAATAGCAGATGAATCGAAGGTAGTATCGTGCGAGTCCTAGTAAACTCAGCAACTCCTTGCGACATATCGGCGCCGAAATCGTTACAATAGTATCGGTTTTCTTTAGGTCGACGCGCAGACCTCGTCGGAAACCATATCCCCTAAAAGCTAAATCTCCTTACGACCAAATGCACAATTGGTAAGTCGAGCATAAAGTTTCTCTTTGCGCAACAGGTCGCATATTGCGCACGCGTGACTGACGTGGTCCTCCATTGTACGGGAGACGATACATATGTCGTCGAGATACACGACAACAAATGTTCCGAGCTGGTCGTACATCTCAACAATTGCTTGTACTTGATCAATCTTGACGCTCCTATCATCACACTGAAGGAAACGCATGCCCAGGAATTTAGACAATGCGCAAAGGTTTTCTAACTCGAGTACGCGCATATCCGTAAGAAATCGATCCACCACATCGGTCGTTGTACCCGTGACAATGTTATCTTTCACAAACACGCCTAATAGCACCGTCTCACTCCCATCCAAATTGTAGAAGACGCAAGAGTCTGTGATGCATTGTTCAATCCAATGTTGACCAGTGTCGACACACTGGTAACTCGTTCCGAAGGCGTCCAGACTGCTTTAGTCCATAAATGCCGCGTTCCAGCTCAAACGCAAGCTCCTTGACACTTTTGACACCAAATTTCTTGAGCGTTGCATCGGACTTGCCCATACCGGGAGCAGAATCTTGTAGTCGTTTCCGAGCGATGCCTTGTCATAAGCACTAGGAATGTCGCCATGTCTTACTAATAATCGGAGAGCAGAAGAAGGATAATGCCATCGAAAAAGCCCCAGAAGGTTTTCAATTGGGAGGTTGGTTTGGCCGTTAAGGGGCTGGGCTTGACCAACTGGCGGCGTTTGGACGGCCATTCCGAAGGAGTGGGATTCAGTCTTGCCGCCACCTTTACCGAATATGGCTGGTGATGGGTGGACTGATGCGACTCTCCTGTCGTAAGAATGACTGTTCCTAAGACTGGTGTAGGAAACAAATCCATAGTATAGTGCTCAATAACGCACTATACTATTTATTTGTTTCCTACACCAGTCTTAGATACAGCGTAACTGCTCCTCCAAAACATATATAGAAAACCATCAATCGCCTGAAACTTTCACTATCCAACTAAGAACAGCGAGAAAATATCCAATAGTAAAGCAAACTTGTCAAGAACCAAAGTTAATAGTATAGATAGACTTGCCATGTAAACTAAAACTTTTGTCCTCGAACTTGTCACTCCATATAGGGAAAGCGCTACAAGAACGCTGTCCTGGTGATTAAACCGCGTGTAGTAATACTGAACAATTGTAGAATTCCTGAATTTCCCATACAAAAGTCCATTTAATATGAAAATTAAACGAAATAAGAATAAAAAAAGTTCTTATCTTTGAATACATTAGGTTGAAAATTATTTTCTATTCGCATAAGTACGATTGTTGCTTACCGCACTCGTGATCAAGACCCTCCTCCAATACATGGAGGTAGTGGTCGAGTTTGTCAATCTTCGACTCGAGATCCGACACATAGGTCGGATCTAATTTTCCCTCCTCCACCACAACAATTGGTGGATTCCCACGATGGCCAACGTTGTGAAACGCATCGTAAATTACCGTGATGTGAAGAGGCAGCAAACACGTTATCTGGTTCGCTGGCGCGATTATACACCTTCGAATGACAGCTGGGAGCCTCGGTCCCAGCTGGTTGCTGACGTTGAGGGCCTCGTCCGTCAGTATGACGAGATCCATCCGATGGATCAGAAGGTCCTTCGATAACATGCGCCGCTGACGCTTGTAATTCGATTGGAAAACGTCAATCCCATCGCTCATCTCGATAGAGATGCGAGCCCTTCTCCAGGGCAAAGAAAAGCATCCAATTTCTTTGACATTGCGAATAAACGATCTTCAGGCTTGCTTTAACGAGCTTTGATCTAGCATATTGTTGCAACTATACCATCAATGCTTAAAAAAACATCGAGATAAAAATCTTCTTTAGCGCGAAAGTTCTCCGCGCTAAGATTAAGGCCATGTAGCTTTGTCGATATAAATAAAGGATATTTATGAGTAGTCTCTGCAGACAAGCTTCTGACAAGCCATTCGGGCAAAAGCCACGGCGAGACGTTTTATTGTCTGCACACCCCTAAGTGGTACCCACTGCAGCAGGAGTACCACAAGAACTTTTATTACGATGGCTTACGCCATCGTCATCACCACTCACAGCAACACGTGCGGGTGACGGTACAGGAGACGGTGCTGGCGATGGGGAATCATCCTCATCGTCGGAACCAAGCATGCTATAGCTAATATTACAGCACGTCTACCCGTTTGAGCTTCCTGATTCAAAGGCTCATGGTCGGCCGTTTGACGACGTTGAGGCGACTTTTCCGCTCTCCGGACGTCGGGGAGTCGTCCATCTCGTCCAAACCGCATTCATAGTCGACCTCCAAAGAGAGGTCGCACTCGCGTGGTGACTCACCACGTGCACCCGCATCATTTAATATGGCGGGAGAAGATGATACTACGGCAGACGAAATGTCTGCCGCAAGAGACAAAAATGCGTCGCCCGCGGCTGCATGTACTCCGCTGCCGAAGGCACCGCACTATTCGTACACTGCATGGACTCGTTAACCATGCAATAAAACTGAAAATGATGGTTCCGACCAATCAGTATCATTTTCAATTGAGTGGTCTTATAGTGACCACTACATTTAATGACAATCAGAGTGATTGTCGTTTAAGGGGAGGGGTAACGTGGTGTACTTGTTACATGAAATCAACAATTAAAGGTTGTTAACAAATATATTATTTAAAAGGTAGATCATATTTGGAGTAAATTACTTTACATAGTAATATTTGAAAAGCTTCTCCAGTAATATATATAGGCCATTAAAATTAGTTGCTCCGTGGTCCAGTCAGCACTGGATGCGCGCAAGGAGAGAGACAGATAAGACTTTAATCACATGTTCTGTATAAGTATATAATTAAGTTAGTTTTAAATAGATAGAAACAAAAGAACTAAATTATATTAAATACAGTTTACTCTTAGCCCTCTAAAGCAAGTGTTTAAAAGAGACCTCTGCACGTACTAGTGAACGTGAAGTGACGTGTGGCACCACTTCCACTGAAGCAAGGCAAAGTGGAATTGTACTGAAGCAGCCCAAAGTGGACTTGTACTGAAGCAGTACAAGTCAAAAGTGCCCGTTACATGGTGCGAAATGTTACCGCAAGAATGTGCTCATATCTCTGTGACCAGGACCAATACAGAAAACTAAAATACAACAAAAGCGAATATGATCTTCTTTCTGAAGCGAAGAGAAACGGACGTGAGAACGATACGAGGTCAGCTGTCTTCGCGTCCACCACATCACACATGGATCCCGCAATAATCGCATATCTAAAATAAGTTTATACATGTGAATTTTATTGATTATCTAAGAATTGGAGCAAGTCCCGACTTTTAGTGTTAAAGTATCGGCAGCTACGAAGTATGATATCTTTCACAAGGCGTTACCATTCTTTTTGGCTATTCGATTGCGGAGGTTGGCTGATGACAATTATTACGACTGTCTTGTAGCTTCAAAAGTAAGAGTATTTCGTGGATCTCATTTCGAGACGGCGGACTCGGGTAGTCTATTGGTTGGCATCTCTTACAGGTCGCAATACATGTGTAGCCTATAAGTATGATTGTGATCACCAGTATTGGCTGCTTAGTGCAAATCTACAGAGATGGCATCTATTTACTGGATAAAGAGGTTTAACATTTACATCGTGCTCTAAAATTCATTTCCGGCTTTGCCTTTTAGGTTAGGCTGTTGAGATGGAGATCAACTTTGTCTTTCTATTGAATATAAATCAGTCAT